>NC_072820.1:7925714-8234285 GCF_027744805.1 Dunckerocampus dactyliophorus
GGTAGGTGCTCACGACCTCCACCACAGGGAAGAAACCAAATTGCAACTCATTTATCGCGGTTAATTTGTTCCAGACCCGACCGCGATAAGTGAATTTCCGCGATATATGTGTATATAAATAAATAATTTTTTTTATTGACTAAAAATAGACTAAAACGTTTTTTAGTTTTCGACAACTAAAACTGGACTAAAGCTTGTCTTGTAAGACTAAAAATAAAATGGCTGCCAAAAACAACACTGTAAAGTTGGATCCAGTTTTAATAAATTAAATATTTTAATAAAAAAACTGTGTACGATCTTCTAAATACTGTTTTGAACGTTAGGAGAACCATCTAGACATGAAATAGTCTAGATGGGCTGTAGCAGGGGTGGGCAAACTGCGGCCCGGGGGCCACATCAGGCCCGCCGAGCGTCTTAATCCGACCCGCCATTTCCAAATTGCCTTTTTTTAAACATTTAACATCAAAACTGTAGCTGGCAACATGACCTGCAGTGCTATTGTGGCACGCTTGAGTCACCAAAATAATCAGATGCAATTTGTAGCTTGTAAAAAAAAAAAAAAAACCAAAAAATCCAAACAACACAACACGTCAACACACGACGCACAAAGTAACCAATACCTACTGCACCATGTGGGCTACAAATATCAATGCGCGTCACCCATGCAAAAAAAACACACACATATATTATCCTGCCGCAAGGCATGCTGGGTAGCTTGTGGTACTCTCCCAACATTTTGCCATGTTTGTCGCATTTTTTGCTAGATTGCAAAATATGTTGAGGAGGAGTTAACATACTCCTGATATCCAGTGTTTTATTGCTCATGGTTCATCAGCTGAAAGACCTAGCATGCCTTGCGGGCATCTGGAAATAACAGTTTTAAGTCACGTGTTATGTTTAGCGCTTAGTTGCTGATTTGTATGATGCATTAACTTGCTGTGAATGTGTTGTGTTTTCATTTCGTTGCATCGTGGGCATGTATGTCGTTCTGCTTGATGCCATCTATATATAGAAAGCCCCTCCGCCAAATTTTTTAACCCAGTGTGGCCCGCGAGTCAAAAAGTTTGCCCACCCCTGGTCAATAGTCACCTTTACATTTGTATTACCCAATGTAGTAGATGTAATCAGAGAAACGTGACGTCAGGGGTTCAGAGTTGAAGGCAACATATAACATTACAAGCATCAAAGCAAGACGCTTTACTTAAAATCCAAAGGCAAAATTTTGAAATAATTCCAGAGCGAGGACGTACTGAGCTAGCAAGCTTGTAATTAATGATATTCTTAAAGCTGCAACCTACGCCTCCCCTGACGTCCTCTGGCACCCCCTAGAGGAAGTGTGCCTCTCATATTAAAAAGCACTGCTAAAGAGGAACAATGGGCCTCATTCACCAATAACCAATAACTCTGAGACCCTTCTTAGAGTTTCTCGTAAGCTGTTCTTAAGAGGGTTCTTAAGAAAACACTACGTCAGATTTATCAACGTGTTCTTAAACCGCAGAATTGTTCGCAGCTGTGTTCTTAAGTTGATGAATCCCACCTCGTAAAGTGAAAGCACGTACAAGGTGAGCCTAATTAACATGTGATTAGCAAAGGTCACAGCCCATCAATGCTCATGAAAGGACATGAGACTGCAGGGTCGTGAGCAGATGCAGATTTCAAAATGCCGAAAGCAAAAGGTAAATTAATTGGAGCGCAGCAGGTGAAGAGAAAAACAACTTTGGTAGTACAGAGGTGGAGGCACTGCTGCAGCAAATCTGCCACAGGAAAAAGACGCCAACAAAAAGCAAGCATGGGAGGCTGTCACACTTGCAGGAGGACGCACAACAGAGGAGGTGAAAATGGAAAAAAAGAATGGTTTGACCTCAAATCCGAGGCCAAAAAAAAAACATTGCGAAATTCCAACGGGAGAACCACTTTTATTGTAGTAATCTATTACTTTTATAATTTTGAACACTTAAGTCATTTTTATAACGTATTTTTAGCTTTTTTTTACACTTTCATTTATATCATTTGTAAAAATATTTATTCCTTATTCATTTATTTTATTTTGTTTATATTTGTTATACTTTTCTTGAAGTCAAACCATGCTAATGTATTTGTGTTTCAAAATCATCTTTTGAAACATTAATACACACAATTACATGTCCAAAGTGCATTTTAGAGGAATTTATTAAGGCATTTTATCACCAAATGAGGAAGACCGTGATAAATGCATACATACAAATAATGCATAAATTAAAAATAAATAGCAAATAGCAAAATCAGATATTGGACCGTGCAATGACCATACAGAACGACCAAGGAGGAAGCTGACTCAACTATTGCTCAAATTTACTTCAAAATAAGTCAGACATCAGTTGTATATTACATGTTTTACTCATTTTTGACGTGCTCTTAGCGAACCACCCGGAATGGATCCACTACTCCCAACCCACTAGTTGAGAACCACTGGTTTAAATGCTCCTTGTCAACCAATGAACTGTTATCCTCTTTATAGACCTCAATTTACACTATTTTCACTATTAAGTGGAGACCCTGATGCTGACTAAAGATTTGCATGTGGAGTAAAATTAGTATCCTTGGATGTTGCCAAAAACTTCCACCTACACCTTGTCTTTCTTTCCTTAGTCCTAATCCCTTCTGGTTCTCCTTCACATTATCTTCCATCCTTTATCTGTTCCTTCCTTGTCGGCTCTGTGAGCATTTTCCCACATCCCTGTGGATGCAGGATTAAAATGCAAACATATTGTCTTTGCAGGAATGTGGGTAGCCAGTGGGCTCTGGAGCAGGCTAAATACAACCTGGTGAACGAGTACATGCTGGTCGGCGTGACGGAGGAGCTGGAGGACTTTGTCATGATGCTGGAGGCGGCGCTGCCACGTTTCTTCAAAGGAGCCACCGAGCTGTACAAAACAGGTGCACTTGGTATCATTTACCCTTCCATTCCATTTTCTATCGTTTATACGGGTCCCGGTCGCGGGGGTAGCGGTCCCAGTAGGAAAGTCCAGACTTCCCGGTTCCCGGCCACTCCTTCCAGTTCCACCGGGAGGACACCACCCAGCACACCCTCACTACATGTTTGGGTCTGGCGGGCATCCTCCCCCGCCATCTAATCCAACTCATCACCAGGTGGTGAAAGCTCAGCCCATCTTCATCGGATGTAGGTCTGATGGTACGACTACAAAGTCGATCATAGACCTGCGGCCTATGGTGTCCCGGTGCCAAGTGCACCCTTTCCCCAACCCAAAGGTGTAGGGAAGTGACCCTCTCGTTCACCGGGGATGACTCCAACACAGAAGCACCAAGCCAGGGGGCTATTAATAAGTCCACACCAGTTTGCCGCCTCTGCCCTGCAACAACTGCAGAGTAGCACATGTTCCAGCCCCTCTCAAGGAGTTTGCTTCCAGAGCCCAAACTGTGGGTCGAGGTGCGTCCGAGTAGGTCTAGTCGGAAGGTCTCAACCTCTCGCACAAACTCGAGCTCCTTCTCCACCAAAGAAGTGACATTCAATGTCCAAAGAACCAGATTTGGCCGCCGAAGATCAGGTCGCCCAGGCACTGGTGTGGTTATTGATTAGCTACAGTGACTGCAGCTATAGGGAATACATAGAGAGCCTGGAGGAATGAAATCCTGGAAAGATGTGAATTAAATCCTGTGAAAACTTGATGACGTCCGTGTGGTTTTGCAGCAGTCCAATGTCATGGAATTAGCACCGATTCAGTCACTTGGAAAGCTTTACTTGCGTAATATTTTCTCACACACACGTACAGTATATTATACCAGTCAATGACTTATTACATAAAATAGCGCCATTTGACAACAGGGGTTATCTAAAAGCACTTAACATGTGGAGCAGGTCAAGAACCACACTCCTCAAAGGACAACAACTGAGCCACACATTCTCAAGCACTTGGCGACAAAGGCAAGGAAATATTCCCTGTAGGGACGAAGCCTCTAACAGAACCCAGGATCTGTAGGGCAGCTGTCTGTCTGGACCGGCTGGGCTGTGTTTTGGATCAATATCCTGCTGCAGAACCCAAGTTGGTTTCAGCTTGAGGTCACCAACAGATGGCCGGATATTCTCCTTCAGGATATTTTGGTAGACAGCAGAATTCATTGTTCCAAGTCTTCCAGGTCCTGAAGCAGCAAAATAGCCCCAGACCATCACACTACCACCACCATATTTTACTGTTGGTATGGTGTTTTTTTTCTGAAATGCCGCGTTACTTTTAAACTAGATGTGATGGCACACACACCTTCCAAAAAATTATTAGTATTTTCCCAAAGGTCTTGGATGTTTTCTGGCAAAACTGAGTCAAGCCTTAATTTTTTTTTTGTTCAGAAGTGTTTTTTGTCTTGGAACTCTGCCATGCAGGCCGTTTTTGCCCAGTGTCTTTCTTGTGGTGGAGTCATGAACACTGCCCTTAACTGAGGCAAGTGAGGCCTGCAGTTCTTTGGATGTTGTTGTGGGGTCTTTTGTGACCTCTTGGATGAGTCGTCACTGCGCTCTTGGGGTCATTTTGGTTGGTCGGCCACTCCTGGGAAGGTTCGCCACTGTTCCATGGTTTCACCATTTATGGATAATGGCTCTCACTGTAGTTTGCTGCAGTCCCAAAGCTTTAGAAATGGCTTTTTAACCTTTTCCAGACTGATAGATGTCAATTAATCTCAGTTATGTAGGGATATAACGGATGCCAGCAAGTGTGGCTGTGTGATAATACGACGTATAAAACCTCACTCCACGATGCCTTAAGACAGGGGGTGTCAAGCACTGCAGGTTTTCTTTCCAGCTGGTCACTAAAGCAGGTGATTTTAATGATCAACACCGCCCTTAATTTGAGGGAAGGAGCTCATCAATTAAATCTCCTGCCGGAGAAACTGGTTTGAGAGAAAACCTGCAGTGTCTCGGCCCTCCATGGCACGGGTTTGCCTTAAGACCTGCTCGACTTAACTCTCAATCAGTCGGAATGTGTGGTCGTGGGTTTCGGTACCAGCGTGTGCCACTGTTACATTAAGATAATGATTCCGATAGCAGCTCTGCGGTGGGAGTACCAGCTACACGGCCCCATTTTACATTGGACGCGCCATTTCATTTGCTGACCTTTTATGTCTGCACCACCCTCACTTGAGTCGTCTTGTGACGGATTTCGTAACTGGGCAAGTTAAGCGACATCCAAATCTAGTGGTTTTCGGTTCGTGTACTTCAGCTGAAGAGAGATCCCGAGCACAGCGGCAAGCCACTGTTACCCACAAAAGTTTAGAAAAGCAGAAAGGAGTGAAGTCGACCTCATTCCAAAGTCCTTGTTTAATAATGTTTAATTATTGTCTGAGAAGCTCCTGGCAATTACAAATCACTCGCTCTACCTGCTGTGCCCCCTAAGACTTCACTTGGTATGCCTCATTTAATCAAAAGCTACTGACCCAATAATACAGCCCGATCACCATTTTTCTATTTTTAGGATCCATTTGATCCGAATTGCAAGGATGGGAGAACTTGTCCACAAGTGACTTTAACTGTGTAGCCTGTGTAGGGGGAAAACATGATTAAAAATGATATGAATTATTTAAGATGTGGATTGCTCTTTCACAGATGAATCGTTTCTGCATCTTGAGGAGACTGTGGCTATCACAGGGAGGGTGTATGCAAGCTAAAAAGGAAATACAAATACATACAAAATACATAAAGACATTAGTACATCGTGTCCATGTTCGGCTAAAACCAGACCTTATGTATTTAAAGATGCCATATTGTACTAGTTTGCCCACAGACTTGATGCTGTCGGTGCTTTTCGGAAGCTCTAATGGGAACACACCGTTTTGTGTGTCTGTAGCGTTAATATTTGACTTATTTTTCAGGAGAACATGCATCACTGGTGAAACTTACAGAGGAAGGGACGCCTTCTTTAAGGAAACTTTGGATGTGGGAGTACATAGTTTGACGGCGCTCTAGCAGGACTTCCAGGTGTCATGCAGCGGTGCTCCAAGTGAGAGCGCAGTCGGCAAACCCGGTGTCTTCCACCGCTGAGAGAGACTGATCGTCCAGTCCGATGAAATCAATTATTTTTCGTGTTATTTGCTGTAGACTTCTGAGTATCATGTACTGTACATACGGGCGAGTGTTGTCCACCGATCAAATGCCGTATTAACGTCAAGCGTTTTAACGTGCTACCCCGGCGAGATATATTTCGTGGCATGTTTCGCGGGGTGCAAAAACTGTAAAAATGTGTCACTCTCACAAACGGCAGGTAAGTTCCACACGGCAGACATGATCGTTTTGGGTAGTCTGAAGGAAAGTGGGTGGGAGACGCTCGCTACAGGCTGCATGCTGCAATATACGAGCCGGAGGTCATCATTTATCAGCATATGCCGATCACATGCTCACATGGGCGGTTGATCGGAGCAGCCCTGGTGATAACAGTTGTGACGATTGGACACCACATGATTTTTTTTTTTTAACATATCAATACATAATTAACTTAGAAACGCTTTATCCACGAGGAGTATTTTGCAGCAGGTGTGTGTTTTTAGAAGCGAAACAGAAGGCGTTCAAGACGCTTCCCAGGCTAATTAACGCGCGTGATGGCGGCAGACATGGAGGGTAACAATTGTTATTGGATTTCTAAAGTTCCTGTGCTTCGTCAATATTATCTGCTTAGCAGAAATTGTGTGCGTATGTTTGCAAACAGCACATCAATATTCAAATAATCCTGCAAATATCTTCGCAGGATGCAATTACTGTTCATATCAGAGACACTCAATAAAACCATAGTATTGCTCTGAGCTTTTTGTGTCCTTTTTTTTTTTTTTAAATCAGTCAAGAAAAGCCCAAACGTTATCCAAGATTCTTCTTATCATCACAACCATGGAATTTCCATTTCGCCTATGACTACCAATTTCAAAATAAACATAAAATAGAAGAGCCAAGATCTCTGCAGGTTCGAGGAACGTGTCCGACACAATAGATGCAATATATCACACACAATAACGTAGCATTAAGGAGTGGAACAGGAGGACACAAACGTTGGCAATACTAGAACAGCTATGTGAGCTAAAGTGCTAACATTCACAGTCGCACTTTAGCAGCAACATCATGTTAGGTTAGCCTATTCGCCGGAGAAAAACAAAATGATCCACGTTAGCGCCCGCGTCTGTAGCTCACTGACGGATATAGTTGGCAGAGCTACAGGTTTTTTTTTAAGATGTGTAGCGAAGCCTGCTTTTTTTTTTTTTTTTGCTCATGTAGCATGAGGAAGGATGTTTTTGGTCAGAAAAACTGACTTTTTCTTAAAAGTGGAGCAAACAAGTATGGGAGATGATGTTTTTTGTCGCATTTAGTGCTCATGAAGCGACACTTGTTACAGTTGTAACATCATTTAAACTATTTTGCATAATAGTTTTACCTTTAACGTATACAATACACAAAATACAAATGTGTCCTTTCAAGGTTTGAGGGGAAAATGACGAGTGGACCTACAGTATGTTCTCTGTGATGATGCTGGTGTCTTTTTTCTGCATTATCCACCACGGACAGCCTTGAATCCCCATCTCTCTCTGTTTCGCTTGATCACACAGGAAAGAAATCCCATCTGAGGAAGACCAGCGAGAAGAAGCCGCCCACCAGGGAGTCGACGGCCAAACTGCAGCAGTCGGGCATCTGGAAGATGGAGAATGAGTTCTACGAGTTCGCACTGGAGCAGTTCCAGTTTGTCAGGGCGCATGCCGTGCGGGAAAAGGACGGGGAGCTCTACATGCTGGCGCAAAACTTCTTCTATGAGAAGATCTACCCCAAAAACTAACAAGGAACATGTGCTGAAAGAGGTTTGAGGTGGGATGAAGAGGACACAAGGCCTAGATGTGGTGAAGGAGCATAAGAACCATTTTCTTCCGACGCTGCGATAAGAGTACTGACAGTTCACGCCTGGAGGAAGTGTTCCGTCCGTCCCGCCCGTTGAAGGTCAGCAGCTTCCGGGCCCTTTCACTTCCATGTGAAAGGTCAACCGAGGGCAGCACAGCACCGGAGACGTCCCGGCCAACAGCTGCTCGTCCAAGTCCCGAATGGCTGTGCAGATCCACGTCCCAGACAAAACATTTGCATTTGCTATGTACTGTTTGGTTGTGTCTCACCGTTTGAACTACTGTTGTCTTTTTGTATGTGAACACGTGACGCCACATCCCCATGGCCTCACTCTTACTAACTTCAAATGTACAATTACTGAGCTGTAGTGTTCCACTTTGAACGAAGACTTTTGAGGTTTTTATGAAATAAAAAAAAAGGTTGATGTGGACTGTTTGGCGGGTGTGTATGTTTTGTACAGCGTTTGATGTTAAGTGTGCAGCTTTATAGCATATAGCAGCTTTGTTTACAAGTGCTTTTATGACGGCCTGCATTGAAGATGCTACTTGCTGTAAATATAAATTACATTTTCAGTCAATTGCTCTATGTTGTTGGGACTGGTTCTGGTATGAAATTTGCTTGGTTAACATACACTACTCACAAAAAGTTAGGGATATTCAGCTTTTATTCTGCAATGTCACCAAAAAAAAGCAGAGTATCCCTAACTTTTTGTGTGTGGTGTACACTGCAACCTCGGTTAGCGTCCGCACCATTTAGCGTTTTTTTTTTGTTGTTGTTTTGGTTAACGTAACAAAACTGCCTCGGCCTCCGGTTCGTGTACAATATGGCGCGCCTCTTGTGTAATTAATACACTGCGTGTGTCAAACTGTTTTTAATGTATTTTTATCACAAAACATTCTTGTTAGCATCTGTTAGCACAGAACTTTAAAGAGGACCATCTACGCTTGTATCCTATGATACAATAGTGATAACAGTTAGCATACAGAAATATAGTGGTAACAAATCAATATATTCACTTTATCAAGTGTATGCCTGTGCTAGCAAGGGGGTGTGTATTTAGCATGCTAATGTATGTCTAACTAATTTAACCTTTCGGGAACCGGAAGTTACGCCGCTTGTCGATGATGTCATCAGCAGGTGACTCGAAAATGTTAACACAATTCACGTTTTTATGCTTTTACAGTTATAGCTTTACGTGCATAAAACAATTCAAAGTGCGTATAAATGGCGAATGAACGGGATAAATGAACATTTAAGGTGACTTTTACTCTCACTAAAGACGTGACTGTTCAAAGACACGATGTGGCAGCGAGATCGCCCACCACCACCTTCCTGTTTTCAGTCGCGTCAAGAATCACCTCTTCAACAAAGGTAAAAGTAACCTTAAATGTTCATTTACCCCTTTCGTTCATCATTTATATGTCTTTGTATGCATTTGGAGTTGTTTACTGCATGTAAAGCTATAAAAACGTGTTTTGTGTTGGGATTTTTGGCTTTCTGGAAGAGATTATTTAGATTTACATTATTTCTCACAGGGAAATTTAGTTCAGTTCGCGTCCATCTTGGTTAGAGTCGGGCCTTCGGGAACAAATTAATGACGCTAACCAGGGTTTCACTGTATATTTATTTTTTTTAAGTCCCTGTTTGCGCCTCAGTAAATTGTCCTCATGTAACTGGAATTATTCGGTATTATCTGCATGAGGGTTTCTTGGATTTTTTAAAACCCAATTAATAATTGAGAATCTACGAAATGTGCATTTTGATGCAATTGCAAAACATTGAAGACTTAGAATACGTTTAGAATACAAAAATAGGTCATATTTTTGTGTGCCTTCCTTGTGCCGAGCTCACTGCTGCAGCTTTGTCTGTCTGATACAACACTGCTGTCTCTTTTTTTAGCTTTTAAAAGCAGAACTTGGAGGTGCATATATGTTTTCCTTATCACAGAGGGATAAAGACCATTATTTTATTATCGCTATTAATTATTTTTTACCTTTATAGTGACCTGCAGAGGGGGATAGAGAGCCGCTAGTCGTTCTACTTCTTTTGTTTTTAATTAAAGTTCTAATGACACTTGACTAATGTGCTATTTCTTTTGCTATACAGTGGTGAGCTTGTTTTTACATAATGCTTCAACACATTAAAGATGTCGGAACAATGGAAGCTACTGTAGCAAAGATGAGTGAAAGTTGTCACTTAACTCATCTTCGAATAATCCCTGGCCAGTCATCAATATTGGGACTCATCCCCCTTAATCTTATATCATAGTCCAGTAAGAGCTTTCTGGTTTTGGCCCACTGACACACATAAATACTGCAAGGAGATTTCCCCTCCCCCCTCTATGGATGGAGTCTCTGTAGTCTCTTCAGTTTCAAGTCATTATTAGGTACTATGAGCTTTTGCTTGTGGGGTTTAGTTGGGCCCACCGAGGACCACATACTGAAGAATGAGAGGATGCAAGGGCCACTTTGATGTTGTAACGCAACACATATAGAGTCATACACTCCTGATCAAAATCTTAAGACCAGTTGAAAAATTGCTAGAATTAGCATTTTGCACATTTGGATCTTAATGAGGTTTTAAGTAGAGCTACAATATGCAAAAGCAAGAAGAGGGAGTGAGACAAAAAACATTTGGAACTTGTAATTTAAACAAGAACAACAAAAAACCTGAAACAGGCTGTTTATCACCTGATCAAAAGTTTAAGACCACAGGCTATAAAAGCCCAAATCTGCTCAAAATTGTTATTTTCTGTCAGGCATTCACATTGTCATGCACTCCTGATGGCTGAAGCTAAGAAGCTTTCTCTTTTTGAACATGGTCGGATTGTCGAGCTGCATATTTCTCCATTGCTGCTGAGGTTGGGTGCAGTAAATCAGTCATTCTACATTCTAAAAGGTCCTGAGCATTATGGAATAAAAAAGTCAAAGTGGTAAGCGCAAAAAAAAAATCACACCTACGCCAAGCCGGAGGATCCGATTGGCTGTCCATCAAGACACAGGGCGGTCTTCCACCCAAATTAAGGCCCTTACTGGTGCCGACTGCAGCGCAATAACCATCAGACGGCGGGAAAAGGGTTTAAAAAACAAATTCAAAGACCTCGTCTCCTTCAACGCCACAAAACTGCCCGTTTAGACTTTGCCAGGGAGCATCAAACACGGGACATTGAAAGGTGGAAAAAAGTTTTATTCTCCGATGAGAAAAAATTTAACCTCGGTGGTCCAGATGGCTTCCAACGTGACTGGCATGACAAGGAGATCCCACCTGAGATGTTTTCTACCCGGCACAGTGGAGGGGGGTCCATCATGGTCTGGGGTGCTTTTTCATTCAGTGGAACACTGGAGCTTCAGGTGGTGCAGGGTCGTCAAACGGCGACTGCTTACACGCAGATGTTGCAGCGGGCATCCCTCATGACTGAGGGCCCTCGTCTGTGTGGTAACAGCTGGGTTTTTCAACAGGACAACGCTGCAGTTCACAATGCTTGCTTGACCAAGGACTTTTTCAGGGAGAATAACATCACTCTTTTGGACCATCCTGCATGTTCCCCTCATTTAAATCCCATAGAGAACATTTGGGGATGGATGGCAAGGGAAGTTTATAAAAATGGCCATCAGTTCCAGACAGTTGATGCCCTTCGTGAAGCCATCTTCACCACTTGGAGCAATGTTCCCACTAGCCACCTGGAAACACTCGCATCAAGCATGCCCAGACAAATTTTTGAAGTGATTAACAAGAACGGTGGAGCTACTCATTACTGAGTCCTACTGGGAACATTTTTTGTTCTGGTTTGGAGAGCTTTTTGTTATTTTTTGAGCGATGGTCTTAAACTTTTGGTCAGCTGATAAACAGCCTGTTTCAGTTTAATTGTTGTTTTCAATAAATTACTTTTTCAAAGTGCTTTTTTGCTACAAAAGGTACGGTTCTTCATACAGTATTGAACCATGGAAGAAAGTGGTCAGTCGGAAACGCTACATACTTTGCTGAGGTCACTTTCACACCTTCAATAACCATAACGGGCCTAGCAGCTCTCTCCCAATGATTCCGATCCAAAACATGACTCAGCCACCTCCTTGCTGACATCACAGCCTTTTGTAGAGATATGCTGGCCATACTCCGGACCACCCAAGGTTGCACGGCCCTCATCAGTAAACAGGATTGTTTGAAAATGAATCTACATGTATTTGTTGGCCCACTGCAAACGTTTCTGCTTGTGAGTATTGGTTAGGGGTGGCCAAATAGTAGGTTTATGTATGACTGCAAGCCACTGGAGGATCCTACACCTTGACTTCAGAGGCACTAGCCGCTTCAAATACCTGTTTGCTGCTTTGAAACGGCCTTTTTTAGCAGGTGCTCTCTTGATTTGATACATTTGTCTGGCGGAAATATTTCTCATCATGCCTTTATCAGCACCATCCTGGCTGTCATCTGAATCAGCCACAAATTTCTTCACCGTACGAAAGGTTTTGTGAATTATTGAATGCTTTTATGCCTTGTCCAAGGCATTGCAATATTTAACGCTTTTTTGTCAGCAGAGAGATCCTTTTTCTTTCCCATATTGCTTGAAATGCACTTAATAACGTGCATCATTTTTAAGTAGCTTTCTTTTAATTGGGCTCAGCTGGCAAACTAATTATGACAGTTGTCCGCGATTGATATCATTAATCCAAAGAGCCCCAAGACACAATGCCATCCATGAATTTCATTGAAAAAACAAAAAATGTATGTTTATGATACTAAAATCCGATTTGCATAATATTCGGAACACAGTGTCGATATTATTTGCATTTAATTGTGCTTTCCTGTTGGGTCCTTCTTTCAATTTCACAAAGCACAGCTGTCAAATATTTGGTAAATAATCTGCCAGACATTTTTACATACTAAAGCGCCTGAAATTTTAACCTCAAACATGTTTTGATGGCGCATAATGAGTTTGGATGCAGTATGGAAACCCTCTGTGGGAATTTACACTGATCCAAAACCATGTTTGGCAGCATTTGAAGTGGCAATTTATGGTTGAAATTCCTGAAAACCCCGGGATGCCACAATGTCAACAGGAAAATTTACTAAATAAATCGTCTGAAGCTGCCTCTAAACCACACATTTCCATTTGAGGACACTCATAACTCTCCTGGAGCAACAGCAGTTTCCTGTCAACCCAATTAAACTAACTAATCGCTGTATTATTCTTATTCATAAGCAACAATTCATTTTATTGCGGGAAACAGCCTGGGACTACGATCATTTCTTGTAGACTTGAAGTTGTAATATTTATCTGCCGCTGTAAGGAGAAGCAGTCAAGATCAGTCCATTGCAGAAGCAACATTTTTGACAATTCTAGTGTAAAAAATGCATAATAACAGAGTGCACCAAAGGGTATGTCAGCTCCTGTGCAGTCTGTGGTCTGACATGGTGTTTCACTGGAATCTGGTTAGCAGTCCATTCAACACTGTCACACCTTATGTCATCCTGAGCCACAAGAGACCAGAACCCTTGCACCAGTACCGTCCTGACGATGAATCTAAGGACCCCAGTCTGAAAACTCACATCTATGCGGCCCTCCAAGAATGTACTGTACCTACCCTCGTACGGTTCACTCCGACTTCTGTGGTGCAGTGGCCTGTGTCCAGGGATCACTTCCACACTCTTGGCTCTCTTGTGCAGAAGAACACAGCATGGTGACGGCCATGGCGCTTGTGCAGCAACTTCTGTAGGCCACAGATAGGAACTCATGGTACCACTAGGCACGTGGGGTCGTCTCATCATGCCTAGCTTTAACAAAGGGGGCGCATTCTCAGCAAATCGTGGCCGTGAGGCATATCAAACCAAAAAAAAAAAAAGAGAGACACGTAATCTGCCACCATGCTCGTTACCACAGTGATTGACAGCACACAGCAAATAAGAGAATAAAACGTCAGAATTCATGCTGAAGATAAATACATGAGTCAACCCCTGCTGGTTTATACAAAAGCAGATCTGAGTCACGCTCAGATGTACGCCTTCTTATACTTTAAAATGTCATTGGGTAGCAATGCCGCTGTCACATCATATTCGTGAATCATGTTGCATCCTGTCCGGAGCACCTGTCCTCCATCAGCCTCTGAGGATGGTCACCATGGAGATAGGAAAACAGACCATGGGCTTGTGTGGACGCACGGGACAAATCTGCAGTTTTCTAAGGAGGACGCTGTTGAATTCATACCCAGTGTTGTCCACACCATGACATATTTGAGCGATGGCGACACGAGCACATAAAGTGTCCAGTCTCATATGTGACTATGATTGGTCTTCTCGCTGAGGTGTGCTTAACTGCTTGTCATTTGGTTTTGTCATACCATCTCCTCCTCTGATGCAGCTGGCTTGGCAACTCCCATGTAAACTCTTGCTTGGTCTGGTTATGAGCACGTTTAACAACCTCTACTGTCCATGACACTTTTAACTGTCTCAACTGTCTGGTTATAAGCCTCCTGGTGTCAGTTAAAAGTGATGTCAGTCTGTCCAAAGTCAGCATTTAAAACAAAAACACCTTGTTTTATGCATTATGGGTTTTGTTTTGTTTTAACAAGGACAGAACCGAGGTCCAAACAGTGGAAGTTGAGGAACAACAGTTGCTGTGGGGACGTCAGGAAGAAGTTGAGACGGGCTCTAGTTGGGTATGAGGATCTTATAGATCAGGGGTGTCCAAAGTGCGGCCCGGGGGCCATTTGCGGCCCGCGGCTGTGATTTTATCGGCCCGCAGCACAGTCTAAAAAATAAATTTAACAAGGAAACTGAAGAAAAAAAAAACAAGAGCAGCAAAAAATGGGGAAATCAATCAAAACTCTAAATATTTACAAAAAAGTTGTAATCTAGCAAGGAAAAAAAAGTCATAATTTCACAAGAGTAAAGTAACAGTATGAGGAAAAATGTCATTTTAGTAGCATGAAGATGAAATATTAAAGAAAAACGTTTTTTTTTTTTAATTAAGTCAAAAACAATGACAACTTAGGTTCGGGGGAAATTTATAACAAGGGGATAAAGTCAAAATATTAGGAGAAGAAAATTGAAATATTTTGAAAATTATCCCCCAAAAAAATCAAGAGCAGAAATTTGACCAGAGTAAAGTCAAAATATTAAGAGAAAAAAATAGTTTTCTAAGGAAAGAAACTCGCAATTTTATGAGACTAAACTTCTAAAATGAGGAAAAATCTAATTTTAGTAACAATGTTGAAATAAAGAAATAATACATTCTTGTTAAAAGATATAAAGAGAAAATTTACAAGAGGAAAGCTGAAATGAAATAGTTGGAAAAAAACAGCAGAAATGGAAAAAACAGCTGTAATTTTACAGGAATAAAGTCAAAATATTACGAAAAAATGTCAATCGAATGAAGAACAAAAGTTGCATTTTTAAAAGAATAAACTCGTATTATTATGGAAAAAACTTCATTTTTAGTAGCATTTCACCTACATTACAAAGGTCAAATGCATTTTTTTCTTGAGCTACATATACTTGTAGCTTCTTAGCATATCTCTGTGTTGGTTTACAAAATATCAAAGTGGCCCTTGCATCCTTTCATTTTTCACTATGTGGCCCTCGCTGGAAAACGTTTGGACACCCCTGTTCTAGATGATTGGGCAAACAGACAGGAAGGTGCCAGGTGTGTCATCTAGACAGAGGAAAGATGATAAGGAGGCTTGGCGATGGAATAAAAAGGTCCAAGAATGTGTTGTATAGCTACAAAAAAAGACTAGCAAAAAAGAACTGAGATAACGAGGTATTAGGAAAGCAAGAGTACAAAGATATGAGACGTAGGCAAGGGTGGACTGGCCATCGGGAGTACATTACCTTGAATTCGATGAGCCACACAATGATGCTCTGGAAAAAGAGTAGTGGAAACAAGGCTAAGGAGAGTGAAATGAGTGAGCAGCGGTATGGTTTCATGCAGAAAAAGCTGGACGTAGCAGAGCTGAAGATGCTTAGATTTTGTTGGGAGTGACGAGGATGGACACAGTTTGAAACGTATCAGCCCGAGACGTCTGGGAGACAAGTTCAGAGAGGCCAGACTGAGATGGTTTGACCATGTGACAAGGAGGGGAGACCAAAGAGGATGTTTCTAGATGTGGTTAGAGAGGACATGCGGGTGGAAGGACTTGACAGAGGCAGACACAAAAGACAGGACAAGATGGAAACACGTGAGCCACTGCTGAGCAGGACAAGCCAAAAGTAAAAGAAGATTATGTGTTCTGTCTTTTGTTATTTTTGGTATATCTACATCTGGTAATATATTCTGCATGGTGTAATAATTACTGTTTTTTCCTTCATCATTTTCATCAAGAGTTTATCAACTATGTCGCATTATATCATGCGAAGTAGGATTCCTTCTTTATAAATGGCATATTTTCGTAGTTAGAGCATAGAAAACCTGTTTACGACCTTCTAAATATGCTTTTTAACATTATTAGAGCCCTCGAGACATGAAATAACACCCCGAGAGTCACCTTTACATTCATATTACCCATAATAAGAGAAAATAAGACATATATAAAACAGACTCACAAAATAGCACTGGGAGAAAAAATTAATATAAATACTGAAGGCGGTCCATCACAAGCTAGCACTGCCATTGTATTGCATTGTACCAGTGAGCCTTGCCGGCCAGGGTGTGTTAGCTCTGCTGCCCTGGCCAATGAAATAATAAATAATAGGTTGATATTTAGACGTTAGATCGCATGATTGTGTGAATCGAGTTTTCTTTTTGTGCAGCCCCAGTTTGCCCAGGGCCCCATTTGCTCCAAATGAGATAAAAATAGTCGCAATCATTTGTACTGCCTTTATGCTATTAAAATTGGTTATATTGTCTCAAAAAGTAAAATACCACAAACCACAATTTTAACGTCATCATCCAGCACAAACGATTGAGATTACTTCACCAGAGCTTTCCGTAAGGTTGGCTGACAAAACTTCAAGCAAGTGTCCTGTCCCGCCAGAGCAGCACACGCACACAAGCAGCGGCGGAGGTGGTTGTTGGTGGTGGTGGTGTGTGAGCTCCTCTGGGCGGGCTATTGCACTCTAACCACCGCCTCTTTCTCCGACTGCACTGGGACAGCCTCTTATTCTTCACTTTTGTACTAAGCAAGCGTCAGCCCCGTCCGGACCCCACCGAGCTGCGGTGTGGCGCGCGTCCAAGACAACATGGGAAGCATCGCGTACCCGAGATGACCGACGCTTGGGTGAAAACCAACTTTCCTGTGTGTCCTCTGCGAGGGAAACGTAAAAACAAGGCTTGCTTTCGGAGTTCCACCTCCCCTCCTCTCTCCCCGTAGGATTTGATTCAAAGGCGAAAAGCAAGATGGCCGCCGACTCCGTGCAGGTAGGAAAAGTTGACAACTGTTAGGGAAAGTGCGCTAACTCGCTGCTGGCGAGTTGACGGAAAGCTGGGGAAAGTTTTCAACTGCTCGGGCTTTATTCGGCATTAGTCGATATATCTGTGTTTGAGTGAAGGGTGAGAAGTTGCTCCCAGAAGTTTTGTCTGGGAATCATCCTAGGATCGAGGCCTGGGAAACAATTATCCAAACTAACTTACCCAGAAATGTCCAAGTTTCGAACCAGTGGATTTCCGAGCGGAAATAGCGTCTTGTGTTCATTTCGCGGCCACTGTTGTGGAAAGCTCGAAAGCTCGCTAGTTTCACTTAAGTGGAGGTTAAATGTTAACTTACAGGGGTCTGTATGCTAGCGTTAAGTTAAACAGAGGAAAAAAGGAGTCGCGTTTGGCGTTTTAAAATCACAATATTTTGTAGAATGATTGAAGAAAATATACAATAGCCGGAACATGGTTAGCTTTGCCACAGAAATGACCATACAGAACACATGGACGTCACCTGTAACGTGTGACAGCAACATTTGTAAACCACATGGGCGTATGAAAGCTCATTAAAAAATGTGTTGCCTTTAAAAACAAAAAAACAAAAAAAAAACTAAATTTCACAGTTATGCCCTCCCTTTTATTATTTAGTCCAAAAAAATCATGAGTCACGTATGAATATGGTTCCACTTGAATGACGTCACTGCCTGGGGGGTGACTATTTCTGTCAAACATGAATATGCAAACATGCACAGAAATCTATCTAATCACTCCACAAATGTTACGTATCAAGAATAATAAAAGACTTTGCAGGGATTTTCTGTTAGGGAGCAGCCACAAGTGAGACAAATATTGGTTAATGTGTTTCTTACATAATTTCCAAGGCTACTGTAGACTGAAACTGGGACGAGTGGTGGTGGTGACGGATTAGTGATACTGTGAATTACGATCTGTGTTTACCTGCTTTATCATGTATTCACCATTTATGAATATACAGTATAATGTTGTTTTTAAATTGGCCAGGTTAACACGTTAGCTGCAAATACCGTTGTGACCCGAATATAGGAGGACACGGAATATTCAAGACCTATTTATGAAAAAATATTTTTTAATATAGCGGAACCTCGGGTAGTGTCATTAATTCGTTCCAGAAGGTCTACGCCAGGGGTCACCAACGTGGTCCCCGCTGGCACCAGGTAGCCCCCCACGACCACATGAGGTGCCCGCAAGCCTGCTTTTCATTCAGGTTTTCAGTTAATAATGAAAAACAGTAGAAATAAATGCATTCTGAAATACAAAATGTGAGTTGTGGACACCAGCATTTTGTTAATGTTCTGGTAAAACAAGCATATTCGCTTTTTTGGGGGGTTTAAAATAAGCTCTGAAAATAAATGTTACAAAAATGAGTAGCTCTTGGCCATTTTCATTTTGTAAAAGTAGCTCTCACAAGGAAAAACGTTGGTGACCCCTGGTCTACGAACTCTAACCAAATACGTTTTTCCCATAAGAAATAATACAAATCAAATTGATCACAAAACACATTTTTGACGTTCTCTAAACTTTTGAACGTCCAACCTTCAATTTTCCTGTACTTTTTGCACAACTTGTTGTTCTCCAACAAGGAGCTGAATTCACAAGAGTGTGATCAGTGAAATGACCAATGTCTCTGTGTATCTCTTGCAACCTGCTGACGACACTCACTGCACGGCATGATGCCCAGTTCACAATATTTTTTTGTTAAAATCCGATAATTTACCCAAAAAACGTGACTTGTATTTGTGTGTAATGTGAACCATGCGTTCGGGAAGTGACGCTCATATGCACAATACACGACATCACACGTGTATGAGTGTGTTTACGGAAGTAAACATGTCCTAGCGCATTTGTGGCATTTTCAAGGATTTTGTGCAACCAGAGTCAAAATTTTGCTCGACGTCTGTCCAGAGGAGCATGTGCCTGAGAAGTCGTTCCTAGGAATAGTGGGACATTGACGTGAGACGCTCACTGACACAGATTTTTAAAATCATTTTGGGATGACAAGAAGAACTTTAGCCATTCTTGAAAAAAATCAGATGCAGGTCCCAAAGCAGCAAAAAAATCAAAATTGACCTGCAGTGTGACTGAAGCCTCTGACACGCTAAGCTCAATGGCCACTTTTCTCTGAGAGCATGCTGTTTGCAGCCTTGCAATGGTGAGGTACTGTTAACATGGTTGGGTATTGTTTACACATTATCCGACGACGGTGCTTAAACGGTACCCAAACCAATTTTGTGACATGCAAATTCAACAGAATAGTTACTTAAAGGAAAACTGCACTTTTTGGAGGGGAATTTTGGCCATCATCCACAATCCCGATGTGAGACATGAACCCATATAAAATATAATAAAATTATTACAAAAAATATAACAAAGTAATAAATTCACCAATAAAAATCTACAACAAATTGTCAATAATTATCACAGCAAAACCAGCAACATACAGAACACAGGGAATGTCCAAAAAGATTTTAGAGTCCTTTAAATGCATACATTGCGCTGTATAAGGGCATGCATTCCGGACAATTGGAGCAGAAATTGGTAATTGATACACACTTCTGAAGAGGGTGTTTGCTAGTGAAATGAGCAAAGTTACTTACGCGACATTACTGGCACAATATCACCTGCAAGCACTTGTTGCGGGTGGCTGAGTCTGCATCTTTTGAGGTGAAGCACAACCAAACTTTCCAGCATTTCGGCCTGAGCATCTAGATGCACTAGATCAGGGGTCCCCAACCACTGGGCCGGGGCCCAGTACCGGTCCGTGGGCGGAGTCGAACTGGGCCGAGGAAACCTTTTTGCGTTGCAAACTCCAAGCTTATAGTGGTGGATGGTGGGTCTGTATTCACTTTGTGTTTTTAATTTGATGTTGTTCCAGTCTTAGTTTTATACAATACATACTAAATGAGATAAATTACATTGCTATACGACCCCCGCCAACACCACCCGGTCCGCGGAGATTTGTGGGTCCAAAAAGGTTGTGGACCACTGCACTAGATGCTCGCGATTGTCTGTGCAGGTGAAAAATTCACATCAAACTGTAACATTATCACGAGTTCTAATAAATCAATAGTAACATAAGTTCAATTAATAGTAACTATTAATTTGGCACAGAAATCTGGCACCAATATCTAATTATTTTTTTGTTCTGTTTACTATTGTGTTTATCGGCACGGCACTGAGTTTCGGTGCCCACCGTTGATTGGTAGGTTGGTGTGGTCTCGGTCTTGGCCTCATGATGTCAAAATGTGAACAGCATGATGAAGAGTACTGTTTAAATCCCAATCCTATTGAACCAGGAATTCTATTGGTCCATTCGTGGATCACTCACCTGTTGTCAGTTTCGGTTCAATTCAGCTCCTTGTGAGAGCAAGTTGTGCAAAAAGCACTGAAACATTGAACAGTTGGACATGTGCATTGAAAACCTTAGAGAAGGTCAAATGAAGTTCACCGGTGAAGGTTGTCGTGCATTTTAACTTCATCGCTCCGGTTCCTAAGCCAAAGTCCTACCGAACGGGGCTACTGCTGCCTCAAATAGAGCACCAAGCTGCTACTGTGGATCAACTACACAGACTTGTGTGCATTTGGCACACAAATAACCATCAATAGAGTTGAAGACCTGTAGTTTGACTCCATGCCAACGAGAGCCACTGTCTGTGGCCACAGGAGAGCCAGTTGTGGGATGGAAGGCGACTGAGATAGGCATCATGCAGAAGGGAAGCAGGAGCAAGATAATGGGCTCAACATTTCCATTGTCCCATTGTTTGAATGAAGCTCTTGTTTTAGGACTTGGAGATTTCAGATTTTAACGAACAACTTTATCTCACTTCTCTAGAGTCTTAGACCTAATATTTGCCTTCGTACCCTCCCCCAGTCACCTCTCGCGTGTACGATTTTAAAAGATCCGACAAGTTGGACATGTGTAGGTAACAGTTGTTGACCTTTTGTAAGAATAGTATCATTCAGTACAGGCGCTTGATGGCAGGCCGCAGGTCACTTATCGCTATATGTTTTTAGCAGCTGCTACAGCATGTGGCTGGTATTGTTTTCACCGTGTGCGTGCATCTGCGCTCGTGTGTGGTCTGTATTCGGAACTTCTACACAAGCATTTGTTGTTTTGACTTTACTCGGACAATATAATGAAAAAAATGTTTTGTGTGAATACGTTACCGTGCAAGGTTTATTTGCTAAGTTTTTGATGCATGAAAAAGGGTTGTGATAGAATGTGCTGTTGTGTCTATTAACAAAATGACACGTCTAAATTACTTGCATGAAGCCGTGGGTTTTGACTTATGGATTATTTTGTCAGTGCACCACAGGGTGTTTTATGTCTAATTAAAGCAGACAGGTTTTACTAGTTGATTTATTTCCACCTTATCTGATTGGCCTTTCATAGGTTTCCGTGCATCAAGGTGCCGTAAAATAGGCCCTTCTGAGTGTCCCCACGCTGTCCTCATTCAAGCTGGGCAAATACAGCTACAGTGCACTGCAAATACGTTTCTCACCACCATGAGCTTAAGAGCTGCCTTTTTCGCTCCACCATTCTTTTTAGTTCCTGGAGGCGTGACCTCCATTTCACCTATAAATCATTGGGAAGCCTCTCGAACCAGGAAATAAGCCACCTATTGTTTCCTCTGAGGTGAGCATCTATAGATGTTATATGTTTCCTCAATGGCATGTCAGCAGTGTGAGTGCGTGGAAATCCTGCACCCTACCAAACTTGTTTTCCTGCCCTCAAACATCTTGGTGTATATGTCCATCAGAAGTGAAGTCAATGATTACATGGTTTACTCTTGATATCGTAGAACTGAAGCAATAATCTGCAAGTTGCATGACTGGTCAAGTTAGACGATGTGGACGTAACTAAGTAGTGTGTACAGTGTGTATAATGGCCTTTTGCATTTTTTTGTTTTTGATTTTGTAAGTCTTCATTCTTGTTTCACACAACCTGGCCCACCTCAACCATAGCTTCTTTTGCACTGCCTTCCAAAGCCAGGAATGTTGCACCTTTTTCGTGTGTCGCTCGTCAGTGTGAAAAGCATTGACAGGGGATTGAAGTGTTGAGTCGACCCCGAAATTTGCCAGCCTTGGAGGTAGTATCAGAGGCAGGAAAGAAGCTTTGTTAAAGGGTGTTCTTCCATGCCGGGATCAGCCCTGTTGTCGATCCATCCATCCATTCATTTTCTACCACTTGTCCTGTTTTAGCATCGTGGCACTTCTGACTTTGGGCAAAAGGTGGACTACATTGTGGATTGGTTGCCAGTCAATCACAGGGCACATTTATGATGTTTCCCACAGGACTGCAATCTATTTGTGGTGGTTGGTTGTCTGGGATGGGGGGCCAAGATGACATCCTTGTCTAATTTGCATAATTGGCCTTGACTCACTCTGTTATGTTTTTTCAAAAATGTATCAATTAATAAACCATGCTATTTTGTGGTTGAGTACAGCCTAGTATAAGTAAAAAATATAAGCAAATATTATGTTTTTTTTTTCCAAGTTAAGCATTTTCAAGCATAAAAATGGCACAATAATCCCGAATAAAAACACAGGCTACTTTTGCAGCCGTTACCCACGCAAAGCCGAAACTCAACTCTGAACCACCGACGCCACTTCCTTGTCCGCATCTCTTTCAGGTCCCATAGGGAACACATTTATAGTAACACACACAACCACAAGTCTTATTTATGTCTTAAATGGCTTATTTACTCTTATTTTGTCAACTATATTGGGTATTACAAGTGTAAAGGTGACTGTTGGGGTGCTATTTTATGTCTTCAGAGCTCTAATAATGTTAAAAATCACATTTAGAAAGTCATACACAAGTTTTCTGTGCGCTAACTACGAAAATGTTCCCTTTACAAACGATCCTTCTTATCACAGTCAGGTCTGGAACCAATTAACGGCGATCAATGAGGGATTACTGTACATAAACTGTATTTAAAGACAAATCTTTGCGTGATCTATTGGCATCATGACTCCTGCTCGTCAAAGGTTGAGAAGCACACTTATGGAGCTGCAAGCTTCCACACCTCGCCTTTCACGGAGGTGCTAATGCGCACACACAGGGACTTGTGGGATACTTCGCCCTTCGTGACCGCTTGTATTTGATTACCGAGTAAATGCATAACGCAAGAAACACCCCCTGTCTTTCACTTTAATGTGTACCACGTGGTGGGAATTTGGAGCGTCGTTAAGATGCATACCACCACCCAAATAAATGAATGTATTGGAAACAGAGATATAGACAAACACCCATTTGGGTATGTCGCTGAGTGGGTGGGGACTGAATCCATGTTGACTTGCACACAAGTTAGGCCGGTCAACCACTAGACCGTCAGTGACTCCGCCCTGGTGTGTTGAGAACAATTGTTGCTGACAAATAAATAGTTTATATGTCACACCAGGCACTGGTACGGACTTCGCCCTGTTGCTATGTGAATGCACACACATAAATGGGAATGTCTCACTTTGCTTGCCTGCGAATATATAGAAGAAGCATTGTAATTGTGAATGTAGTACTATTCTATATTCTACATTGGCCACGAGGTGTCGCTGTTCGGTGAGACAAGGGCTAGACGTGACGCTAGGGAACACATCTACGGTTCCAACCATCCATTTTCTATCCCGCTTCTCCTCTTTAGGGTCGCGGGGGCATGCTGGAGCCTATCCCAGCTGACTTTGGGCGACAGGCGGGGTACACCCTGGACTGGCACATATAGACAAACAACCATTCACACTCACAATTTAGAGTCGCCAATTAACCTAACATGCATGTTTTTGGAATGTGGGAGGAAACCGGAGTACCCGGAGAAAACCCACGCACGCACGGGGAGAACATGCAAACTCCACACAGAAATGCCCAAGGGAGAATCGAACCCAGGTCTTCCCGATCTCCAGACTGTGAGTGTGTGGCCAACATGCTAACCACTAGTCCACCGTGCGGCCCCACATCTACAGTTGTCCCTTGCAATATCACGGTTTGATTATCGCTCCCTCCCTATATTGTGTTTTTACAGAAATTAATCAATTGATAAATGATCGCTGTTTCGTGGTAGACTGTGGTCTATGAGTCAAAAGATATTGAAATACAAGTGATATGTAGTATTCTGGCCACAAGGTGGCGTATTGACACAAAACATTGATGAGACATTACCTTTATATTACATTACCTTAACACTGCATGCAATCAGAATGTCTGACATGATAGAGTCGGAAAAAAAGTTCTCCTCCCATTCAGTGTGGAAGTGGTAGGTTTTGGGCTTCTTATGTTTAGAAGAAATAAATTCTTAGTTAATATGCAGGTCACGTTATTTAAAGGGAGCATTTTTGGCGGTTTTTGGAGGTTTTTTGTCAGAAGGCTTTATGGGCCGGAATAGTTGCGTCCCAATAGGTACATTTTTAGCTGCCTCTTTTTAGCTCTTTTTTTTTTTATCTCACGCACAGACAAAGGCCAGACGTGTTCAAGTCTCACATAAGGATTGCGTATGATAGGCAATATTCCAAAAGAAGTGCAGTTTTCCTTTGAAGCTGCCAATACAATTGGATAATACAAATGTAAATGGGTGTTTTTTCATGTCTTGAGGGCTCTAATAATGTAAAAAATCCTATTTAGAACCTTGTTAACAGGTTTTCTATGCGGTAAGTACGAAAATATCCCGTTTATTAATACTGTATTGAATCCTGCTTTGCGGGAATTCACTTATTGCAGGTGAATCTGGATAAAACAGGAACGACTGTATGTAGAATTGATTATTGCTGTCTGGAGGCATAATGACGTGCACTACTGGACTACAACCAGCGGAGGTGCTGTGGATTCAGTCTGAACTAGTTTTTGGCCTAAAAACCATCACATAAGCTGCTATGGAAGTTGAGCTATATTCATACAGGCCTGTTATTCGGTTCATTATGACACTGGTATTAAAACTGGAGTTACGAACATGCATAGAGATCATCCTATCCCTTTTGAAATAAATTGATCACAAATTGTCCCTATAGTCACAAGCGCATGCCGAGTTTCCACACACCACAAATCCTGTTTTTAGTAAGCACCTTCATCTGCACTGATATTTAAACAGGACTCTTATCAGCAGGGTGGATTGTTGTGGTCTGGGTGCAGTTTAGATAGTTGTTTGTTCCTCTCTTATACCATGCAAGTGTAGGAGGTCGTGATAGAGGGCCAGTGTTATGTTTTTAACTTGCGTTAATTTTAGCCACTGGAGTGAGATTAGGTCCCATTCTGGGCTGCTGTGACCTCACAGAGTGAGAAGCTAATAGGGATTTGGCCGTCGCTACTCAGACGGTTTATCTTCCTCAGTTGATGTCACTGGCGCGTGTGAGGAAGACAAAGTAAAATGAGACGGCAGGAAGAAATCTCTTGGAGTGAATGAGCGAGAGTGGCTTTGAATGGAGCCTCTGCTAGCAGCAATAATAGCCTAACTTTACAGAGGACGGCTTTACTCTTTCCTAATGGCTGAACTTCAGTGGGATTGTTGTGAGGACCATTTAGCGTGTCAGCATAACATGCGTGGGCTGGTTTGGTCATCGGATCTAGAAATGGACTTGGCAGAAACTGAAGATGCTATGGTAAGATTAGGAACTTGTCATTTTAGCCATCAATGATTACATCCAGTCTCATTGTGCATCGCTGGATTTGCATCTATGTTACCAACATCATGTTTGGTTGAAGCCACAAGATATTTATGTTTAAGATTTCATGGCTGCCATTGTGTGATACTATGTTTTGTTTTTCTGATCTCATTTAACAACTTTGTTCAGCTGAAAACAGTTGAACAAACTTGGCACATTTTCAGATGGTTTCAGTGCAGTGAGATCTTCTATTTATGTGATTTTTATATCTATCATTTTTGCATACAATATTGTCACTGGGGCAGAAATAACATTAAACGTTCTATACATCAGACGTGCAGTTTATTGGCAAAAAAAACCTTTTGATTTGTTTATTATAATTAATGAATAATTCATAATTGGTTTTACATGCCCTGTACTTGTCGATGTTATTGCAGCACATACACACCACACTGATTAGCCATAGAGGATGTAATGAGATTAATCAACAGTGAAAATAACCCTTATATGCAGCCTTGGTTTCATGGAATCCGCCACTGGCACCTCACCATCTTTTCACGATGATCTCTCAAGATGAAGTCATTTAGGATGTGGCTCCTAATCCCTCCTTGGTTAAGCAGAAGGGTTTAAGAATGCAGGTTAACAGTAACTGAAAACTGCAGTGATTTCATCAAGTTTGATACAGCGGATGTAATAATTGACACAACTCTTCCTCATCGTAGTGGTTTCTCTTTTGAATAGCAATACAGTACACAAAGTGTGGGTTTTGCGCAAGCGGTCGTGTGTTAGAACGTATATTCAGCTGAACTAGTCGAGTGTGCACTCGCCACGTGGAGCTGTCTGGCCTGTATGTCACAGTCTGGCAAACAGTCCTGTCAGAAAACAGAAATTTGCTTAATCCCGGCATCTGCACAAAATTAATGAAACTGAATGTAGACTAAAGCATCTTGCCTATTATGTTTTTGGCATAATACTGTATCATAAATAACACAGGTGCTAAACATGACCAGAGAAGCCTGGTAAAAGTATAGACTAGAGTGTCCCGATCAGCGTTTGTGGCCTTTGCTGTTTTTTACATTTTATTGTGTTTATGCAGTGAGCGCAGATGGCCCCTGAGCCAGTCAGCCTTAAAGGAACGGCGTCGTCGCAGCTCAAAGATTTTTTTTGGAGGTGCACGTCCATGGAGTTATATTTGTGCCTTTACTTTGAGGTGTCAAAGGCAGACTTTGAGTCCTGTTAACGTGCAATAATTACTGTTGTGTGCGCAAGCACATTGCTGCAGCGCACTGTCTCTCCCTCCCTCTCTCGACCTCCTCCTTGCTGGGGCTCGCGGGTTGCTGCCTGGATAGCGGCAATGTATACAGGCGTGTTCAGTGGACAAAATGTGTGCCTGTTGGTCACTCTCCGGGAGGTGAGGGCACTGATATAATAATACATTTTTTTCAAAATGTTCTCACGATTGACCGACAAAGTCCCAAAGATCTGCTAGTAGTTGGCGATAGGAGTACGGATCACTTAGATGGGTGAACAGATACAGACACAGATAGTGGTGTACTCGCTCATCCCTAGTATTACATTGTGGTATTGAATGCATGACAGAGGAAATAAAGGTGTTTATTGGGCCTTGCTTTGCACACTGGGGCACAGCCATTCTCCAAGATGTGTTGTTAAGATGGCAAATTAAGATGTGCAGGAACAATGCCTGACTAATTGACTGATTAGTCAAACGGCATGTCTCGTCTTTTTTCAGTGCTGTATTGTATACAGTTTGTAGTGCTTCTCCTTACACCTTCTCCTGCATCAAACATTGATTCACCATATTCCACTAATCTCCTCTCTCCTTTTCTAGGGGGATTCCCGGGGCCAGCTTGTGTCGGAGCGGCTCGGCCTCGGCAATAATCTGGACCTGTCGGACACCATGGTCCAGCAGAAGCTGGAAGAGATCAAGGAGCAGATTCGCCGGGAGATCCGCAAGGAGCTTAAGATCAAGGAAGGTGCAGAGAACCTGCGCAAGGTACTGCCACTGTCTTTGGTTTATAGTAAACATCTTTTGCACACCCAAGTGTGTCTTTCTGTGAGACATACTGTATGTCACAACTCATGGCTGCCAGTCGTCTATCCAGTCTGCACTTTGCCAATTTCTTCTCTTGTCCTCAGGTCACCACAGACAAGAAAAGCCTGGCTTATGTTGACAACATGCTGAAAAAATCCAACAAGAAGGTTGAGGAGCTTCACCAGGAGCTGCAGGAGCTCAACGCCCATATTGTGGTTAAAGACCCTGAAGAATTACAAGGTAACTGGCAGCCAACCGTGTTACGTATGTGTGTAAACGTGTAATTGGTGAGTGTGGCGCTTTTACGCAAATATAATAAGGGGTTGGTTGAGGAATGCAAATTGTGTTTGGAGGTCTCTTAATGTCGTATGTTAGGAATAGTAGCTCTATAGGACTGGTCTTTGGCTAGCCTAAGACCCACTAAAAAACAAAATATGGAAATGCCGTATTATTGGAAGGTTGTTTGACTTCACCCTAAGGTGCCACTGTGCAAGGCTTTGAACCCAAACTGCTATGTGCGCTCTTTCGTCATTTTGAAACCCCTCTCCAATGTCTCTCCACGTGTCTAGCATTTCTAGCATTTATCTATATAAAACAACAGCCTGTACAGTAAGGCTGCGCTAGAGGAAAGTGTTATTTTAACCACAGATTGTTGCTATATTTATATGGTAAGTTTCTGTGCTATAAAATGGATCTAATTGAAGGTGCGATCTAATGTTGTGGTTTGAGGCTTGGCCCCTTGCAACTCTTGTGGCCGCTACGGTATTCATCCAGTCCCACAACAGTCTATCTCTTATTTCACTAGCAACAAAGCTGTAACCATTACTGGTTACTGTAAACCCAAGTATCACGTTGTAAGTAATTTTGGTGTTGTGCCACAACATCATCAGTATTAAGATCAACTCACACTCACTCACACACAAACACAACCAGAGCACAGTCAGTCTTTGGAGGTGACTCACTCTCGAGAGACTGACATTGTTGCATTCCACATTCCACCGACTGTTACAATGAGCTGTCGATTGTTCCCCTCCGAGGCTGTTGAAAGCTGGCTCCTGTGCCTTTTGTCAACAACAATGAAACTTGGAAAGAGTCAAGCAGTGGCGTTTGTTCAACGCTTTACACCAATGGCCTGATGAGGCAGTTGCTGGAGGCGAGTGCTCACATGAAAGGAAGTTGAGGCTCGGTGTTTGTCTGCCTGATGCCGGTTACAGTCCCCAGGTCGGCTGACGTATTTGGGGGGAGAAGCGAGGTTGTCTCGGTAAATGGTTAGTGGAAACAAATTTATCCTATTTCTGTGACCCTGTGTCTGATGAACGAGGTCCTTCTTTCTGTGTGACGCGACGGCACCGGAATGTCGCTGAGCATGGTGAAATGACGGAGAGCGGGGAATTGAGTCATGGGACACGGGACAACTTCTTGACATATGGTCGACTTGAACAGGCCTTGTTTCCCCAAATTTGTCAGAAAGAGTTGCTGTGTCTGTACGAGCTGCCAGAATGGGTTTTGTTGTTGGACAGGGTTGGGGTGGGTTGTGTCTGCTTATCTCCACAGCTCAGTTTAGGTGACAAATGGACTCACTCAGTCACTCATTCACTCACAGGATAAGCTACATTTTTTAAAATCCAGTCATTTAATAGCTATAAAATAAGTGCGGGGTGACGTACTGCAGTATTTGTAAAACAAGTGGTTTGATTGTATTTTTGAAATGTTCTTGCATATTATAGAAAGCATTGTGCCTTGTTGGAGGTATCATCTTTTGTATAATTTCATTGCTATTGATAGGAGTTCTCAAACTAGGGTTAAGATTTTGAATGACTAACCTGCTGGAATCTAGCCTCCAGTATATTATCACAATACAATAATAACCACTCTCCTGCCTTACTCTTAAGACATTTGTTGCTGTCTTGTACGTAAAAGTTATTGGCTCAAATAGCTTGTTTTATTGGCCCAGTGGTTCCCATGCATGGCTATACGATTTTTTATAATGATACGCAAATTATTGTCCTATTTTCCCCATATCCTCATGACCTGGGGTTGAATTCTAGTGGGTAGTCTGTGTACATAGATGGCATGGTGGCATAAAGAGAAAGTCTTTCAACATTTACCTACATATTATAATGTTCACCGCACTGTTTATATTAATCCTGGACAGATTATGTGAACCACCCAAGTTCACTTGGTCTTTTGCTGTGATGTCATTGTTGAGGGAATATTCCTGCCCACTTTCTCTTTGCGTTCCCATCAGAAACCGAGGGGAGGGTTGCCCTTGTCAGCTGTCCAGCAGTGACATCATCGCAGCAGCTATTCAGCAGCTCAGTGTCTTGTCCTCGAGCCCAGCGTGGGCTGAACCGCTTTTAGAAGTAGGAGGGAGTTCTCAACTTGATGCAACCTAGGCCAAAACCAACCCCCGCCCTGCCTCCCGACCTCCACTCCCCCGTTCTCAAAGAGAGAAACTCCCAAGCTGGAACTACTGTACAGTACATGACTTTTGCAGCACATCTGTGCAGGTGGCTGGCTATTATAATCCATGTCTGGAAATGAAATAATTCCTGAAATAATAAACTGTTGCCAGTGCTGTTGTTTTTAGGTTTAGATTGACTGTTGATTGACGAGTTCAACTATGACGCCACAGACACAGAAACTGAAACTGAGCTTGCTAATCACGTCTGGAGAAGTCAGACAGGTTTTCCTGCCAACTGTGTGGACATGCATGCGTGTGTGCGTGTGTGTGTGCGTGTGTGTGTGTGTGTGTGTGTGTGTGTGTGATGGAGTCATCGAATCAATCTGGGAAAGCGTTTCCCTGTTCCTTTCAAGTCCACACATGAACACATGCATTCATCCTTGGGATAAGTTTCTTGTTCAAAAACACAAAATAAAGTGTTAAATGATTTTGAGAAACAGTACAGTATATTAAGCTAACGTAGGACAATCTTTGGCATGATGACAAACTTATGTTAGAGTAGGCCTGTCACGATAACAAATTTTGCTGGTTGATAATTGTGCTACAAATTATCGTTGATATTCAATATTATCGTAACATTTTTTTTAGACTATTTTTTCCATTCATTGAAGTCATGAGATGTGTCATTCACATTTGAACCACTAGATTGTACTCAAGTATAGTGTACGCCGGTGTACCTGTGTGAGCCACATTAGCTTGGCACAGAAGTTACTCGTATGTGTGTTTTCGTTCTGTCTGTCTACTCTGTGGACGCTCACCATTTTGAACTGTTTTGTTTATATTTGCTGACCCGACGTCTCAGTAAGCGTTGACTGTCGGGACGAAGGCTCCGCTGCCCGAGCACCTCCATCAGTGGGTTTTTTTCCCAGTTGAGAAAACCGTCGGTCGTCGGTGTTCATGCACTCACCGTGTTCATTCTGTATATACCAAAATATTCCCACGTTGTGGAATTCGCTTTTGTGCTGTCATTCATGTTAGCGTATGCTGGCTTACGGAGCTAACTGCAGCTAGGGTAGCATAGGCATATGCCATAGGTAGCACATGTCAATTTATCAAGGGCGTCATAATTAGTGACCTGTTTTTTTTTAATCATTTGATTTATCGATGATTACCTATATTAGATACATATTGTGAAACATCATTACAAATATTAATGTTATTGCAACAATGTTTGATTTTTGCTGAGATCAAATGAAGTCCAGTGTGAAGAAATTTTACTCTACAGACCTCTCTAAAGGTGCTGCCTGACAAGTTTTTGTAAGCAAAGTAATGATGATTGTGTGGTGCTGCAAGACTGTTTAGGTAACCTCTACAAGGCTACTGTCTAAAAATAGCGCATACATGCAGAGCTCAGTTCCGTGTCTATTTGTGACAAACTCCAGCGATAGTCATATCTTGTACCAGTGGTTGTTTCCAAAGTTTGGTAAAGTGCTAACTCCTCATCCTCTGTGTTGCTCCCCAGAATGTCCTCTGACCCCAGATACCCCCAACAGTGAGACCCGAATATGCACAAGCAGCAGCCGCCTGGCAGCCCTGAAAAGGCAGAACGACATCGAGCTCAAGGTCAAACAGGGCGCAGAGAACATGATTCAGATGTACTCCAATGGGCCATCAAAGGTAGGATTTGGCTTCCCTCTACAACATCCCCTCATACTCAACCCGAATTTGTGTGTTAACACTTGTTTGTCTCTTGTAAACTGGGGTACAGTCGTCCCTGCATCGTGTTTGGAACATTGCGCCCTCACTGTATCGCGGTTTTACAGCCTATAATTAGTCAAAACATATGCTTAGACAGGGTGTAAAAAAAAAAAAAAAAAAAGCAGACTCTCCAAAAAGTAGCCACTAAAGCTACAATTGAATATTTTCATGAAATGACTTTATTAGCATATGTTGGTATCATCCTTCATCCTTCGGGCCATGCCAAAATTTATTGTATAATTGCATGCATGACTGAACACAGGCCCATTTTCCGGCCTCCCAAAAATGAAAGGGTTAAAATTTGAGGAAAAGTCATAAACTGTGATGCAAAATTAGATTTTTTTTGTTCTTCTTTTTTGTCCTCATGTTGAGGACTGGGTTGACAAAAACTTGCATCCATTACCTCAGTGCAAATAGCATGAAACAAAGGGTTAATATGGGTATCGCAGCATAGAAGAACAGAAATTCTCATTTTGCATCACAGTTTAAGACTTAAACTTAAATTTTTACTCTTTAATTTTTTTGGAGGAATTTTTTTTTTTTGCCCACCGGAAAAAAGGCATGTGTTCAGTCATGCATGCAATTATGCAATAAATTTTGGTATGGACCTTCGGATGATGTCCATATCAACATATGCAAATAAAGACATTTCATGAAAATATTCTATTGTAACTTTAGTGGCTACTTTTTGGAGAGTCTACTTTTTTTTATACACCCTGTTTAAGCAAATTGTATGTGGCATTTAGAAGGTGTTATATGTACTGTAATATCTGTGACATTGTGTGCGCCTTTAGGAGGCGGGGCCTGGGAAGTGACGTGTGCGACGTCGGCTAACTACCGTAGAGTTGCAGAGTGTTAGCATGGTTAACAGTGTGGAGTGTGCCAGTGACTGGCATGAGTTGTGGCTGACAGCAGCTCCTATGTGAATGTTCACTGCATATATGTGTTCTCTGCGCCATTGCAGTAGTAGTCTACTATACTGGCCACTAGGTGTCAGGAATGTTACATTGATGAGACGGTAGCCATCAAGTACTGTAAGCTGTCAATCCTAAGATGTGAGTCTATATAATGTCTTATTTGTGACTAAGACATCATAGTATCTATTATTATGTCAACTATAGCTGGTAATACAAGTGTAAAAGTCGCATGTTATTGCATGTCTAGAGGGTTCTAATAATGCTGAGAACTGTATTTAGAAGGTTATAATTAATAGGCTGAAGGTTTCTATGCTCTTAACTATGAAAATATTCCATTTATAAATAAGGAACCCCGCTTTGTGGAAATGCACTTATCGCAGTTGGTGTGGAACCAATTAATCACGATAAATGAGGGATGACTACTTGTATATGTAACCCGCCCTGCTTCGCACCGCCCGCACCGGGGCTCAAACACATGACCTTCGCAATGGGAGGCGAGAGCGCTGACCACACAGCCAAAAGCGTGGACCGTCGACAGTGTGTTCAGCGCAGCTTTTAAGGCAGAGGGAGTGAGGTTTACCAACGTACACTTGCACAGCCTCACAGGCTCACTGGCTGGCATCCGTTACATATACTCATTAACAACATTATGAGGCGAGCTCACATTGGGCTTCATCTTCCATTACAGGGGTAATTCTCAATTATTTTCTGTCACACTAGGGGACAGACATTTTTTCATGCCGCCCCTGATCTGAAATACTATTGAAAACCTGATAATATTTATCTGTACAAACCAGGGATGTCCCGATCCACATTTTTGGGCATCCGATCCGATTTTTTAATAGTCTTGCCGATCCGATCCTGATTTTTTTTTATTTATTTATTTTTATATTAAGCTTTTGATACAAACATGAATATGGTTATGAAAATAGCTCTTCAAAGCATTAAAAATAATGCAAACAAAGTATTGCTGAATTTACTTTTTTTTTTGTTATTACACAGCATGACCAACAATATTGTTTTGCTTTTGTAACAAACCTCTGAGTCAGGTCCCTAATCTGGTTAAAGGTCCAAGAAAAGATAAAATTGGAAAAAATGGGCATGCAAAGTACTTTAAGGGTAGGACTAATCATTTGACATTAGATCAGTTTGTTACTTTTTTCTCCTCAGCGCAATAGTAATTTATTGGCGGTCACTAGTATAAACAGCCTGTGCAGCGTCATACTTCCCATGCGAGCAGTGGCGGAGACAGAAATGTTTCATTGGGGTGGCAAAGGTGAGACTATTACTCACATAGTGGTGGCAAGAAATTGATACCTGAAATGTCTGAATGGCCAGTGTGGGGGCCGGAGAGTGACCAAGGGTGGCCACAACCAACATTGGCCACCAGGGAGCTGCGTGTGACATTATTGCAGAGTCCACTCTGCAATAATGTCACACCATCAGACCTAGAGTTTCCCAGATGAAAGACCCAAACCGTAACTTCCACTCTCCAGATGGCACAATGTTAACATTGTGGATTTGCTGCGGCAGGAGGAAACATGAGAATATGCTGATACATGGTGTGTCATATGCACTGCTGTTTGTTCACAAAGCTTTTACGGGCACTGTTGCTCCTCTCATGCTCAAAGTATGACTAGCTATAATTTGGCTGGTGTGTGCATGGTTAAGTCACAAGAGACAGGTCATGCCACCTGGTCCCTACTAAGCCAGTTATTAGAGCTGCACACGAATGCTGGTTCAGCAAACGATGTAAGAAAAAGGTATGACCTCTGGGTGAAGCAAAATACTGTACATGCAAAGTAGTGGTAGTATGGACGTGTTGGTAGAGCTTGTAGAGATTGTTATAGAATTTTAATGATTAAGGATGTGGATGTGAAAGTCAGTGGCACAAACCCAAGTGTCCCGACAGTCACTGTGAGGTCACAATGTTTTGTAATCAGCCTGTCAGACACAGACCCACAGAGGCACCGTCCGTTTGGAAATAGTGCTGTCATGATGTCAGAGAGGAAGTTCCTGCTGGAAAGAGGCCTTTTCCTGCATGCACTGCCACCATCAACTTGGACTGTTTTAGTTCAGAGGAATGCTGGCACGTGTTTGTGTACATGTAAAAGAAGTCAGCTAACCACACAATGATACAACACCTTTTGTCTTGGCAAATAGTAATAATAATAATAATAATAATAACCACTGGTTCATTGGGTTCAGATGAGGTACAACTGAGGTCTTTGTTGAGCTGTTGGTACAAGCTTATGAACCCCTAAAATGCTGTATCATCTCAATTAGTGTTGTTTTGACTTGCTTAACTGGATTGATCCCACTCATAGGATCGCAAGTTACTGGCGACAGCACAGCAGCTGCTCCAGGACAGCAAGATGAAGATTGAGTTCATCAGGATGCAGATCCTCAAGGCAAGCCAGGCCAATGAGCTAAGCTTCGAGAACAACGATGTGATGGGTGAGATTTTTCTTTCCATGATGCCATTAACGTTAGATAGAGAAATCAGCATGTGGCATGTGAGATAATGTTGTGCAGTCGTCCCTTGCTCCTTCACGGTTCAAACGTCGCTCCCTCACTCTATCAACGTTTTTCAAAAATGAATAAATACATGATCGCTGTTTTGTGGTTGAATGAACTGTATACACTGGCCACTAGGTGTCACTAATGACACACAGCAGACCTGATTGCCAATGACAGGCTTTTATTATTTTAGAATGATTCATCTCACAACAGGCACAATAATAACATAATATTAATAATACAGTAATCCCTCGTTTATCGCAGTTAACTGGTTCCAGACCCGACCGCAATAAGTAAATTTCCGCAAAGTAGGGCTCAATATTACCAAACGTAGTACAAGTATTTGTATTTGGAGCATAAAAAACCTGTTTAGGACTTTCTAAATACAATTTTGACCATTATTAGAGCCCTCTAGACAAGAAATAACACCCCTATAATCACCTTTTCACTCATTACTGAATATAGTAGATATAATTTTTTTTTTTTTTTAAAGCCATTTAAGACATAAATAAGAGTCATGCTCATGTGTATTTCGGTAAATGTCTTCCCGGATGTGTGGACAGGAAGTGACATAGTGGATTCAGAGTTCAGTTTTGTTATTTAAAAGTTTGTATTACTATTTATTATTCTTATTGTTTATTCTTACTACAGTATGTTACTAGGGCAGCACGGTGGCCAAGTGGTTGGCCACACAGTCAAGAGAAGAAGATCTGTGTTCAAATGTCCGCTGGACATCTCTATATGGAGTTTGCATGTTTGTGGGTTTTCTCCGGGTACTTTGGTACATTCCAGAAACATGTTACATTAATTGGCATCTCTAAATTTGCCCATAGGTATTAATGTGAGTGTGAATGGTTTATCTATATGTGCGATTGGCTGACGACCAGTTCAGGGTGTACCCTGCCTCTTGCTCGTAATCAGCTGGGATAGGCTCCAGCATACCCCCGTGGCCCCTGTCAGGACAAGCGGCATAGAAAAAGCATGGATGGATTATGTTACTATTGCGCCTGCTGTGAGATAACTAATTATAAAATAATAATAAAAGCCTGTCCTTAGGGATGTCTGGTGCGTGATACTAGTGACACCTAGTGGCCAGTGTAGACAGTCACCGTCTTGTATCACCTTTAACTGCATTTGTATTTTAGTTCTTTTAGAACTTTTTTATGTTAGAAAATGCTTGCCAAAGAGTGTGTGAACGATGTTCGAACCGCAATAGAGTGAGGGACGACTGTAATAGTCATCATCATCATCACCATCATCATAATGATGTTGTGGCCGTATTCTAGCTAAAACTCAACTCTGAATCCCCGACATCACTTCCTGTCCACACGTCAAATAAACGGAAGACATTTATTGAAACACACACGAGCACAAGTCTTATTTATGAGTGTTAAATAGCTTACTACTCTTAGATGGCTTATTTCTCTGATTATATCTATTATATTGGGTAATATGAGTGTAAAGGTACCTATAGGGGTGTTATTTCATGTCTACCTCTAGCAATGGTACTCATATTTAGATCTGCTGGTGAAATCTGCAACCAGTTAATCACGATAAAGGAGGGATTACTGTATTTCATTGTCCTCCAGACAAGGCCATCATCAGTCCATTGGACCTACGGGTAGAGGAGCTGTGTCACCATGCCAGAATAGAGTCTGCAGTAGCAGAGGGAGCCAAGAACGTCATGAAACTCCTGGGCACTGGGAAAGTCACAGAAAAGAGAGCACATTCAGAGGTACACCATCACATCTACAAGTATTCAAAAATGAAAACCATGATTCTGCGCTTTTACTCCTCATGGATCTCTAACTGAACCAGTCTTCTGTCTGTTCATTTGTTAACATAAGCCAATATCATCTCTAACTGCTTTTAACAAACTGCACCCCCTCCCTCTTCGTCCAATTCAGGCCCAGGCTCGGTTTAATGAGTCCAGTCAAAAGCTGGACCTCCTGCGCTATTCCTTGGAGCAGCGCCTCAGCGAGCTGCCTAAGAACCACGCACGCAGCAACAGTATTGTGGAGGAACTCTCACTTCTGTCCGCACCAGTCCTGAGCCCACGATCCAGCATCATCTCCACGCAGAACCAGTACAGCACCGTGACCAAACCCGCGGCACTTACAGGTGCCAGGCGGCAGTAATATGAAATGCATTGTTGAGGAGCCACGGGCATTTAAAGGAATGACCTATTTTTATAGTAATGATGTAACAATATAAAAAATGTTCATTATATAGGCAGCAAACACTGAGACTGAAAGCTTAATCTCTTCACTTCAGCCTATTAATTATTGTTAATTATGTCCCAACTTTACTTCATTCACTTTCCACCAGTCTGTGCTGCAGTTGTACACTGTACAGTGTTGTATATAACGGTTACAATGATCTTCATTATTTATTATAGTTCAAAATGTTTCCACACTAAACTTTACGTTAGTTTAGATGAATATTCATGTCCACCCTGTTGTCTAAGAGCAAAACAAACACCAGTATAGGCATTCAAACACACCTTCTCCATCTTAGTGTACCACACTGTGTTTTAAAGCATTTTACTGAACATTTTAAGACATTTGTGGGATGTTTTTCCACTACCAGGCACGCTAGACGTCAGGCTCATGGGCTGTCAAGACCTTCTGGAAAATGTTCCCGGCCGCTCCAAAGCGGCATCTGTCCCACTGCCTGGCTGGAGCCCGAGCGAAACGCGCTCATCCTTCATTAGCAGAGCGAACCGAAGCCGCAGCGTGAGCTCACGAAACATGACAAAAAGCGAGGAGCTCTCCAGTAAGTCCATCATAGATGAGACACATTAATAAATACTGATAAAAGTAGTTACTTTATTACATTAAGCAACGATTAGTGTTTGTAAGTCGGAATCTGTGTTTCCTCAGACGAGATTAGTGCAGTTTTAAAGCTGGACAACACAGTCGTAGGTCAAACCAGCTGGAAGCCTGTCAGTAACCAGGCCTGGGACCAGAAGTTTACATTGGAGCTGGACCGGGTAACGCAAACACACACAGTGGACCTACATCACCACTATTGGCTTGAACGTCCAACAGGGACATGCTGGCTCACATAAGGTTTGTCTTCACTTGCCGCCCTTTTCTAGTCCCGTGAGCTTGAAATCTCAGTGTACTGGCGTGATTGGCGGTCACTCTGTGCGGTCAAGTTCCTGCGCCTGGAGGACTTCCTAGACAACCAACGGCATGGCATGTGTTTGTACCTGGAGCCACAGGGGATGCTCTTTGCTGAGGTTGGTGCGCACACACTTGTATTCACTAGCAAATAATCCTAAACCGTGTTGCAAGACTATTTACCACCATTCATTGTACATTGTATGTTGAAGTAGAGCTTTAATTACATATTGTGTCGCCTGTTTAGGTAACATTTTTCAATCCTGTTATTGAGAGACGACCAAAGCTGCAAAGACAAAAGAAGATTTTCTCAAAGCAGCAAGGTGCGCCAACTTGGTTTCACCTTTCAAACGATCCTCACTGAAACCTTAATCACATTCTTTTTGATTGTGTCCTTCTTCCTCTCTTGGGTGTTTTTCTCCCCGTTCTGTGTCATAAGGTAAGACTTTCCTGCGAGCCCCTCAGATGAACATCAACATCGCCACCTGGGGCCGTCTGGTGAGAAGAGCCATTCCGACCGTCAGCTCCAATTCCTTTAGTCCACAGACAGCTGAGACTGGTTCCAGCAGCATCCCGGGTTCACCCACACCAAGCAGGCAAGCAAAGGCATCTCTCCTGCTGCGTGTCATTTGAAAACCCTGCAAACCTACAAGGTGTCTACTGTTGTGTCTAAACTCAATCATTTCCTGCCCACAGTGACCCACTGGTGACAAAACTGGACTTTGACAGAGAAGCCACCACAGGACCCAAGTTCTACCCAGCACCCGACAGCATCCGGGAACCACCAGAGCAACACAACAAGCTGCCTGACAAAGAGGAAGTGCAGGTATTGAATCGTGTATATTGTTGATACCTGGTGGGGATGTCAGGTAATTAGAATGATGAACAGGTTCATTAATTGTTGTAGCAACTGAAGAACTGTTCTATTCCGCTTGGAACACTGGGTCACCATAGACTATTTTTTCCCCTTTAGAAATAATGTAACTGTTCTGTTGGAATTTCCGCGGAATAGGGTTCCTTATTTTTAAATGGAATATTTTTGTAGTTAGAGCATAGAAAAAAAAACCTTTACACTCGTATTATCCAATATAGTAGACATAATAAAAGAAAAATAAGACATAATACAGACTCACACATTGGGAGAGTTCCTTTTTGGCCCCCCCCCCCTTTTTTAAACTTCCGATTTCTACGTGTTGTTTCATCAATGTTGCATTACTGACACCTAGTGGCCAGTGTTGAATACTACACATCACAATGTGTTCAATGCTCAATTTTAGAATGCCTTATATTTGTACTTTAGCTTGTATAGTCATTTTCATGCTTGAAAATGCTTAACTTTGGCCAAAATACGTCAACTTTACGGAATTATGCATATTTTTTGGCTTAACAATGGGCCATATTTAACCACGGAACTGCAATGATTTATTTTAACTCAAATGTTTTGAAAAACCGTGATAGAGTGAAGCTGTGAAATTCGAAGTTAGTGTAATTGGTTATCAATATGCACCATCAATATGTCCGCAACATGTCAGAAAAGAGTGGCTGTTTTCCAAAGTCTAAGCTGATGTGTGTGAATATCTTGCTTTGCCTAAAGAACACAAACATAAAACGTCTATTTTCATGGATCCATCCATCTTCTATGCCGCTTAACCTCATTAGGGTTGCGGTATGCTGGAGCCTATATTAGCTGACTTTGGGTAGAACCGGGGTACACGCTGGACTGGTCGCTAGAGCCAATCGCAGGGCATATAGACAAACAACCATTCACACTCAGATCCATACCTATGGAAACCGGAGTACCCGGAAAAAACAGAGAGAACATGCAAATTCCACACATAGATGCCCAAATCTGGGGTTCTGAGTCAAATCTCAGTCAAAAAACAAAAATAGTTGTTGATAGGATAATTGATTAATCATCGATTCAACTATTAATTATTGCAGGTCTATCAAACTCTGAACCTTGGTTTGACTTTCGAGGCTTTTTTTTTTTTAATGTTGGGTCGTATTTCGAATTTGTCCATTTAACATTGAAGGTTCCACTGTAGTAGTGTTTTATATTACATTAACTTTGAAAATAATGGAATTTCAGTTACTGTCCGTAGGGAAGCTTTCGACTATAGTTGACAGTTCATTTAAATAAATTTATTTTCTGGCTTTCATTCCCTTGCTCCAGGACGCACTCGCCTCGTTCGACTTCCTGAACAAGAGGAACAGCGTTGCAGTGAAACCTGATCTGGACTTGGTGGTGGAGACAGAGCTGCAACATCCGGACCTGGAGCTCACAGCCTTCCAGAAAGATGCTGAGATAAGGTACAACATCAGCCCGTTCGGCCATGCTTCTCTTGCAATGAGTTGAGAGCCACATCCAAACAGCTGTGTTGACTGTTAAAGCTTCTATTCACAGTCTAGGAATTTGTTTGACTCTGCTAATAAAATGATGTCACGAGGTTGCTGTTGAGATCACAGTGGAGTAGAAAACAGCACCCCCAAGTGGTTTGCACTGACATTGAGCAGAAACTGAATCCTCAGCTGAAAAGCAAACTCCTGCCAGTTTATGGTAATATGAATTTAAACTGTGATGTTTTATTTTCAGGGAAGAAGAGCAGTTTCATTTTAGTCTCAAAGACTTTAAATGTGTTGCGGTCCTTGGACGAGGCCATTTTGGAAAGGTCAGTTTCTTGTGATAATGCCAAAGAACCAAAGATTGTGTTTGTCTGAGGCCATTCTGTCTCTTGCAGGTGTTGTTAGCAGAGTACAAAAGTACAGGAGAGATGTTTGCCATCAAAGCCCTGAAGAAAGGTGACATTGTGGCGCGTGATGAGGTGGACAGGTAACCGCTTATCATCAAGGTCCAGTCGAACAAAACACTGCTGCGTCAAATTTGACTAACTTGGCTCGTCCTCTCTTTCCAGCCTGATGTGCGAGAAGAGGATCTTTGAAACAGTCAACAGCGTGCGCCACCCGTTCCTGGTCAACCTGTTTGCGTGCTTCCAGACGCAGGAGCACGTGTGCTTTGTCATGGAGTACGCGGCGGGAGGCGACTTGATGATGCACATCCATGCCGACGTGTTCTCCGAACCTCGGGCAGTGTGAGTGTCTGGAGGCAAACTTCAAAACTTTGAGAGCAGGTCAAACTTTTTCCCAGCGAGGGCCACATACGGTCAAATCAAAGGATACGGGCGGGGCCACTTTGATATTTTACGTTTCGTAAACCAGTCCATGTGCATACAGTATGCTAATAAGTTCAATATATATAGTTAAAGAAAAAGTGTATTAGTTTTTCTGCACTGCTCATTTTTCCATTTTTGTTTTTGCTGTCTTCTTTAACTATTTTTTTTATTTTTATGACTTTATTCCCGTATTTTGACTTTATTCTCCTTCCATCACAACTTTTTCCTAACCAAATTTTCCAAAATTAGAAACTTTTTTTTTGTTTTGTTACCAATATAGCGAAAATTGTTGTGAAAATGAAATTTTCTCCTGCACAGTATTACAACATGATGCTTGTAAAATTTGTTGTAGTAATGTTACAACTTTATCATAATATTTCTGCTTTATTCCAGTAAAATTTTTGTCTTTTTTTCCATTTTTGTTGCTTTTGTTAGTTTTCTTGTTTAATTGTATTTTTAAAGCGTGCTGAGGGCTGATTTTTAAAAAATCATCATCAAAATAGCCCTCGGTCCACACTTTGGACACTCCTGTTTTAGAGGCTCTGTGAATTGATCGTTTGTGTTCTCTCAGATTTTACGCCGCCTGCGTCGTGTTGGGATTGCAATTCTTACATGACCACAGGATCGTGTACAGGTGAGCCCTGTGGAGGACTTGTACTTCAAAAACTTGTGTTAGCAGATATTTAAAAGAAATCTAAAAAAACATACATTGTGTTTCTGCAGAGACTTGAAGCTGGATAACCTGTTGCTGGACACTGAGGGCTACGTGAAGATTGCCGACTTTGGTCTTTGTAAAGAAGGTAAAACGCAACAACATTTTACTGATGGTCACTTGGTGCGTGTATAAAAGTGGGTGAATTAAGAAGAATGGCATGCAGCCACTCTGCTCTGCACTCTTCCACGATTCAGCATGTTTGCTTGGGCCATCCCTTCACATCTCACTCTGCAACTTTCCTAGGGTTTTTGGCTCATTTGGGGGTGTTGTGTTGTTTATATTGTGAAAGGTGGCAGTTAGTATTAATAACAGACAACATGAGCGAGTAATTGAATGACATATTGATCGTCAATCATTCTGGTTATTTCAATAAAGCAAGGTGGAGGTTATCATAAATAACTGGACGAGTGATTTATTATATAACTCGCCCAAGTTGGCTTGTGTGGAACTGCACCAACTTTGGAGGGAGTTGGACAGTATAACCAAAATGTAACGCAGTAATTGATCATTTATCATTGGTAAATGGTTGCAGACCCGACCGTGATAAGTGAATTTCCGCAAGTTAGGATTTCTTATTTATAAACAGAATATTTTTGTATTTGCAGCATAGAAAACCTGTTTATGACCTTCTAAATATTGTTTTTAACATTATGATTAGAGCCCTCCAGACATGAAATGACACCCAATAGACACCTTTACACTCCTATTACCCATTATAGTAGACATAATAACAGAAAATAAGACATAATAGAAACTCACACGTTTGCATTGGGAAAGTTCCTTGTTATTCCAGGTTCTGGACAGTTCTTCCTGCAGTGGCTATTGTCTCATCAATGTAAGCAAACGTAACATTACTGACATCTAGTGACCAGTGTGGAAATGGTACATATCACAATGTGTCTTCTGAATGCCTTATATTTTTATTTTAGTTCATTTAACCATTTTTACGCTTAAAATATGCTGAGATAGCAATATGCTATGAAAAATATAAAGAGTGGAGCATTTTTTTTTATCGAGCGCGCGCTGTGTCGCCTTTAGGAATGGGCTTCAGGGACAGAACCAGCACTTTCTGCGGCACACCAGAGTTTTTGGCGCCCGAGGTTTTGACTGAAACGTCGTACACCCGTGCCGTGGACTGGTGGGGGCTGGGCGTCCTCATCTTTGAAATGCTGGTGGGGGAGGTGAGCACATGTTTTATTTTGAATGTACACTGTGTCACGTGAGTTCGTCTTGCCGTCATGACCACATATGTCCACCCTGCCAGTCCCCCTTCCCTGGTGACGATGAGGAGGAGGTGTTCGACAGCATCGTTAACGATGAAGTCCGCTACCCGAGATTCCTCTCCACTGAAGCCATCTCCATCATGAGGAGGGTATGTTGTTTGACCAGCAATGGAAATGACATGCACTCACTTTATGCACACTAGTTGGCGCCATTGCGGTGTTAGATAATGGCTAAAGTCATATTTTCTCGTTTTAAGGACCCACAAACAACAGTCCCATTGATTTGTCCTTATCTCCCTAAGTGTACAACATTTTCCTACAAGGTAGAATCCTCTTATCTCTTATCGGATGTAGGCTGTGTTAAAAAAACATAAATAGGCATGAAATAAAACACATTGGAGCCTCCAAAGTCAACCACAATCCCTTGTATTGTGCCGGTTGACTTTAAAGTTGTTGCAGATGTAAAATACCAGTGATTAAGCCACACCCACTAAACTTGGGGGGGGGGAAGAGATTTGTACATATATCTAAGCCACACCGGATTATAAGGAGCACATGTCCACGTCATAAAATGGCATATTGTGGTACGCACGAGTCCATGAGGACCAGGCAGCTGTTTATTTGACAGGAGCCAATCATGAGCTATGAAAAAAACTCACTTGTTAATCGATTGGAAATTGCAGGAGGCCATCACTCAATGTAACAGTCTGACTTACTGTATGGTGTCATGACAAAGAGCGCTAAAATCATCGCACGGCAACCTAACACTCAAAAGGTATTTGGGAAATATACAATACAAGTACCGAGTACGAGTACGAGTTTAAAATGAAAAAACAACAAGAAAAGCATGGCATAGAAAATGGATGGATGGATGTAAGAGTGGTGCTGCAATGCTGCCTCTGTCCACCAGAGGAACCCAGAGGGAGGCTGACATCATTGCTGCACCCCGGCAGGCGCTAATGAATGGTTTGCTTGGAAGCAATGCATTATGGGAAAACTTTAAGTATTTTTTTTAACTCATATTGATACCTGTATTGTATATTTCCTAGGTACCTTTTGAGTGTTAAGTTGCTGTGTGATGAGTTTACCGTTCTTTGTAAGATGACACCGTGAGTCAGACTGTTATATCAAGTAATGACCTCCTGCGATTTCCAATGAGTTGCGAGTTCCTTTTTAGCTTGTGCTTGGCTCCTGCCAAAGAAAGAGCTACCGTTTTCTCACTTTCTCAAGCGACACAAATGATAAGTAGTAGTTCTGAAGGAAAGGAGAACCTAGCCGTTAGCCGCACCGCTGTATAAGCTGCAGGGTTCAAAGTCAAAGAAAAAAGCAGTGGCTTATACGTACACCAGAAATTACGCTACATTATTTTCCCTCGTAATATTACTAGTTTATTCTTGTGAATTTTTTTCCAAAATTTTCCAAAAATTACAACTTTATTCATTGTTTTGTTTCTCATAATACTATGACTTTTAAAAAAAATAATTTTTTTTTATATATTTCAGTGTTATGCTTCTAAAATATTACGATGTTATTCTCGTAGAATTACGACATTTCTCTTTATTTTGACTTTGGTCTTGTAAAATTACTGTTTTGCTGTTGTTTTTTGTTTAATTATATTTTTAGAACTGACACTCGGGTGCTGCAAACGGCCCCCAGGCCGCACTTTGGACACCCCTGATATATGACCTACATTGGTTTGGTTGTTGGCCTCCTCAAAGGTCTTTATGACGTTAACTACACAAAGTAGTACATTTTTGCTTCTACGGTTATCGTCACACTTTTCCTCCGTGTCATCTTGCATGATGATGGTTTGCTGTTTATCCAGCATTTTTTGGGTCAAATTACACTTTTTTTGGACAGCTAACAATTCTTCCCGCTTCTCTCCGTGCCCAGCTTTTAAGAAGAAGCCCCGAGCGCCGCCTGGGAGCGGGAGAACGAGATGCAGAGGAGGTTAAGAAGCATTTATTCTTCAGGGTGAGCGACACTAACTGAACGCCTTGCAGACGCTGGCTTACCCGCACACACTGACCATTCCTCCATCTGCAGAACGTGGACTGGAACGGACTGCTGGCCAAGAAAGTCAAGCCGCCGTTTGTGCCGACCATCCAGGGCGCCAACGACGTCAGCAACTTCGACGACGAATTTACGTCGGAAGCGCCCATCTTGACGCCACCCAGGGAGCCCCGAGTGCTGAACTCCGAGGAGCAGAACATGTTCACGGACTTTGATTACATTGCTGACTGGTGTTAGCTTAGCTCACACACACACACACACACACAAGTGAAAGAGACATCATACATGATTCTGTCCAAAATGTTTAAAGAGAGGCAGGTCATCTTTTGTGACCGGGCGCCTCCTAAAAAAAAAAAAAAAAATCAACATGAAGAATTTTTTTTTTTTTTTTTTTTTTTTTGGTTTTGTTTTTTTAAACAAGAAAACCAATGAAACTCTTGTTGGAGAAACTGAAGGAGGGGAGGGATGCTCGGCCCTCCTGCATGCTGTCTGACCACTGAGAATGTTTTTCATATGAACTCTGGAAGACGGCAACACCCCATTATACAACGTCACTGTCTCTTTTTGGGTTTTTTTCTGTGTACAGTTTATTCGGTCCTATATTTTATTGCAGTGTTTTTTCTTCCTGTCAAGCCTCCGCCATAGCTCACCCACTTTTTTATCTCATTGTAAAGTTGCCATTTCCTCCCTGAAACTGGCATTCAGTCAGCTTCACAGCGCTAGAAGCATCGCTGAAGCCAATGACTACACACATCTTGACTACTACTGCTACAATTTCTTGTTGCTGTCCAGCGGTCCACTTTCACTTTTTTTGTGTGTGTGTTTGCCTCCAGTTAAAAGCAGCTTTCCATCCAGTGTTATGACACATACTGTAAAAAAAAATATGCTTCATATTATTGGACTGTCTAATTTTACTCCAGAATTAAAATATTTGATCATTAAAAAGCCCTTAGGCCAGGGGTGTCCAAAATGCAGCCCGGGGGCCATTTGTAACCCACGGCTGTTTTTTTTTAAATTATTATTATTATTGGCCCGTAGCACATTCTAAAAATTAAACATTTTTTACAAGAATTAAGTCAAAATATTAAGAGGAAAAAGTCGTAATTTTAGAATAAGGCCGTCATAATATTTTAGTAGCATAACATTGAAATATTAAAGAAAAGAGTCATGATATAATGAGAAACAAGACAATGAATAAAGTTAACATTTTTGGGGAAAAGTTGTAATGTCAAAATAAAAAAAATTGGAAAAAACAGCTGCAATATTATGAGAAAAAAATTCAAAATATCAAGACAAAAAAGTCATATTTTTACAAGACAAACTTTTTGTAGCAGAGTTGAAATATAAAGTTAATTTTTTTTAAGTTATAAGAAACAATAAAGTTGGGGGGGAAAAGGTGTAATATAGTCATGTGAAATGAAAAAAAATATATTTAAGAAGGCTGGAATATTTTGAAAATTTAAAAAAGCAGCAAAAATAAGGGGGGGGATTGAAGTTCATACTAATAATAGGCTTTTCCATCTAGCTGAGATGCAGTTTTGTTCTTGAAATATACATACGCTAACTTCTTAGCTTATCTACATGTTTTGCTTTAACGAATATCAAAGCATCCTTTCATTTTTCGGTATGTGGCCCTCGCTGGAAGACGTTTGGACACCCTTGCCTCAGGCCGTATTTAAATACAAAACCGGACGAGTTTCTGTAATGCTGGCAGAGTTCAGCTCCGTTCTTGTGAAGCTTTGTGACAGCGTTGTTCTTGTTACCTCAGTGAACGTAACTCAAAAGCTACACAACCAAATTACCGGCTCTTTGTGAATGAACGCAAATGTGATAAAGCCAAGTGTGTTGTACAAAAATCCTCTTAAAATGCTTCCCTGACTTCCATGGAAACATTTCTGTCAATTTGCATGTTTCATGTAAACTGATGAATGAATCACTACAGGGGTGGGCAGGGTCTATTATATATGAATATATATACATAATGTATGTACACAATGAAGCTGAAAGCACTAATTTTATCAATAGATTTAGATAATTATCTACATTTCTTCATGGAATTAGATTGTACAAAGTTGTTGTTTTTTTTACGCCTTGCTTCTGCATGATACCAAGAACAGACACAAACTTTCTAGATGGTACATCAAGAGACTGATGCTCTTCAACCTGGTGTCAAAAATGAAATCAAAAAACGTTATTTTGCAGTCATTTGTTTGTTGCCTATCATGAATGCACAAATTAAACACGTAATAGTGGAATGATTGTACCCCTGACCTTAAATGGTATTGGTTATTAGTTTACAGTGTTCCCTCGTTTATTGCTGGGATAGGTTCCCAAAATAGCCTACGGTAAGTCAAATCTGGTAAGTAGACAACTTTGTTTACAATTATTATATATGTTTTAAGGCTGTAAAACCCCTCACAATACACTTTATACACTTGTCACACATTAACATTTTCTCACATTTTAAAGCGCCCAAAGTTTTCAAAATTTCGTTTGAATTGTAATGCTCGATCTACTAAATTGGACACGGTAGAGCCACAACAGTCCTTATTGGCTAAGGGAGAACCCGCCCATTGTGTTCTGCGCCTGATTGAATGTATACCACCGTCAATCAATCTCCGTGCCGTTTCCTGTTCTGATCAATAGTTGCTAGCGAACTCGCTAACTGTGTGAGCAGCTTGCTAACCGTCAATGAACAATAGAAGACGAAGCTAATTGGCTAAATTAATCTTTGGTTCAAGGAGGAGGAAGACGGCAGGAGTAACATGTTTCAACATGGATACAAAAATGCTACAACCGAATTGCGCCAGGTCACAGTGAATGCCCGTGTGTCGCTCAATAAAGCTGTGGGTTCCTAATATGCTCGTACAGGCACGTAAACATAGACATAGATAGACGCCGCATCGAGTCGGTTTGTCCCCTGCTGCGATACGTGAACGTCGCCGCCATATTGGATGGGTCAAGGCTGCTGTAAATGAATACAAGGAAACGTACTTACATACTTTCATAAAGCGCCTTTCTACAAACAAATTTAAGTTAATTCCTCTTGTTTATACATTCACACACACACACACACTAGTATACTTGGGAAACATTTAGGCACCATTAACAATTACAATTAAAAAAAAGTGGGAATGTCAGGAAAAGTTGGAATTTTTTGGAATTTTGAAAATTGTCGATAGTTTAAAAAATTGTTTATAGTTTGAAGCCCTGGATGTGTGCGATAGTTTGAATCGGTTGAGAAACGTGTGAATGGTGGAAGTCACACATTTTCAATGGGAAAAAAATGTAGAATTTTTGGAAAATCTGGGAATGTTTTTCACAAATCTAAATAGATAACACACCATTCCCGAATGAGCTGAACGATCTGATGCTTGAATGGTTTGAAGCGGTTGAAAAATGAAGGAGGAGTTAGAAGACAAAAAAACAGCGAGGAGTTTTATATGTGAATTTTATATGACAGAGAACGCATTCACACAATAACAGACACATACAACAGAGCACCGATAGCTCGCTCTAATACACCGCAAGGACGCAGAACACAATGTGCGTTCATACGCTGTTCAAAAGAAATGAAACAATGAATCCGCGAAAGGTGAAGCGTGGCGTAGCGAGGGAACACCGTACCTTGAGATGCATGGAACAAATTCTAAGTAAAAAAGGCTGTAGTGTACTAATACTCCCGTCAGTACACTTCAGTATGTAAGTAACAGATGCCAGCTGGTGCGGCTGCGCAAAAGTACGCAGGTAAACCTCACTCCCTGACACCTTAATAGCCGGGTTGACTGCTCGGGCTTTTAGCTCATTGCCGTGTAACCCGTCTTGTCCGCAAAATGTCGAGAGCGCTAGCCATCGAAAAGCCCGAACTGTCAACTTGACACCTTAAAAGCCATGCTGGACGACAAGTTGACAGCTCAGGTTTTTAGCTCGCCGCCTAGCGCCGCTCAACGCTGTCAGCGGGGATAGGTGGACCCAGGTTTGAGCCCTGGCGGGTGCAGGGCCCTGTCTGTGCGGACAACCGTTGTTACATGTATACTATGTACACTGTATTGTGAGGAAAAATAACGTTATTTTGGAGCATAAAGCTGAAATATTAAAGAAAAAAACTACTTTTCTTTTAAGTCGTAATATGAGAAACAAACTAATTCAATTGTAATTTTTGGAAGATTAGGCTGCAGAAAAAGTTGGTTGATGTTACAAGAAGAAATTCAAAATATTCTGGGAATGAAGTCATAATTACAAGAAGAAAATGTACGAGAAAGTTGAAATAGTTGGAAAATTACAAACAAAAAAACAGCAGAAATTTTAAAACAAGTACTCTAATTTTATGAGAATAAAGTGAAAATATGAAAGAAAAAAAATATTTTTAAGCCCTAATATGAGAAACAGAATAAAGTTACAATTTTTGGAAAAATTGGTTGGGGAAAAAGTCATATTACAAGAATAAAGTCAAAATATTCTGGGAATAAAGTAATAATTACAAGAATAAAATTTGCAATAAAGTTGAAATAGTTGGGGGGGAAAAAAACAGCTGTAATTTTATGAGAATAAAGTTAAAATATTAAGAGAAAAAAGTTCTAACAAGAAAAAAAAGTAATCTTAAAAATGTCATTTTAATAGCATACAGTTAAAAAAGTCCTAATATGAGAAACAAAGACTGAACTTTACATTTTTGGAAAATTAGGCTGGGGAAAAAGCGTTATTACAGGAATAAAGTCAAAATATTATGGGAATAAAGTAATAATTTGTCAAAATATTATGGGAAGTAATAATAGTAATAATTATAAAAGTAAAAGTAATAATTCAGAGAATAAAAATTTGCAGAAAGTTTAAATAGTTTGAAAATTAAAAACAAAAAACGTCAGAAAGAGAAAATAGCTGTAATCTTATGAGAATACTCAAAATATGAGAAAAAAAGGTGCTATTCTAGCAACAAAGTCTTAATTTTTTTTGTATAAACTTGTGGAAAAATGTCATTTTAATAGCATAGAGTTGAACCATTTAAAATATATTTTTTTGAAGTCCTAATACTACAAGAAACTGAATAAAGTTAAAATTTTGGGAAAATTAGGTTGGGGGGGAAAAAAAAGTCATAATACAGGAATAAAGTCAAAGTGTTATGGGAATGAAGTCATAATTACGAATAAGATTTACTAGCAGAAAATGTAAATATTTGGAAAATTAAAAAAAAAAAAAAACATGACAGCAAAAATTGAGACGTTCATACTAAAGCGCTTTTCTGCCTACATCACAAAGCAGGGATGCAGGCTATTTTTCCTCAAAACACATAACTTCTTAGCATATCTACAGTACCTAAATTTCAAAGTGGCCCTTGCATCTTTCATTTGTCGGCTTCCAGCGCTGCACACTCACCACTTGGGACGCAACATCTGGCTAATTCAGTAAAGTGCGTGAATTGCGACGCGGCCAAAGAAGATGAAAAGTGACCATTTCCATCCTTCCAATGAAAAGATTTATTTTTAAATTACTTGTACAGTTCAAACAAGCTAACAAAATAGAACAGATCGTTTTTCTACAAAAGAATGTTTCATGTATACAGTATGAAAGCAGCCTAAAATTGCAAGCATCGGTTACGTTTCCCCACGTGAACATGTATATTTACACGGTAGGTGCGAGTCCTTTCATGATCACTGGAATGTGTGTCCATCTTTCTCCTGTGAGGGTGCCTTGGCAAAGGCTTGAAATCTTAGGGGCAAGAAAAACCTTCTAAAGCCGACAAAAAGACAATCTTATTAAGTACAGCAGAAACCTAGTGCCGTTGTTTAGGAGGCCTTTTCACAGTTGGGGCAGTTTGTCGACAGGTGTGTCGAATTTGAAGTCTGGAGGGAAAAGTTCTGCGGCACGAGGGTAGATGAGACGATAGGACTGTCGGATCGTGACATCAGCTACGCCGGCGATGTCGCCGATTTCTGTGGAGGCACACGAGTAGATCATGTAAAACTGCTGAATTGAATAAAGAGACTTTTTTTTTTTTTTGTCCAATTGTGACTCACCTTTCTGTGTTTTCTTCTCTGCGGAGGCCTGTGAGGCCATGTAGATGGCTGCAGCAGCCACGGAGATGGGGCTTCGGCCGGGCACCAGGTCCAGCTCCACGGCCTTCATGGCGATGTAGGTGGCGGCCATCTGCACTTGCTTCGGCAAGCCCAGGTTGGAGCAGAAGCGGGACATGAAGTCGCCTGTGGTGATGAGGTCCACGCTGGTCTCCAGAGCCTTGAGGATCAGCTTGAAGCACCTGCCTATCTCCTTCTTGGAGATGCGGGACACGGCACAGATCTCTGCGGAGAGCGGGAATGTAAGGCCGAGTATGGTTACTGTGATCACTAGGGACCATTACTTGATTGACCATGGGAACTTCAATCAATCGCTTAAAACAGGGGTGTCCAACGTGAAGCCTGCGCTGTTTTTTTTTTTTTAACAATAACAACAAATAAGGGGAAAAAAATTCAATTTACAAGAATAAGTCAAAAATATTAAGAGGAAAATGTTGTAATCTAATGAGAAAAAGTCATAATTTACAAGAATAACGTAATACTATGAGGAAATATAGCATAATATAAAGTTATGGAAATAGTCAAAATATTATGGGAATTTCTAATATTACGAGACGAAAATTTGTTTTAAAGTTTAAATATTTGGCAAATTTTACAAAACAGGCCGCACGGTGGTCTAGTGGTTAGCACGTTGGCCAATACAGGAACAGCCTGGAGATCAGGAACACCTGGGTTCGATTCTCCCGTGGGCATTTCTGTGTGGAGTTTGCATGTTCTCCCCCGTGTGCGCGTGGGTTTTCTCCGGGTACTCCGGCTTCCTCCCACATTCCCAAAAACATGCATGTTAGGTTAATTGGAGACTCTAAATTGTCCATAGGTATGAATGTGAGTGTGAATGGTTGTTTGTCTAAATGTGCCCTGCCATTGGCTGGCGACCAGTCCAGGGTGTACCCCGCCTGTCGCCCGAAGTCAGCTGGGATAGGCTCCAGCATGCCCCCGCGACCCTAATGAGGATGAAGCGGTATAGAAAATGGATGGATGGATGGATTTTACAAAACAGCAAAAATGGGGCAAAAACGAGTCAAGACCGAAGTTCAAACTAATAAGCTTTTCCACCAACAGTACGTCACAAAACTGTGATGCGGTTTGATTTTTTTGACACTCCTGATGAAAATGTTAAGACCAGTTGAGAAATTGCAAGAATTTACATTTTGCACAGTTGGACCTTAAGGAGGTTCTAAGTAAAGCTTCAAAATGAAAAAAGAAGAAATGGGAGTGAAACAAAAACTAATCTGAGTAAGCAATTTATTGCAAAGCGAAATAGGCTGTTCATCACCGGACAAAAAGACCAAAAGACCACAGCCTTTAAAAGCCCAAATTTTGGCAAAAATTCATTTTCTGTCAGGTATTAACATCATCATCATCATCATCATCATCATCTCCTGATGGCAAAGGCAAAAAAGCTTTCTCTCATTGGATGCGGCCAGATTGTAGAGCTGCATAAGCAAGGCCTTTCGCAGCGCACGCCATTGCTGCTGAGGGTGGACGCAGTAAGACATTCATTTGAAACTTCTTTTAAAAATCCTGGGTATTATGGAACTAAAGAGGTAGAAAAAAAAGAGGATCCAATTGGTTGTCTTGTGTCATTACTAGGCGGCAGTAATGACCCAAAACATCACCTGACATTACATTACCTTAACACTGCATGAAGTCATGAAATCAGCCATGGCATGTCCGACATGATAGGAGGGGGAAAAAAAGCTCTCCCATTCTGTGTGGAAGTGGTACATGGCTTCTTAAGTTTAAGAGAAATAAATTCAAAGCTAACTGATTAGCTTGTTAGCTGGCTAGCTTGGGGGACTACTTTAATGGTTTGCAATAAATTGCTTATTCTTTTTTTTGTCTCACTTCCATTTCTTCTTTTTGTATTTTGAAGCTCTACTTAGCAGCTCCTTAAAATCCTCCTTAAACGTGTTTGTTTACAAAATATCCAAGTGGCCCTTGCATCCTTCAATTTTTCAGTATGTGGCCCTAGGTGGAAAACGTATGGACACCCCTGGCTAAAGAGATGGGAGAAGTTCTGAACTTTTGTACAAAGAATTTGAATATTTACAACAAATGTCCTGTTTCCATTTCCACAACAGTATAACGGGTACCTTTAAAGGTTCTCGGGACACCCTCTTGTCTGCAGGCGATGTAGAGACAAGCCGATGCGATGGCGTCATTCGCTCGCCCTTTCAGGCTCTTCTGTTCATAAACTTGCTTAAATAAGTTGTTGGTTCTGTCCTGCAAGGCAAACACATGAACACAAAGTAATGATCCCCAAGGTTCCGTCAGTGCCGCAAGTTACCAAACCAGTTGATTAAACGCTTACGATGATGTTCCTCGGCAGGTTGATGCGATCCGCCATGGTGGTGATTTCTTTGAAGGCGTTCAGCATGGCCCGGTCAGAGCTGCTCATGGTGCGACGGTTCTGGTACTTGGAGTTGCCAAACTCGTCAAAACTAGCGGCACCTGTTCCCTGTGGTGGAGGAGCATGTGCAGTATGTTTTTTTCAGGTGATGCCATGACATGCCTTCTAGATCCAGAAGGAGCAGAGAAGATTATCTGGAGGATACCTTGCTGATCATGGTGGTGAGGTCTCCTCCATTCAACAGTGTATTCTGGGCATCTCCCACTCTGGACGGATCTTTGAGGGCTTTCTCATTGGAAAAAGTCCTCCACTCTGAGCCAACATCAATCACTCGATCACCTGAGCAGGCACAACAGCACCATTAGCCTCTTAAACCCTGGGTCATGTCTCATAAATGACATTCACAATAAACGGGAGCAATGTTTTAAAGCTTTTAGTCAAGAAATGTAATAAACTTCGCGAAATAACATATTTAAAACATCTGGACACATTTTTGGCGCAAATCATACATGTCCATATGTCTAATATTGATAGTTCTCATGATGTAAATGAACCGGCCTGTTTATCTGGGATACAATGGCCGAGCTGAATATGTAACGCCAACGCTTACAGCCAATAAGACGAGCTTCGGCCTCCAGTTTCAAATTGGCCAATCCGTTTTGACTGTCCACACACATGTCCACATACAGTCGTGCCTCATCACATTGCGGTTCCAATTTTGCGGATTCACTCTCACCTTTTTTCAAACATATATTAATAAATCACACTGTTTTGTGGTTGAATACGGTCCGTTATTATTGCATATTTAAGCAATTGTTGGGTATTTATTTAGCTAAATTAATCATTTTCAAGCATAAAAATGTCTAAATGAACTATAACACAAACGTAAGGCATTCAAAAGACACATTCAAACACATTGATGATATGCAGTATTCTACACTGGTCACTAGGTGTCAGTCATGTTACTGTAATGTTCAGTGAGACACACAATCACCAGACTTGATTGCCAGCGCATATCTCAGCACAGACAATAATCCCTAATAAAAACACATGCTACTGCTGTGGCCGTAACCCACAGCAAGCTGAAACTCAACTCTGAACCCCCAATGTCCCTTCCTGTCCACCCCTTCACTCAGCTCCCATGACACCGGAATATGTTTATAGTAACACACACGAGCATGAGTTGGGTATTATGAGTGCAAATGTGACTATAGGGGTGTTATTTTCTGTCTAGAGGGCTCTAATATAAAAAAAATATTCAATTTAAAACAAAGGGATCATACTTAGCGCAAATTCACTTATCACGGTCGGGTCTGGAACCAATTAACTGCGAAAAATGAGGGATTACTGTATATTAGTGATGGTCCGATCAGGGATTTATGCTGCCAATTCCAATACCGATCATCCGTGAGTAAAATCGTCCAATACCAATACAGATCACATGAATTAATATTATAAATTTTTTAATTTACTGTATTTATGATGAGAGCTATTGTTCATGGGTGTCATAGAAGGGTGAAAAGTCAGGAATATTCCAAGGTCCCGTGACTGCCAAAGTGATTCCCCCGCCCCTCTACTGCTGACTAAGGCTGCTAACCTCGTCTGAAGAATTCAATTATTTTTCGCCTTATTTCCTTAGCCTTCTGACTGTCACGCAGACTCGGGACGCACTTTGTTATACAGAGTTTCGGCTTTGTCGTTTGATGATCACACCGTGAGCCTCGAAAACTCACCATACTCGGTGAAGAGTTTGTTCTTCAAATGCCGTATTATTGCCGTATGCATTTTTCATGGCATGTGTTGGCAGGTACGTTCCACACGCCAGACATGTTTGTTTTTGTTCTGGCGTGCCCGCGCAGTGTTAAGGAAAATGGGAGGACGCAACAGAAGACGTTAGGGCAAGACACTACACTGCATGCAGGGATCGCTATAGGTTGCAGGCTGCAATGGTACGGGCCACAGGTGATCGACATTTATCGGCATATGCCTATCACATGCTTTTTCACGGAAATCGGCCGACACTGATCGGTGGCCGATCGATCTGAGCATCCCTACTGTATATGGTTCCTACCATAGAGAAAATACAATTGTTTCTGGTGGAAATCATTTCACTGTAACAATTGGCTAACATAAAAACCTTTTGCAAAACTATTCACAATTGCTTGTTTTTCAACCATAGACAGCTCTCTGGTTTTCATGTTTTCACCTACACAGTCAGTCATCCCTCGTTTACCGCAGTTAATTGGTTCCAGACCCGACCGCGAAAAGCGCATTTTCACGAAGTAGGATTCAATATTAATAAATGTAATATTTTCATAGAGCATAGAAAACCTGTTTATGACCTTGTAAAAACGTTTAACATTATTAGAGCCCTGTAAACACAAAATAACACCCCTATAGTCACATTTATAGTCTTATTACCTAATATAGTAGATATGAAAAGCAATAATAAGGCATAATAACTCCCCGTTAACATTGGGAAAGTTCCTTTTTGTTGTCAAATGTAATGTGGGTCGATTGCACATCGTGTTAAAAAAAAAAAAAGAACCATCAGCCTATCATCCATCCTCACTATGACGTTTGTCACTTGATTGAAATATAGTGTTCCCTCGTTTATCACGAGGGATAGGTTCCCAAAATAGCCCGCAATAAGTGAAATCCGTGAAGTAGCCAACGTCATTTTTTTTTATTACAATGTTTTAAAGCTGTAAAACCCCTCACCATATACTTTATACACTTCTCAGATGGGCAATAACATTTTCTCACATTTTTCTCTTGTTTAAACACTCTCCAAAAAGTTCAAACCTTTGTTTGAATTTTAATGATCAACACAAGAAATTATTAAGCCACTCACGCATATTTCATTCCTGTGACCGTGCATTTTCGTCCTGGCGACGTTCTGCTGTTCTGTAGAGTTTTTGTATCCTTGTTAAAACATATTGCTGCAGACGAACCGAAGATCCATTTACAAGCTAGCAAGCAAATCCGCGAAAGGTGAACTGTGAGAGAGCGAGGGAACACTGTATTCATGCCAGTCTGACACGCATCTGCCCTACATAGACGTATCCGTACTGCTAGCTTTGTTTACGTCACATTGCGCGCCACTTGAAATGTTGTTCTCTGGTCTAATATTCATTTTTGACATCAAATCCACATGTTTTTAGTCTACCCCAAAAATAAAGGAATTGACCTCACTGTTCCAAAACGTCTGGAGGGCACTGAATGTTTCTCCCAAACGTTTGCTCCACCTTCTGGGGGAGTTTTGACTTAAGGGGTTATAGTCTACTTAAAAAAAAAAAATACGATTTTCGTAGGGTATACTCACCCACTACAAGGCCACACTCAGGACAGATCATGTCTCCTGCTCGGTAGTCCTCCACCAATATGGCATCAGGATGGTTGGGACACTGAACTCTGGGCAGAGTCAACCCATCTCCACTAGAAAACAAAAGGCATAAGTGAGGAAAAAGCCCCCTAATGAACTTTCAATCCTATTCAGAAAGGCTCAAAACAACAACAGTGATATAAAGCAAAGTCTGTGAATATATTTCTAACTTTACCGCAATTTGTTGGTGGACTTGAATAGAGTTGGACTACTGAATCGACAGCACTACCTGCTGTTGTCGAGTGCAAATTACAGGCCATTTCTCAGAAAGTTTACTGGCATTTGTGTGTGGATCTGCAAGGTGGAAAATGAGTGCCAAAAGTCACAGTGACAGTTTTTCGTAGTTGTAGAATTTCTTTTTTGTACTTTCAGTATTTTTGTTGTACTTGAAAGATATTTTTTGTATCTGTTTAGGCTCTCAGTCGTACAGGAGTTGTCCATCGAGGGAAAGGCTTCTTGAGACGTCATCTGTACTTCTGCGAAGAAGGTGTCGGATGAGGAGCGAAAACGTCCGATACCTTCTTCGCAGAAGTACAGATGACGTCTCAAGAAGCCTTTCCCTCGATATTTTTTGTACTAGAAAATTTGTAATTTGTACTTTTTTTTTTTTTTATATGTTCCTTTGTATGCATAAAACATGCTGGTATTTGTTACTGAAGCATGATGTATTTGTTTGATAGGCTAAGTTTCTTATTTGCAAAACAAAATGCATTAGTTTGCTAATGATGTTTCGTATTTGCAAACCACACGGTTTGTGGATGTTGGGCGTGAGTAAAACATGTGTGTTTGAGGTTCTGGCATGATTTTAACTCCTTAGTATCCTGCCTCTTGCCAAAGTCTGCTGGGATAGGCATCCAGCTCACCCTAATGACAAGAGGTCATGAAAATGCATGGATGGGTGATATCACGGTATCACTTTCCATTCTCCTGTTGCCAAGGAGAACCTATTATACACAACAGAAACATAAGATACAACAGAAACTGAGGGTGAAAAGAATAATTGTGTTAAGACAGAACAGCAATGGGTATGGTTGATTACTCTGAGGTGTGTTCGCTCATTATTTTTCTATACAGGTTTCGTTAACGCCTTCACAAATGAAACAACATGTTTGAATGTGATGACGCTGCGCAATACACGCCAACGTCAACGAGAACCGGAGAGAGAGGCACCGTTAGCTAGCTGGGACAATGTCGCAGAAAATAACATGTTAAGCATCACTGGCAACAAATGCGATTTGGAGACGTTTGAATGAGGCATATGAGATACTGAGCGCCAACATAAAGGACGGGAGCAACCGGTGAGCTACCATGCTAACTACAAGATGCTACTTCTACGGCGGGGAGAATCGAGAGGTATTGAGCGACCACTTCGTGTTGTCTGTAATTTCAACTTCGGTCGCTTTAACTCATTTATGTGTCACAAACGAAGAAAGTAATGACGTTAATCCATTCTATCTACGAATGAAGAAGGCTGTACTCACCGGCTCGTCGACGCCATTGCACAACCTACACTGACTGGAAACAAGCCAATGCAAAACGCAAGGCACCCCTTATTTATAGATTTTTAATCACGTGGTCATTTCAGTACGGCAAGCCAGACAAATCAAATTACTCTAAATACAAGTTTTTATTTTAATACACAACCAGAAATAGGCACTTGCTCGTCACAAATTCCACGATGGGCAATATCCATGTCAATGTAAAATAATGCTACATAAATACCGGACCAAGTAAGGATACAATAAACAGTTAGGAAACAGAAGAATGAAAAGTGACTACTAAATACAATACAATCACAAATAACAAATCAATCGGGGCTTGTCGAACTTAAAAGCAAACTTAATAAAAGGCCAAAACTTGAGGGCTTTCCTATCTTTTGCAAAATTCAGTGCCTTGCTTAATACGCCAGTGAATATTATTATTATTATTATTATTATTTGCTTAATAGTTTTAACTCATTAGTCCTCTGGGACAATATTCCAAATACATTTAACGGGCCTACTTTTGTCATTTGGTTAACTAGATGCATTTACTTGAGTTCATTATAAATAATGGGTACAATGATGAAATTACTTTACCCAATGTCTAATAAAGCACTTTTTAATACTTTAATTAAAGTGTTATAATGCCATTCCTACTATGGTATGGATGCTGCTAGACAGTGTATTTATAATTATAAGACTGATTTAAAGTTGCAAATGATTCTGAATATATGTATCGAGCTGCATTTATTTGTAGATGAAAAAAATCCAGTGAAACACCTTCAAATATAAGAGAATAATATGACCTACTGCCAAACTACAAATAAGCAGTGATAATGGATGGATGTCAGCCTCTGTCTGACTGTACCAGTCTGTGTTTGTGCTCGTCCCTTGTGTTTGCTGGAAATCAAATAGTCACAAAGAATCACTTGATCTGAGCAACCCAAATTTCTGCACTATTTGAATGATATGCCTCTGAATATATAGTAAAACATTGTGGTTTTCTTAGTAACAGAAAACAAGATTGTGGTCAAAACATTACAGTTTATGTGAATAACTAAACAGAAAATAATAGGCCTTCTCATCAATCTTCATCGCATCATTTGTCTTTTATTCAGATCAAAAATCCAATGTGCATCAACACTGAATAACATTTTTTTTTAGAAACACTTTGTTTGAATGAAGGAGGTTGCCAGGCTGCATCTCTCAGCGCAAATACGCAGCATATGACTTTGCAGAAAACTGCTACTAAAATGTATGTACGTTGTAGATCACGGGTCTCACACTTGCGGCCCCCTACTTGACATCAAAGTTTAGTGTTACTGTGGCCCGTGACCTTATGTCCCGCAAGAGATGGTCGGAGGCTCTTTAGCCTGCCAAAGTAAGAGGCTCTTTCATTGGGCAAATCATAGTCAACAGTGACGATTACGCAAAGGCGTGAGCACAAAAATGACAGCACAACATGTAACAGGTAAGTGAACATACATAGGACACTATTACCACTATGGGGAATAAAACAACTCCCATTTCTCTTGGCAATGAATAAAGTATATATACAGCATATAAATAAAGTACATTGAAGGTAGAAATATGTTAGACAAGTCAAGTCCATTTACATGGTAACCAGGGTATAGAAATGATACATATTATAACTTTCAAAGGTTCTACAGTCACAAAAATCATGTGGTCCCAAGAGTGGCAGATCTAATAAACCTAATGCATCTTGACTTCTGGAGTCTGCAAAGTCCATAAACCACACTGCTGTGCTGTTTGTGGAATAAGGCTGCATGCACAACTTACATGTTACATTAAAAAATGGATGCTGTAACACAGACTGTCAAATAACACGCTCCAATGATTGATTTATTTTCCTCTTGTTTCCTACCCCCTTTCAAAGTACAGTGCAGTACATGAGTATCGTGAGGAACAGCCAGTGCCAGCAGCCAGCAGCCCAAGACCGGTTGAAACCTGTATAGGTAAAAGGGACACTCCCTCTGCCCGGTGCATCATCAACCAAATCCAGTAAAAGCTGGAAAATGATGCCATGAGTTTAGATTTTTGGGTCCTACTGACTGTTGAGTTAAACAGGCGAGCAGATGGAAGGAAAGAAAGGGACACTGCCACGGTCACAAACTTAACCAGGAAGGAAGGATGTTTGCATTATTATGTGAAGTGATAATGTAAAGATACATGGAAAGGCTAAATATTTTCAGATGAGACAAAACCACATACACAGCTATTCAACATGTGCCTATACAAAAATTGTGTATTCAATAACAGCTGCCACTGGAATGTACCTAAATAAAGTAACTATTGCTGAAGCTGGAGCCTATCCCAGCTGACTTAGGGTACTGGTCAGCCACCGGAGACATAACGTATAGACAACCACTAACGCTCACATACTGTAGTCTGTCAGTCTAGACACGAAGTGCAATTTAGAATAGAGTCTTCTGGGATAACATGGATAAACATGCAAAAATCCTCCCAATAATTAACAATTAAACATCTGATTCGGATGCATATTGGGTGTTAACTTTATAAATGCAGGGACAATGGAAAAGTGCATTCCGCTAATAGGTTTCTGTTGATCCTCTTTTTTCCGTTTAACATGAACGCCGCATGGGATAAAGGTAGCAAGCCGCGTCTTCAGGAAGTAGCAGTCACTTGATTGTCCAATCAGGAGCGAGGAAAGCACAACAACGGCTCCATGTTTGATCAGCCTCTCTCCTTCACTTACTCGGGCTTCGTGTCTACGCACATTGTCCGAGGCTTCAAGCTAACGGCTCTAGTCGAGAGGGTTCTACTCAGGAGGATGTAGCCGCACTCCCACATCCAGATGCTGCGTTTACACCAGATCGTTTTAACAGCTGTGGATTTGGATGACTGAACCCTGGCATGTCGGCTGAGGAAGAAATAACTGTAACCGCCACAGTGGCAGTAAGTACTTTACTTCTGTATGCATTATCATTCCTACATGATTGCAGTCCTGAGTAGAAGTAGAACTTAATTTGAGGGGTTGCTGTAATGAATGGCTAAAATGACTACATTTATTATATGTAGTTTCCCAGCAACAAGTCACCTGACTTGTGTCCAACAAGACATCATTTAAAGCACAGGAAGATGTCACGTGAGGAAATGTTTCGTCCTTCAATGGATGGCGAAGTCTGTCTGATCAGAAAGAAGGGAGCACCACTTCTTCTCCAACTACTCTATACCACTTTATTATCGCTTAATGTACATACAGGCCATGTCATGCTGGCATCATTCATTGCGGCGTTTACTTGACCTCGAAATTTGGGAGATGAAAGAAAAGCGTTTCAGACATGAGGCACATTTCTCATTATTTGAACAAAGAAAAGATCGCCATACTTTTATACATTCCCCCCGAAACCTGGAACGACCTGTCTTTTGATTTTTGTGAAGTGTGGTTACATGTAGAGCTCCCCTGACGATCAACATCTAATCACATCTCGTCCTAACTGATACTCGTGCATGTGAACGTCATACATGGAAATGTTGTGTTACATAAGCGTCGTTGTATTCACTGATGGAGACGACGTATAGGACACAAAAAATGACGTTCTCTGTTGTTATCACTAGCGAACACATGGGGATATGTTGCTTTTGTTTATATCGCCTGTTCAAAACGCTCTATTGAACTTTGGGCACAAGCCATTCCCCACTTTAATGGTTAGTGGACGTTAGCGAACACCGGTTGCATCGTATCACTATGAATTTCATTCAGAAAACCCAGTAGCTACACGTTTGTAGATAGATGTTTGATTCAATGGATCAATTCAATTGATTCGACAACACCGTTAAAACAAGTTTCAGCACTTAGTGTACTACTCCTCACTGTTGACACAAGCAGTAGCCACTTCATGCTGCATTCACGGGGTGCTTGTTTCCCTTAATTTTCGAGTTGGAACGCAGCATTATACCCAAACCGCTGTACTGTATACTGTATATATAATGATAATTAAATTAATACATTTCAGCTCTGAATGCATAGTGTCTTTGGGAAGACGTGCTTTAAAATATTAAACGTTTGGCTAACTTCTTTACAGAGACAGAAGAGAGGCATGTCATCTTAAAAACTATGTTCCTAGTATGTTTTCAGCACAGGTGGTCATCAGTTCTTACAAGTGCCCGTAATCCGTTCTTAGACTGTGATGTAAGTCAGGTTTTAGTGTAAATGGGACGTAAATTATACCTAAATTAACTCCTAAATGACTCACACTGCACACAGAACACATTCAGGACATAAAACACGGTAATAAGAAGACTAAATACAATAATTAAGTGAAAGAGTAATAGAAAAAGAGAGAACAAGTCCTTACTTTTATCCTTGTGGTTGTCTTCCTGTACCTTCTTAAAATGTTCCAGGCTAGTCTGGAACATTAACCGCTTCTGCTCCCACATTCCTTGTAGCAGCGCACGGAATCCATGACCCCTCTAGCTTTCATTAGCATTCAGTAATCTTTATTTTTAATGATGGTCGCAACAGTCAAGCTTTGGGAGCAAAAGAGCGGCCAATATTGGTGGGCGTGTCTGTACTCTCTGAGCTTTTTATGATTTTCACCTCCACGATGATGCCTTTCTTTTTCTTTGACACGCTGCGGCTTGGGAGACATAATGAAGTGCAAAAACTAAACGAATAAGCGATGTCATCATTCCTCATTGTAGCTGCGCAGGCTCACACTGCCGAGGGTTCGAGGCATACACTGCATTCTTAATGTAACTAGTCCTCGAGTGAGTCTCCTATTTATGTACCAAAATAAAGTTTTTAATTACAGTCGTCCCTCGCAATATTGCGCTTCAATCATCGCTCCCTCGCTATATCGCGTTTTTTTTTTTTTTTTCAGAAGGTGAGAGAGAAGTTACGTGAAGCAGGGTTTGTACGAACGCACCTTCAAAAGTGTCCGGGGGGCCCATGGTGGATGTAGCATGGATATGGATGGCACAGCTCCGGCTCCATTTCCTATTTCTGCACGTTCTCGCCTTGCATTAACAAAGAATGTGAGACAGAATAGTGTCAAGTACTGGTGGTGGGTCAGTACCAGCACCAAAGTGCAAACAAACACGTTAATTATCGGCCGTGCCGGTGTTGTTGTTGTTTTTGGACACAAGAAGAAGAAGCGGAAATGACGCGCATCGCGGAAATGACGTTTTCCGTGCGTTTTTTTTGGTTGTTTGTTTTTTCACGTCACACATGTAAACGGCTTATTCCGAATGTTTCAGAAACCGGAATAGTGACCGTAACCCGAATATTGACTGCATGTCAACGTAGTGATTGAGACATTACCTTACATTACCTTAACACTGCATGAAGTCATGAGGTCAGCCACGGCATGTCCGATATGATTAAAGTCCCCCTCCCATTTCCGTGTGGAAGTGGTAGGTTTTTGACTTCTTAAGTTTAGACGAAATAAAATTCAGGCTAACTGGTTAGCTTGCTAGCTAGCGGCCGCCTCAAGTCCCTGCAGGATAAGAGTTTGCGCAATGTGGTGTAAACTGAATAATAGGAGTTTAAAGGTGACTATAGGGGTGTTATGTCATGTCTACAGGGCTCTAATAATGTTAAAAAAAATACTATAATATCAAAAAATATTCGAATCATTAACACTTAACCACGATAAACCAGGGACGACTGTAATTTAAAACTTAACACGGAACGTCATAAACCGAGGACCACCTGTACTTAGCACTTATTCTGTAAAACCATGTACATTTACGGAATTTTAAAGTATGTGAAAGTTTGCAGGACAAGGACAAAATGATGTAATGTCGACTGTTGGTTACATATTCACTCACTGTGAATGCAGCTTAAATAAGTAACCCGGGCCTTTCACTCTCTTGTGGATTTAAACCTGGCAGGTTTAACTTCCTGACCTGGTTTTATTATTGTTCCCCCCAAAAAAGAAGCATGCAGAACAGGAAGGATTGTTCATGTTAAATCGTAAGTAACATTGTGTTTCACAAAGATTGCCCTCGAAACCAGGAATGCAAATAACATCCTTTGCTGTATAAATACTGCGTATACATACAGTGGAACCTCTATAAGATCCAACAATCTTCAGGATGCTGGGAATAGAATGGAAATAATTTGTTTACGAAGTCGAGAATAAAGTGAAAATATGAAGAGAAAGAAGTTTTACGAGAAGCTCGTGGGGCTCCTGAAGCAGCTGACAAGTACCGACCAGCAGGCCAAGCGGCACTCGGCTTCGGCGGTGGCTGAGGCAAAAACTCGGTGGCGGGAAGAATTCGGCGAGGCCATGGAGCACGATTTTCGGTCGGCCTTGAAGACTTTCTGCCAACCCATTTTGACACCTCAGAAAGGGGAAGCGGTGCCCGGTCCACACTGTTTACAGTGGGGACGGAGGCCTGCTGACCTTGACTGAGGTGTACTCGGGCGTTGGAAGGAATACTTCAAGGCCCTTCTCAATCCCTCCTCAGTGGCACAGCTCTAGTGGTGGACGAGTTTCGCAATGAATTCCTCAAGGCTCTGGCTGTTGGGGGACTGTATTGCAGGGCTCCAGACTAACTTTTTTTTTTTTTTTTTTACAAGTAGAACAGTGACCTTTAACTTTAAATGTTAGGAGTGCAAGCAGAAAATTTAGGGGCGAACACCAAAATGGACTTGCAAAGTAAATATTCACATTGCCTCTCATTTTCACTGTATTACTGATAAATATTCAAACAATAAATAACAACTGTCTTTTCTATCCATCCTGTTTCTGTCCTGCCTCATTGGTGGCATCCTAACCATTATAACTCCAATACCGCCTTCTTGCCGCCGCCTTCTTTGGTGTTTGTCTCCTTTCTTCCTCTTTAGGAGTTAGTGTGGGTTGGCAAACAAGCTCATTTGCACGTTACTGTCAACTACTGGGCTAGTGTGGAGCACAAATTTGCCCGCAACAAAAAATATCCAATAATAATAAAATAAAATGGGCAAATCAACTGGTAAGGTGCCATCTTCTGGAAAAACAAAGGGCCAACTAACCTGACTATTGTTTTTTTGCCTTTAATTGTGTGAAACAAATTTTGTACTATTTGACAAAAACCTTATTTTAATTTGATGCCTGGGAAGTTAATTGTTTTATAAAATATTTTTTAGTTAAAAATAACACAATTAACAGAATAAAATAGCAATTTAAATACTGTCTTATAGAAATCTGTCCCTCAAGAGTATAAATTGAGTATCCAGGTTTATCCAGGTGTATCCAACTTCCAGCACTACTTTGACAAAAAGAAAGTAGACGAGAGATATTTGTGTTTTATGTGAATGCCCACATTTCAATTGTACTTTTGTGCTTTGTATGTATTTACAAAGCACATCTCCACTCAAACAGTGTGCTCATTGTCTTTATGCTATTTTGTGTGCATTTGTCATTCGATACAGGCATCATGTCTGAATTGAACAGTTATAATCAATACTAAGAGTTGAAGCAAATATTCTTTGGTGAGCTCCTCAATCTGATCAGACGAGCTACCTGTTAAGATCCCGTGATAGCATCGCTGTTTTAAAGCTGGACACACTACGAGGTTATGTTGAACAACTTAAGACACACAACTAGCGACACAACTGTGGTTAAAAAAATTTAAAAAAAAGTCACATTAGTCCAATGACCTCAAACCAGGCGGATAACTATAGCAAGCGAGCCAGGCGAAATGTATGATGGTAGAATAGTGGAACTTCAATGCAAGTCAAACATGAGCGATCACACACTCTGGCCTCGATAGGCTTAGACTGTGACAAGCTGTCGTCAATTGACTACACATTTCACAGACTAGCATTCATTGGCACGGCAATAAGGGACGTCCCTGGTGAACTCAATACGGGCTACGTACTTTTATCTGGACATAAATGCGCGAGTAGATGAAAAATTCACTCGCAATGTCTCATATTTTTGCCGCAAAATACGACCATTTAGTCGCAGTCTGGACACGTCTTTAGAATATAGACTATTATTGGGCAATCCCACTTCTCAGCCTCCTTGGGAAAGTCTATTCCAAGTTGACGGAGAGAAGGGTACGACCGAGAGTCAAGCCTCGGCCACAGGAGGTGCAATGTGAGTTTTGTCCTGGTCGCGGAGCACTTGGACCAGCTCTATACCCTTGCAAGGGGAGGGAACATGGGAGTTTGCCCACCCAGTCTACAGTATATGTGCTTTGTGGCATTTGACCACCTGTGGGGGGGTGCTCTGGGAGTACGCTACTACATGCCATTTGGTTCGCATTACCAGCAGTAAGTCGAGCCTGTTTCCGGTGAACGTTGGCCTCTGCCAAGGCTTCCCTTTGTCACCAAAACAATAATTTTCATGTACAGAATTTCTAGGCACAGCCAAGGTGTCAAGGAGTCCAGTTTGGGGGCCTTAGGAGTTTGTCTCTGCTATGTGCAGACGATGTGGTCCCGATGACCTCATTGGGCTGTGACCTTCAGCGTTTACAGGGGAGGTAAGCAGCTGAGTGTGAAGCTTCTGGGATGAGACTCAGCACCTCCAAATCCGAGTCCATGGTTCTCATTCGGAAAAGGGTGGATTGTACCCTTCGGGTGGGGAGTGAGGGAAGGTTGGAGAGTGAGGTCGACAGGCAGATCGGCACAGCGGCTACACTAATGCAGTCGCTGCTCCTTCACATCGAGAGGAATCAGTTGAGGTCAGACGCATCTCTGGTCAGGTGTCCTGGGCATGCCCAGTCGGAAGGAGGCGTCGTAGGCAGACCTAGGACACGCTGGAGGGATTATGTCTCACAGCTGGCCTGGGAACGCCTTGGTGTCCTCCCAGTGGAACTGGTAGAGGTGGCCGGGTACCGGGAAGTCTGGACTTCCCGACTGAGACTGCTGCCCCCGCGACCCGCACACGGATAAGCGGAAGAAGATGGATGGATGGAAGTCAAAATATTATGGGAATAGAGTCATAATTCCAAGAAGAACAATGTTGAAATAGTTATATTAAAGTTGATTTTTTTTTTAATTAGGTTGTTGAAAAAGTTAGACTATTATGGAACTAAAGTCAAAATATTATGGAAATAAAATCATAATATTACGAGAAGAAAAACTACACAAATGATTTTAAAAAAACAACAAAAATGGAGAAAAACGTAAAGAGTGAAGTTGACACTAATAGGCTTTTTCACCTACAGTATATCACAAAGCTCAGATGCAGTTTCTTGAATACAGTGGTGTAAAAAAGTGTTTGCCTCCTACCTGATTTCTTTTTTTTTTTGTCACACTTAAATGTTTCAGATCATCAAGCAAATTTAAAGATTAGTCAATGACAACACAACTGAAAACAAAATGCAGTTTTTAAAGACAAAAACTCTGTGGTCTGACGAGACATAATGCCACCTTTCAGAAAAAGAACATCATACCAACAGTAAAATATGGTGGTGGTAGTGTGTTGGTCTGGGACTGTTTTGCTGCTTCAGGACCTGGAAGACTTGCTGTGATAAATGGAACCATGAATTCTCCTGTCTACCAAAAAAATCCTCAAGGAAAAATGTCCGGCCATCTGATTGTGACCTCAAGCTGAAACAAACTTGGGTTCTGCAGCAGGACAATGATCCAAAACACACCAGCAAGTCCACCTCTGAATGGCTGAAGAAAAACAAAATGAAGACTTTGGAGTGGCTTAGTCAAAGTCTTGATCTAAATCCTATTGAGATTTTGTGGCATGACTTTAAAAAGGAGGTTCATGCTGGAAAACCCTCCAATGTGGCTGAATTACAACAATTCTGCAAAGATGAGTGGGCCAAAATTCCTCCACTGCGCTGTAAGAGACTCATTGCAAACGCTTGATTGCAGTTGTTGCTGCTAAGGGTGGCCCAACCAGTTATTAGGTTTAGGGGGCGATCACTTTTTCACACACATGTAGGTTTGGATTTTTTTTCTCCCTTAATAATAAAAAGTTTCATTTACAAAGTATTTTCAGTGAAGTTGTGTTGTCATTGGCTAATATTTACATTTGTCTGATGATCTGAAACATTGAAGTGTGACAAACATGCAAAATAATGAGAAATCGGGAAGGGAGCAAAGACCTTTTCACACCCACTGTACTGTTTACTGTATTTACATAATACATATATAAAAAAATTGGACACCCCTGTATTAAAGTTGGAGAATTGCCGCCATGAAGGCGAGGATTAGTAACTTAGAAGAGCATCTCCGCACATACTTTAGCCACAGTAGCTAATGCGCTACATTACATTTATGACTTGTCGCAACTTGTCGCTCTCAATTTTGCAGCACAAGGCGAGGCTGCGTAATCAACCTACATTGTCGCAATAGGGCAATACAATGAAAATCTCTATCGTAGGCAAAGTTTTTATTGTTTCTATTGTGTATCTATATGGTAATTTCCTACCACAAATAATGGATGCACCCATAAAAAGCCCTAAGAATACCTATTTTTGATACTCCAAACCCTATAATATGTCTCTCACATATGAAACAATTTGTTTTACACATTAAGAAGCAATTGCAGGCATACATTGTACAGTATTGTCCTTACAAACTGTGTAGTTCCACATCACATCTTGTCAAAGCATCTTGGGGTGCGTTGAGTGAACTTGTGTGAGAGCTCCCTCTGCTGGATTCATAGTGGAAGCACTTTATTCCCCTGCAAATAGTGCCATCGAACTACATTATATTTAACTTACCTTAAAAACCTAATTATTTACAATTTAAAGCACAGAAAAGAAACCTGTGACTATGCGGAAGAGTGAGTGACGAACCACAAATAGGTTGGACTCTACGCAAATGCAAGTGAGCCATTTTGGACGCACATATTTTCTTTGTATATAAATCAGGGAAACATATCATTTGTCATTCTGTGGTAAGCTGTGACCGCTAATGTTTTCCTGAATTTTCAAAATACAGTCAGCCCTCGTTTATCGCGGTTAACTGTGAATTTCCCCGACGTAGGATTCAATATTAATAAACGAAATATTTTCGTAGTTAGAGCCGAGAAAACCTGTTTATGACTTCTTGAATATGGGTTTTAACATTATTAGAGCCCTGAAGACATGAAATAACACCCTATAGTCACTTTTACACTCCTATTGTTAATTGTTTACATCACATTGCGCAGGCTACGCGATCACTGCAGGGACAAAAGACGGCTGCCGCTAGCATAGCACTGAGCTAACTAGTTAGCCTCTCAAATTGACTTATTCTAAACTTAAGAAAGAGTTTCAAACGGAGTGGGGAAGAAGGACAAAGAAGCGAACAACTTACCACTTCCACACTGAATAGGAGGAGAACCTTTTTTCACTCTTAGCCATGACATGTCCGACATGGTGACTCCAAGCAGTGTGAAAGTAATGCAATAGAACGTCATGTCTCATCAGTGTAACATTACTGATTTTCGTTAATAATAGGCCATAGTCAACCACAAAACAGTAATCACTGTTGAAAAGACGCGGTTGAGTGAGCAAGTGATGTTTGAACCACGATATAATCAATTGCTCTAATAATAGTACTCAGTTAATTGATTGTCATTCTTTCCGTTGCAGTAATGTTCACAGTTACCGAGTTTGCGTCCTTGAATGACGTGCAGCCGACGTACCGTATTCTGAAGCCATGGTGGGACGTCTTCATGGACTACCTGAGCCTGGTCATGCTGATGCTGGCCCTGTTTGCCATGACCATGCAGATCACCAAGGACCAGGTAGCCTGCCTTCCTTTAATGGAGGAATCGCAGGAGGCTGCAGGAAACAGTTTGAGCCCTACCGCTACAGGGATCAAGACCGATTTGGACTATCAACAGTATATGTTTATTAACCAAATATGTTATCACCTTGCCTTGCCCTGGTATTCCAAATACTTTCCCTACCTCATCCTCATCAACACTGTCATCCTGATGATCAGCAGCAATTTTTGGTTTAAATTTCCCAAGACCAGCTCCAAAGTTGAGCATTTCGTTTCAATTCTGTGTCGGTGTTTTGAATCACCGTGGACTACAAAGGCTGTATCCGAAACGGCCTGCGAAGACTCTGAGGAGAACAAACAGAGGTTGAGTGGCACCTCGTTTGCACATAATAAGGCGTCTTTAGAGGGAAAAGAGGACAGCTCAAACGCCACCCCAAGCTCCCCCATGCTTGGAGGGGTGGTCTCCGCAGATAAGCCCATTGCAGAAGCTCCTATCAGTATGCCAATCTTGGATAAAAAGGACGGGGAGCAGGCCAAAGCCCTGTTTGAAAAAGTGAGGAAGTTCCGAGCTCACGTGGAGGACGACGATTTTATTTACAGGTTTTACGCAGCGCAGACCATTTTCAAAACGGTCACATTCATCACCATGCTTTCCCACACGTCAAGCTTTTTGGTTCAAATAAAGTTCGTACACATCTGTGAGAATGACGTCAAATCGTTGGTGGGGTATGACCGTTTTTTTTGTACGCATAACATGGCTTTCATGCTGGACAAGATGCTCATTTGCTACATAGCTCTGATGATAATGTATGGAATAGTGTGTCTCTACTCTCTCTTCTGGGTATTCCGAGGACCTCTGAAGGAGTATTCCTTTGAGAAGGTCAGGGAAGAGAGCAGTTTTAGTGACATTCCTGATGTCAAAAATGACTTTGCATTCCTCCTACACATGGTTGACCAGTATGATCAGCTCTACTCCAAGCGCTTCGGCGTCTTCCTGTCTGAGGTGAGCGAGAACAAGCTGAGGGAGATTAGCCTCAATCACGAGTGGAACTTCAAAAAAGCCAGAAAGTGCGTGACGCGCAACGCACAAGACCAGCAGGAGCTGCACCTTAAGAATCTCTTTGGTCTCCCAAATGTGGTCTTTGACCTCACAGACTTGGAAGTGCTAAAGCTAGAGAAGATTCCTGAGGTGAGATTCTCCGCCAAGGTCTCTCAGATGACCAGCCTGAGGGAGCTCCATCTCTACGAGTGTCCGGCCAAAGTGGAGCAGACCGGTTTTGCGTTCCTCCGGGACCATCTCTACTGCCTGCATGTCAGCTTCACTGACGTGGCAGAGATCCCCACGTGGGTCTACTTGCTGAGGAACCTGCGAGAGCTTAACCTCGTCGGGAACTTGAGCTTGGAAAGTAACCGGATGGTTGGTCTGGAGTCCATGCGGGACTTGAAGCACTTGAAGACGTTACACCTGAAGAACAACCTCACCAAATTGCCCACAAACATCACGGATGTGTCGCAGCACCTTATTAAGTTAGTGGTGCACAATGACGGCACTAAACTCCTGGTGCTGAATAGTCTGAAAAAGATGATCAACCTCATTGAACTGGAGCTGCTTAGTTGTGAACTAGAGAGGATTCCTCACGCCATTTTCAGTTTGATCAACCTCCAAGAGCTCGATCTGAAAGCTAACAACATCCGAACCATAGAGGAGATCGTCAGCTTCCAGCACCTCAAGAGGCTGACGTGTCTGAAACTGTGGCACAACAAAATAACCACCATCCCATCCTCCATCGGCCTGGTCAAGTCTCTGGAGTCTCTCCACCTCTCGCACAACAAACTGGAGTCCCTGGCTCCGGCCTTGTTCAAGCTACCTAAACTACGACATTTAGATGTGGCTCACAACTTCATCACGGTCCTCCCGCCAGATGTGGGCCTCCTGCTGGACCTGCAGCACCTGGACATCACTTCCAACAAGCTGGAGGTGTTGCCAAAACATATGTTCAAGTGCACCAAGCTGAGGGTGTTATGCGTGGGCCACAACGCCCTCACCGACCTGCCGGAAGCCGTGGGCGAGCTGGTTCAGCTCACTCATCTGGAGCTGAGAGACAACTGTCTGTACAGGCTGCCTTCCCAGCTTGGCAACTGCCGCCGGCTGCGCAGAAACGACCTGCTTGTGGAGGACCACCTCTACGAGATGCTGCCTGTGGAGGTGAAGGAGAGCATCAGCCGAGACTACAGCATGGCGAGTACAAGTGCTTTATAGCACTAAACGTAACGGGCTGGCCTGCTGGAAGCTTTGTGGAACAAAGTAGTCCTTTCACAATTATTGTATTTTTGATAGCTACACAAATGAATGCAGTTCCATTGTTGTATTAATGGATTGTCTTACTTAGTTGCTCACTCTATGTAAAAAGAAAATGAATGTGCACCTACCTGGTATTTAAATGAACTCTTTTTTTCCCTTTTTTTTATAGTTTAACAATACCAACCAAACCTATGTGTATCATCTTTTTCAATGTAGAGCCTCTCAGGTATAATTATACACGGTACGGTGTGTTTTTCCACAGTGGGCCCGAAAACCCCCCACATTCTCTTTTCCGTTTTGTTCTGCGCACTACTTCAAGAATATTTCACCACTCGTTTTTTGTCACAGTTCAGGTTTTTAGTGTTTGGTCATATAATCACAGCGTCAACCGCAAAGTTGTCGAAATTATTTCTTTGCACATTGAGATCAGCAAATGTTCTGTGAATATGTCTTCCGAGGATTGCAGGACATTTACACCGTTTCCTCAAGCTGTAAAATGTAAAAATACGCTAAACCTGTGTATTAGATTAAAGGACTAATTACCCTTTTGTGTTAGAAGAAAGAACTTGAATAGTAACTAACGCATTGCGGTAGAAAATGAATGGATTAAAATGCATTAAAAGGTTTTATATTTTGAACGTTATTTCAACACTGTGATTTCTGTAATGTTTTACTTTAAAATGTCTCCAAAACATTTTTTTATATACATTTTATCGTGAGAAGAACAAAAGAGCCTCATCTGGCTCCCGACCCATAGGTTCCCTACCCGTTTTAGAAGAGAGAACTTGAACGGTAAACCCGTCTGCCTTTATTTCTGTATTTATATGTGTTGTAAGTCAGTAGATTCATTGTCACAGCTGCTGTATCACCTCAGTGTCCAACGCTCACAAGTTCACATCTTTTATGGCTCAATAAAAGATTTTTCATGACACCGTTCATCAGTATCTATCGTCAGTACATGTTTTTACCATAAAATGATAACAGATGCGATTGCGTGAAGGCTATCTGTCATTGAATGTGGATGGATTCCTGAACTGCACAAGAAAGGCCTCTCGCTTGACGGGGATTTTAAATATCTGCAAAAATCCTGAGCGGTATGGGACAATAAAGTCAAGCAGTAGACTGCAGAAAATGTCAGGATCCGAGGGGTTTGTCCATGCAGACACGGGTCAATCCTCCATTCCCCAAATTAAAGCCCTTATTACTGATGCTGGCTGCAGACCTGCCGGTGTTGTGCCGAGTTTGGCATCCATGCCGAGATCTGCATGCAGGTCGCGGGAGCGCGCACGCTCAGCTGAAAACCACACCGTGCTATTCTTAAAGGCACAGTACTTCATGATAACGAAGCGATGGTACGTTTTGTCAGCTTTATGGGTAACTATACAGCACCCAAAGCACGAATTTCTTGGCTTTATATTTGTTAGATATGTGGAAGCATTTGATTCAAGCATATCTAGAAACGCGGTGGGAGGAGCAGGTTAGACATTCACAATGTAACTGTGGCACTTTGTTACACAGTTGTCCCTCGATTTATTTGTTTCTGCATAACAAATGACAAATTACCAAGCTCATTCATTTATAGAAAAGAGGGGCATGCATGCAGTATTCGGTAGGGAGGATTTTGGAGCTGCCGAAAATTGCATGCACCCCTGGTTGGTCAAATACGCCTCCTAAATGTGTGTAATTCACACGATGTGCTTCAAAGACACCCATCTCTCACATGGACTGCATCATTTCATCTAAAAATGTCCCAAACAAGAAGTAGAGGGTGCATGCAATTCTCGGCAGGACGGATTTTGGAGCTGCCGAAAATTGCATGCACCCCTCGTTGGTCAAATACGACTCCTAAATGTGTGTAATTCACACAATGTGCTTCAAAGACACACATCTCTCACGTAGTTGGCGTAATTTCATCTAAAAATGTCCCAAACAAGAAATAGGGGGTGCATGCAATTCTCGGCAGGACGGATTTTGAACCTGCCGAAAATTGCATCCACCCCTGGTTGGTCATATACGACTCCTAAATGTGTGTAATTCACACGATGTGTTTCAAAGACACCCACCACCAATTCCGACATAATTTATTTAAAGTGCAGACAAGTAAAAGCATGCATAATGACATGTTACTCATATAAAAATACAGTCTGTATACATATACATATATTTAAATAACATGATTATTTGTAATTCCTGTGTTATTTTTGCATTTTGTTGTAATTTTAAAGGTGTCTAAACCCTGTTTTATTGGTTGGTGTGGCATGTTGTGGCATGTTGCATTTTGGTGTTGGTCTGGAGAGGTTGAATTAGTGATGTGCGATACTACTGATTTCATCTCCGATTCGATACTAAGTAAAATTCAAGCTGGTATTGGCTATACCAATACCATACCAATATTTTGTGCAAATACACTTAGTGTTTCTGATAATTTTAACAAAGTACAGTATTTCAAATCACACTGCATGATAATCCCACTGCATAAATAATACAAGACATCAGAATGATTTTGACGTCGGTAATTCACAATCATCACAATTCCATTAATGATCAGGCATAGTTTCAACAGGCTGAGAGAGACTGACTGAGCAGTGTTGTTTTTACGCATTCCACACTTACCCTGGAAGAAAAAGAACAATTAGCTCCCACCAATTACCGATCATTTCAGCAACATCTCAATCATTACCTTACCTTCCATTGTGTTCATGATAATGATATACATTACCAGTAAATCTGACTTAAGGATCAAAATTATTGATATTTTGGTTTAGAATCGATTTTACAACATAAACATTTGGTATCGGAAGTAGCGATATTTCCGTATCGATTCCTACATCACTTACTAGCAAGTGCTTTACAGTAGCTGCGGTAGTTTTTGTAATTATCGATTAGTTAACATGGACCCTGCATTGTACGAAACTTTGTTGTTGTACAAAACACAAGGAAAGTACACAGATGGGCTGACAAGACCACAGAAGTCCGAACTTCGCAGAAAAGCGTCGAAGTATTATGTTGAAGGTAAGTAGGCTAATTAAGGTTCACTGGCAAACGTCAACTTGTGTCAGGACTTATGAGATCATTTGTGAATCCCTTAGTTTGTCAAACTATCGTGAAAATAAAATGCTCTGCTTTAAGAAATACAGGATGTCACAAGAAATTGACATAGTTTAAGTTTTTCTCAACTTTACTAAGTAGGTTAAACGGTGATGTAAGGTTTAGTCGTGCATGACACCAACCACTATATCCTCATATATGTATAGCTTTAAACATTAACAGGCTACTTAATGTCATTGATTGATATCGTATCAGTCAGCAGACTTTTTCATAGTGTTAGTGTTTTAAATAAATTCAAGGTCTGGTATGCTATAAATAAATTCATGTCGTCATTTATCCTGTAGGTGGAGCACTGTATTACACCAAGGGATCTGGCAGAGAAATAAAAACAAAAGTGGTTTGTGGTACAGAAGAAGCAAACACAATTTTTGTTGAGTTTCATGCTAGCCCCACAGGAGCTCACACTGGCCAGAAAAAAACACGGGATGCTATTTGCATACGTTTTTTCTGGCCTGGAATGACCAAGGACATAGATACATGGGTAAGAACACACTAATTTATAATTGTATTTTGTGTTTGGCCTCACAACCAGTTTGGCTCTTGTAGAACATACTGACGATGCTGAAGTTGGCTTCCGATTCACCAGATTCTGATTCGGCTTGTGGAATTTAAGGTGACGTTATGAGCAATGCAAGTTTTTTTTTACTGATGGTCTTTTTTTTGTTACTCTTCTTAATGTGAAAATATTGAAGACATTTTAGTTAAGACATTGCCTTTTCCTGACACTCACTATTGGATTTGTGAAAGTTTTGATTTGTGAAAATGCAGCAGAGGCACATTTAGACATTTGTGCATAGATTTATAAGAAGGCATTGAACATGTACAGCTATTATTTGAAGAATATTAAAATGAGTCAATTGTGTGCACACGGTACCATACTGATTTCATCCTAAATCTTCTGTGTGCTAAGACACATACACACACATCTTGTGAGTGTTTCCAAGAGCCCCTCCCTCAGCAAAAGACCCACCAATGTAAGAGGATATTCTTCTGGTAATAGCTGTAGTGTATACTGTATGCTCAATGCCTTTTCATGCATACAATGAGGGCCTCTGCTCTACACAAAAGGGTACTGACCAAGTTAGTTACCTAGGGGTCATATTGAGGCCATATGCTTTTTCTGACATTTCCACAAATAAAGAAAGGTTTCACAAATATCAACTATGTTTTTATAAATGTTTGGGGTCTGTAGATTAACCCAGTCCAAATTTGAGAAGTCTAGGTCTAATGGTTTTCAAAGTGGACCTGGTCTAATATGGACTAGGTCCTAAAAATGCCTAAAGTAGTTTTCTATTGTAGTGGTAGTAATGCCTACAGTAAAAGATAACGTATAGAAAGGATTTGAATAACACCTCCAATGTTTTTCATTTTCAGATTTGCTGTGACAACTGCAGCAGGTGGTTCCACCACACGTGCTTAAATACTCCTTCGCTGGATGACGAGTATCTCTGCCCTCTCTGCGTGTAGGATAAGGGGGAGAGAAGAGCAAGTGTTTGCTACAGTTGGGACTTACCGCATGGTGGCCTAGAGGTTAGCATGTTGGCCACAAAGTCAGGAGATTTGAATTTGAATCTGTGTGGAAAATGATGGATGGCGTTCTGATTGTTCTAACTTTGCCTGTGTTTACTTTTCACTGTGTTTTACTTTTGTTCCATCCGAGTTACATTTTTATTATTCATATATATTTATTTATTGTATATAGTTTGAAAAAATCACCACTAATAAGCACATTTCTGTTAAAATACTATTTATATATTTTGTAATAAAGTTTTCATATAAAACATTTCCCCCTCCTATTTACTGTTTGGGACATTTTGAAAATATATGATCTTAAACCAAACAGAGTGGATTTTGGTCCTGCCAAATATTGCATCCGCCTTCCTTTTTGCTGTTTGGGACATTTTTAGATGAAATGACGCCAACTACGTGAGAGATGGGTGTCTTTGAAGCACATTGTGTGAATTACACACATTTAGGAGTCGTATTTGACCAACGAGGGGTGGATGCAATTTTCGGCAGCTCCAAAATCCGTCCTGCCGAGAATTGCATGCACCCCCTATTTCTTGTTTGGGACATTTTTAGAAGAAATGACGCAAACTACGTGAGAGGTGGGTGTCTTTGAAGCACATTGTGTGAATTACACACATTTAGGAGTCGTATTTGACCAACGAGGGGTGGATGCAATTTTCGGCAGCTCCAAAATCCGTCCTGCCGAGAATTGCATGCACCCCCTATTTCTTGTTTGGGACATTTTTAGAAGAAATGACGCAAACTACGTGAGAGGTGGGTGTCTTTGAAGCACATTGTGTGAATTACACACATTTAGGAGTCGTATTTGACCAACGAGGGGTGGATGCAATTTTCGGCAGCTCCAAAATCCGTCCTGCCGAGAATTGCATGCACCCCCTATTTCTTGTTTGGGACATTTTTAGAAGAAATGACGCAAACTACGTGAGAGGTGGGTGTCTTTGAAGCACATTGTGTGAATTACACACATTTAGGAGTCGTATTTGACCAACGAGGGGTGGATGCAATTTTCGGCAGCTCCAAAATCCGTCCTGCCGAGAATTGCATATACCCCCTATTTCTTGTTTGGGACATTTTTAGAAGAAATGACGCCAACTACGTGAGAGATGGATGTCTTTGAAGCACATCGTGTGAATTACACACATTTAGGAGTCGTATTTGACCAACCAGGGGTGGATGCAATTTTCGGCAGCTCCAAAATCCGTCCTGCCGAGAATTGCATGCACCCCCTACTTCTTGTTTGGGACATTTTTAGAAGAAATGACGCCAACTACGTGAGAGGTGGGTGTCTTTGAAGCACATTGTGTGAATTACACACATTTAGGAGTCGTATTTGACCAACGAGGGGTGCATGCAATTTTCGGCAGCTCCAAAATCCGTCCTGCCGAGAATTGCATGCACCCTCTACTTCTTGTTTGGGACATTTTTAGATGAAATGATGCAGTCCATGTGAGAGATGGGTGTCTTTGAAGCACATTGTGTGAATTACACACATTTAGGAGTCGTATTTGACCAACGAGGGGTGGATGCAATTTTCGGCAGCTCCAAAATCCGTCCTGCCGAGAATTGCATGCACCCCCTATTTCTTGTTTGGGACATTTTTAGATGAAATGACGCCAACTACGTGAGAGATGTGTGTCTTTGAAGCACATTGTGTGAATTACACACATTTAGGAGTCGTATTTGACCAACGAGGGGTGCATGCAATTTTCGGCAGCTCCAAAATCCGTTCTGCCGAGAATTGCATGCACCCCCTATTTCTTGTTTGGGACATTTTTAGAAGAAATGACGCCAACTACGTGAGAGGTGGGTGTCTTTGAAGCACATTGTGTGAATTACACACATTTAGGAGTCGTATTTGACCAACGAGGGGTGCATGCAATTTTCGGCAGCTCCAAAATCCGTCCTGCCGAGAATTGCATGCACCCTCTACTTCTTGTTTGGGACATTTTTAGATGAAATGATGCAGTCCATGTGAGAGATGGGTGTCTTTGAAGCACATCGTGTGAATTACACACATTTAGGAGTCGTATTTGACCAACCAGGGGTGCATGCAATTTTCGGCAGCTCCAAAATCCTCCCTACCGAATACTGCATGCATGCCCCTCTTTTCTATAAATGAATGAGCTTGGTAATTTGTCATTTGTTATACAGAAACAAATAAATCGAGGGACAACTGTGTAACAAAGTGCCACAGTTACATTGTGAATGTCTAACCTGCTCCTCCCACCGCGTTTCTAGATATGCTTGAATCAAATGCTTCCACATATCTAACAAATATAAAGTCAAGAAATTCGTGCTTTGGGTGCTGTATAGTTACCCATAAAGCTGACAAAACGTACCATCGCTTCATTATCATGAAGTACTGTGCCTTAAGACTAACACGGCGTCACACGGTTGAGTTTTCAGCTGAGCGTGCGCGCTCCCGCGACCTGCATGCAGATCTCGGCATGGATGCCAAACTCGGCACAACACCGGATCCTTCATCGTAGCACAGGTGAAATTCTTTTTGAGGTAATGTGTATGTATTAGGGGTGTCACAAGACGACACGTTACATGACATTGGGGTCTACAAGACGAGATTGGTGCAATGACGAAAAAGAAACATGGCTGGACGGACACATTTTTTTATAGTCACAAAACAACGCTTGTGCATTTTGAAATATGTATTGTCCCCCCAAATCATTGATATAATATTATTGCCAGCATTATTTTGAGGCAAAGGGGGTATAACGCGAAAATGGCTCAACGAACCCAGGCTTTGTACGCAAGATGCAACTCGACAAAACCTAACATCCGCGATCACATTTAATTGGTGGTTATCGACTTACTTAATCAAGTCCGGTTTTTGGCTTTGTGCTAAGTGCGCGTTCACATGAAAGGCGGCGTTTGACGTCATATTATTCTACAAGTACTTTAGTTGAAAGGTGAAGCGATCCCAGCCAGTGTATTTTACTAAAATTAGTACATAATTACTATGCAGCGTTATGAGGAGTTACCAAAATATCATGACTGCTGAAAGAAACACTGTCGCCGCCAATAGAGCGAAGAAAGACCGCTGACAGAATAATGCTGATCATGTAATGCGCAAGTTAACACTGATTTATTATACTAACTATACCCTACTAGTCTTTTCATTTATCAGCGCTCAACATTGCACAACTATGACATTTTAACACGTATCCATTCTGAATAAATTCAAGCATAAACTTATTTATTTAAATCTTTTAAGTATGTCTTCTTGTTGTATCGCGTTGTGACCACTAGATGGCAGTGTTGACTTGAGTACTCACGCAAGGACTGCGGCGTTTACGTCTGCTCGTGTTGGCCTAATTATTTCATACTGCATTTCATTCCTGGTGCCCGTGTGAGCGTATCTAGCGTATTCCCTCGTCTGGAAATCTATCTCGCTTAAAGATGGATAATATCAGGGAATACTCTTTTTGTCCATCTTTTTTCTCCATGTCCCCTAGGGAACCTCGTAGGTTCTCAATAAATGGTGAAGCCATCTCCGAATTAGTTAAAACTGTGAACTTTCATAGCTGATTTTAAGATGAAAGCCTGGGCATAACCTGGTCCTGACCTGGTTATGAGTTGAGCTAAAGTTACCATGGTGATACAACTGCTTTAAAAGAGGCATTCCACTCAACACCACCCACTAAACTCGCTTTGCAGAATAGCCCCAAATTAACCACTAATGTTATAATATATCATCGTACATAGAAAAAAAATATATAAGGTGTCACAAGATCAAAAAGTGATGAGATTTCTTGTTCAGATAAAAACTGTCTCGTGGTAATAATTAATCACACAATCAATGAAAATGAACTTGATCATTTTGCCGGCCTCCATATATTGCCATGTGCGTGCATGTCTGTATTCCTCGTCTCTCACCTCCAAACAGGCAGGAAGAGGACTCACTCTGCACTGGTTCACCACCTACACACTTCATATAACAACGGTGAACAGAGTGAGACCTCTTGTCAATCATACAGTCACTTTGCCCCTGTGGGGGAAACGGGGCCCTAGCATACACACAGCAAAAGAGTGGAGCCTCGTGAGCAGCAATGCAAGGTAATGCAGTAAAAGTTAGGAGGGAAAAAGATACTTGCAAAGTCAAATGCCAAAGCCCCCATGTGGGAATATTAACAATGAGCAAGGTGAGCTCATCAACACAAGCGAGCCAGTGTGCCGAATTTATTGGAAAGTGGGAGCAACCTAAAAGAAAACAAAACGAACTTGCACACCTCAAACATCCACCCGACCCAGTTTTCCCATCTGGGAAAAAAAACAACCCAAACACATCGAGATGCAGGAGCCTTCGTCACGATAGTCAACATTTGACTGCCAACATAGGCGTTTGGTCGGCAAAGTAAATACAAACGAACAGCGCAAAATTGTCATTGTAAAAGAAATGATGCTCTTTTACAGTTGAAAAGCCAACATTTCAAGAAATGCTGCAAACATTAGACAGTACGAATTGCCTTTGAGAAAATACACATCACAAAAGCCAGTTCCGCAACTTTACAAAGTAAAAGATGACATATTAAAGGAAATATTGCATCATTATATTACTATTATGGGCCTGCAAGCAAAGCGCAGCAGCCCATCTTACTGTTCCTCAGTTATACTTTATTATTATATCTTATTCTGCCGCAACAAATGACAGATAAACCATGCAAAGAACACCTGCATATGTTACATCATTGGAAAGTACATCATGAAAAGACATCATTTGTACAACCGTGGTTCTTGTTGCTAATATCTCATGGAAAGCTCCATAGACCGTCGAACAGAATGATGTCGCGACCGTTTCACCTGCAGTTTAGCTTTATTACACGTAACACGTGTGCACTAAGCACTTATAACACTGTTTAGTTATACCAACTGTTGAACCACGGGGTTTAAACGAGTAATATGTGGGATAATATGACGTGTTTGTAATGTTTAGATGCGCATTGGCTAGAGTTTCCTAGTTAGCACTGTTAATAACACACTTCATGCTAGGGGTTAGCATGTTCGTCACAACCTCAAAATTACCTTAGCATTTTATATTAAATTGTAAATAAAACAGTTTAGCAATTCTAAGACAATACAGTAATAAATTGCACAAAACAGTACATGTAATATGCTCAGCATGGACCTTGGCAATCACAGAAGTACAGTATTAATCAATGATACATCTTTCAATTGCACCCCATTTCTTTTCATATAAAACAAGCTAAATCATTTTAACAGGCTGGATCATTTTTATTCATCAATAAAGATCTTATTATATATTGACAATTAAATGGATTTAAATTGAGCTCAAAACCAATTTGTAGAGTATAAGAACAAAGTATCTTTTTAATATTTTTATTAGACCTTACAGCGGCATTCGACACAATTGATCACCAAATCCTAATACGGAGATTAGAACATGCCCTTGGCATTAAAGAAACTGCATTCCAATGGTTTCAGTCCTGTTTGTCAGATCGCCTGCAGTTTGTATCCATTGGTAATAAAGAATCTAGACACGTGAAGGTCAGTCATGGCATCCCACAGGGTTCTGTGCTAGGACCTGTGTTGTTCAGCCTATATACAGTATGTCTCCTTTAGGCAATGTTACAAAACGCTCCATTGACTTCCACTGACGCACAACTGTACTTATCAATGAAACCTAACTCCAGGCGTGTCTTAACGACATAAAGAGCTGGATGACCTCAAACTTTTTACCATTAAACTCAGATAAGACTGAAATCATAGTCCTTGGTTCCCAGTACCTCAGAGACAAGATTGCAAATGATATTACTGCCCTAGATTGTCTAAAGCACTACACGGTCTGGCACCAGTATAGAGCTCCAAGAACCCTATCAACCCAGGAGAACACTGCGCACCGAGAATTTACAATTACTTGCCACTCCTAGAATTTTTAGAAGTAGAATGGGAGGCAGACCTTTTAGTTAACAGGCTCCGCTGTTGTGGAACCATCTCTCCAACTCAATCAGGGGGGCTGACACTCTCTCGCTATTTAAAAGTCAACTCAAATGGATGGATACCAGGGGTGAATCAGTGAACGAGTTAACGGAGTCGAGTACCAGTGAGTCCCGATTCAGTAAAAACCACTCGCGAGGTTGGAACGATTCGTTCATGACTTGACCATCTCGACTTCATTCTCATGTCCTGACTGAGCTGTAACTTATAGCTTCTCCGTCGCCGTTCATAGCTGTACTTCAAATACTTTAAGGATAATAAACAATGAATCAGCAAATAAATAAAAGACGAGCCACAGGGGCTGTTGGAAGAGGACTATTCAAAGAGCAACAAGCTAGCAGGTAATAGGCCTATTGTGCTCTCTGAAGATTTTGTAGCCGCTAACCAGTGTTAACCTAACGTCTTTTTTTCAGCACAGTTTAAAAGTGTGACACCTTTCCTAGCCAACTTGTATGGTCGTTGTTTGATTTACTATGAAAAAAATCGCTGAAGTGCTTGTGTTTGTAGCTTTTTGGCTAATGCTAGATAGCTTTGCTAGCATGATACGAGTTGTTGCAGAAACGACACCCCTTGATTAGCATCGTACATTGGTACTCCATGGCTGCTGTTGTGGCATTTGCTTGTTTTCTTTATTGCTATTTCTGTTGTCTTTTTTATTGACAGAGTACATTGCGACTTGAACGAAAGCAAGGTACACATTCCAGCTGCTGGGAGAAACGCAGAGTATACTAGTGCAGGTAGCGGTTTAAGTACACCTAGCAGACACACATGCATTCAAAAGGAATCCCGTCTTGACCCGTACTTTGTGTCAATCCACCACTAAACGTTGAGTGTTGCTTAAAATTGGCATAAAACGAGCAGGAATGTAACTTTCTTTTGATGACAGGATATTTTGTTTCCATGGGAATGAAATGTGCAAGAGAGGCCTCTAGCGGTGACATGGGATATGACAAGTATCTAAAAAGGAAATGGAATCAGTGTTCTAGTAATAAACCACATGGAGTCGCGCCAATCTATCACAAGACATCTTAACAAGCAAAGATCTACCTGACGGTGTAGTTTTATCAGATTGACGACAATCACAATCCCATGTGTACTTGTAGCCAAATCAATAACATTTAAACATGTTATTTTATCATCACAAAATCCCTTCCTAAAATGGTTTGAAAATGCATAGCATGAAAATGAATGAACACTGAATTATGTCCTGTCAGTCAAGATAACGTGTTCTTTGTTCATTTACCTGTTAGCGCAAGCCTCTGCTGGTAAATGGAAGTCTTCATTCAAACCAGTCGACAAGCAAAATCCTGAAGATGATTCCCAGGAGCAAAGCAGTGTGCAAAGGTAAGTTGCAGGTTGGCATATAGGCACAGTTGGTTTTGCTTAAAGAAGCGGCGTCCAAAGTGCGGCCCGCAGCACAGTCTAAAAATGTAATTTAATAAGAAAACTAAAAAAAACAATACCGGCAGCAAAAATGCAGAAGTCAAAATATTTATTTAGGAGAAGAGTTGTAATGTAGCAAGGAAAAAAAGCCATAATTTCACAAGAATAAAGTAATAGTATCAGGGAAAAATGTCATTTTAGTAGCATGAAGTTGAAATATTAAAGTATTAAATCATATTTTTTAAGTAAAAAAAAAAAAAAAGCAACAGCAGACATTTTACCATAGTAAAGTCAAAATATTAAGAGAAAAATATCTATTTTTGTAACAACAAAAAAGATGCAATTTTATGAGAGTAAACTTGTAAAATAAGGAAAAATATCATTTTTGTAACCATGTTGAAATAAAGAAAAAATACATTATTTTTAAAAAGAGATATAAAGTTATCATTATGAGAAGAAAATTGACAAGAGGGAAGCTGAAATGAAATAGTTGGGACATAAAAAACCCCCAGCAGAAATGGATAAAAAACAGCTTTTATTTTACAGGAATAAAGTCAAAATATAAAAAAAAGTCATAATGGAATGAAGAACAAAAGTCGCAGTTTTATAAGAATAAACTCTTATTATGGAAAAAACGTCATTTTCAGTAGCATTTCACCTATATGACAACGCTGAAATGCTGTTTTTTTTCTTGGGCTACAGACACAGTAGCTTCTTAGCATATCGCAATGTGTTGGTTGGCGAAATATCAAAGCGGCCATTGCATCCTTTCATTTTTCAGAATGTGGCCCTCGGTGGAAAAAGTTTGGGCACCCCTGGCTTAAAGCTAGTGTATGTTAGTGGCTCAAAATTACATAAAAAAAAAAAAAAAAAAAAATATATATATATATATAAGACCAACACCACCAGGTAGCATATACAAGTGGTTTAAAAGAACTGATTTAAAAAAAATGCCGATTTTTTACAAATTAATTTAAAGTAAGACATACTAAACAATGCTGTTGTAGAAATAAAAAAATATATATATATATAACATTAGTAGCTAAACTTTGCCAAATCCCTACCATTAGCTGCCATCAAACATAAGTCATTTTACCCACATTTGCAGTTTGTTACAGCCGAAGTGGAACCACCAATGACATCCAAGTTCTTATGTCCTTTTAATGTTTTTATTTCTCTCACAACCTCATTGAGAAAGATGTTGTAGAATGGCTAGTGTTGCATTGTTGCATTTATTTTAACTTAAATGTTCTACTGATGTTTTCCCTGTGCTTTGCCTTAGATATGAAAAATACAAGAATGATGTTGTGACCTCTACACCGTCACACCACCAGCACTTAGCAAAGGCTGCTCACCCGCCCGTGTCCAATATTGTCTCAGGCACTGTGTCTCAAGGGTAAGAAAATGCTCTGAAGCCAGTTATGGCGTGTAGCTTCTAATTATAACTTTTTCCTCAACCTAATTTTACAAAAAATTTCAACTTTACTTTATTTTGTTCTGTTTTTTCTCATAATATTCCGACAAAAAAATAACATTTTTTCTGTAATATTTCAACTCTATGCTACTCAAATGTTATTTTTCCTCATAATATTACAACGTTATTCTCATAAAATTATGACTTTTTCTTGCTAGATTACAACTTTGTCAATATTTTGATAATATTTTTGTAAAATTACTGCAGATTTTTGCTGTCTTTTAGTTTTCTTTTTATATTTTTAGTGCAGCTGGCCAATTAAAAAAACAAAACAAAACAAAAAACAGCCGAAGGCAGCAAAAGGCCCCCTGACTGCACTTTGGATACCCCTGAGTTAATGTATCCAATTAACTTAACATGCATGTTTTTGGAATGTGGGAGGTAGCCACAAAACCCACTCATCCACAGAGCGAACATACAAAATCCACACAGAGATGCCCAAATGGAGATTCGAACCCTGGCTCTCCTGACTGACTTATCTAAGATAAGATAAGATAAGATATGCCTTTATTAGTCCCACAAGGGGAAATTCCAGCATACTGTATTGTCTAAAAAGTGTTTTACTGACTAGTTTAAGCACTCAGCGCCTCATTCATTCGTCGATGAACTCCGATGTTATGACAGAAAATGACGCACTAACAGTCATCCTCCCTCTGTTGCCACCAGGGCTGAACTTTATGACCCCTTTGATAACGACGCGGTTGACTCGGACTCGGCAAATGACAGCTTATGGCACACAAAGGACAACTTCCCACCTGAGCGGCAACGTTTGTCTCCAGGCAGGAGCAGTCATGTCATGGCCTCCTGGGAGTTAAGCCGACCCCTTGACTATAACACGGAAAACGGACACAGTGAGAGCCATCCAGGTCACACACTGCCTGAATGGCGGTCTTACAGCCCGGACATTAAATCACTGGAGCCACCAGGGTATGGATCCATGAGTACACCCTATGGAGGAGAGCGTCCCGATGGAGGGGAAAGGATGGTAAGGCCAGAGCACAGAAGCACGGTATAGTGTCAGTGTGATGTGATGTCTAGTTGTGTGTGCTTCCGGTCAGTGAGCATGGTAACACATGAACAACATTACAGATTTCATGTTTGGGATTATGGAGCAGAGCAAGACATTTATTTTTGGATCCAGCAAGCTTGTTGTATGTGGCAAATGGGTAGCCTTTTTTAATGCACATTACCGCTAACTACAAGACTGGAGTGGAACAATACATCTTGGTATTTCATGACTTTTCTCCATGATTATTCAGCCCTGGCCCTTTTAGGTATGTTTTTATGTTCAAGTACTGATAATACTATGATTCTCTGAACCAGTTACTACCCTTTCCCCTTCACAGATGGTCCCACGTGTTAGGTTGTCCTCACCCAAGTTGCTGCAGGACCATCAGATTGAGGTGGAGCCCGTAGAAGCAGGTAAAAAAGCACCACAGTTCAGAACAATTAGTTCCAGAAGGTGCGACTCTTAACTGAAACAGGCGCTAACTGAATCAATTTTTCCCTGAAGAAATCATGTAAATCCAGTTAATTCGTTCCAGAAAACCCAAACTTTTTTACAAATATAGTTTTACATGCAGTAAACAATTCCAAGTACATATAAATACAAATACAGTACGTGATAGTCCAAAGTAGATGATAATTAACTACTTCCTGGGAATGCACTCTTAAGCATCATGGGAACTGTAGTTCTTTTACTGTTAAACAAAGCTACTTTTCTGCCATGTGCAATCCGTTTTACTTGTGTCGTCACAAAACTACACATAAACATTAATGATTAGCAGTAGAGGCTACAACTGCCATCAGTGTTTTAACGTTGATCATTTTTGGGTTTTTTTTTCCATTGATGGAAAAAAGTTCAACAGTTAAAAGCATCACAAGCACACAAAGTTATACATTTCACCCATTTCAAAATGTACCTGCATTGTTTAGTGACACAGTTAAAAGAAAATTTTGCCATTGTAGTTTTTTTTAAAATTTTTTAAAGTAATGTTAAAATATCGTCTTGCGTTGTTCCCGTGAACCCAATATTGTGTATCGTCTCGTCTCGTGAGCTGAGGGTATCGTGACGCCCCTGGCATCAAGGCATTGGAATGAATAAACGGATCTTAAATTGTATTCCTTATGGTCTTTAAAAGTCTTAAATTTGATGTGTATAAACTTGCAGAGACCCTGTTTTAATGCCCCATTTTTTTTGCTTTTAAGCTAAATAAACACCCTGTTATTATTATTCACGATAGTACAGTAATCCGTCATTTATTGTGGATAATCATTTCCAGGCCCAACCGTCACAAGTGAATTTCCGCAAAATAGGATTCAATACTAATAAACGTAATGTTTTCGTAGTTAGAGCGTAGAAAACCTGTCTGACTTTCGACATAAGATTTTTGCCATTATTAGAGCACTCTAGACATGAAATAACACCCCTATAGTCACCTTTACACTCATATTACCCAATGTAGTAGACATAATCCAAGAAAATAAGCCATTCAAGACATAAATAAGACTCGTGCTCGTGTGTGTTTCAATAAATGTCCGGACGTGTGGGCAGGAAGTGACTTCGGCGACTCAGACTTGAATTTTAGCTGGAGTACGGCCACGACAGTAGCCTGGTAGTTATTATTTTATTATTTTTATGTTATTATTGTGCCTTTTGTGAGATGTAATTATAAAATAATAAAAGCCTGTCGTTGGTGATCAAGTCTGGTGCGTGTTTGTAGTGACATCTAGTGGCCACTGTAGACTACAGTTCATCAACATCTTGTACTACCTTAAACTGTATTTGTATTTTAGTTTGTTTAGAACATTTCTATGTTTGAAAATGCTTAATTTAGGCCAAGAATACGTAACTTTTGCTTAAATATGCATTTTTTTAAAACTAATAATAGGCCATAGTCAACCACGATCATTTATGAATGCATCTTTGAAAAATCACAATAGAGTGAGGGAGCGATGTCGAACTGCGATGCAGCGACGGACAACTGTATTACTTAAATCTTTAATCTAAACTCATAAAACACCTACGGTAGATGTTGCGCTGACATGTTGAGGGGCTGTTTATAGTTGTCTAATGTATTTCAGAGGGTCTGCAGTTCTTGCCTCCACTACCTTAGGACACGGAATGTTATTTTATTGCCTCTATGTGTTTCCCATCATCGTTAGATTGGTAAACATCCAATCACAAATGTTTTTGTGTACCGTTTTTATAGAAGAGGAACAGAGTGCGTCTTCAAGTAGGACAAAAAGTGAAAGGACCAGAGTTATACGAATGGATCAGTGAGTAGCACACATCTCCCCTGGCTTATTTAACTAGGATATTGACTGTGCAAATGAGAAGGATAAGCATGTAAAAGTGTAAAAAGGATTTCCACCTAAAATGCACCACAGCACTATTAACAAATTCTATGCTATTCTGGTTTTGAAGGATAACCATCAACTGTGACCTGTGCGACATAGAAGTGAGCAATGGGAAGGAGCTGGAGGACCACTTGGACAGCAAAATTCACTGGGACATAATGGAGCACATCCAGCAGCAGAATAATTATGACGACATGACTATAGCCTTCCTGCAGGTAAAAGACTCACTTTAGAAGACCAAAGTCGGGTTTACTGACAGCAGGGTTTCCCAAACCTTTTTAGCTTCAGGCCCAAATTGGAAATGAATAGCATGTTAATCAAAACAGAGCATTATATTCTTTTGTAAAGGCGGTATTACTCATCCAGCTTTTGTATTGGACGATAGGTGAGTGGTATCAAGGCGATGTTTTGGTTTTTAGTACGTGGAAAAACATGAAAGAAATGCACATATTTTCACCCTGTGTTTTAATTTTGTAGGACGTCATGCTGTATAAGAGCATCAAGTGCAGCCGAGCCATAGATGACAGCTCTCTTCTCGGTAGTGAAGCCTTCAGGACAAAAACCTACCTACGCTACGCTCAGCCTAAAGAACAGTGTTTCTCTTTTCGGTCAGCTCTGCAGGAGAACGACCACATGACAAAGGTAGCATTGTTCCACTGCGCAGCGTGCCAAGTTCTCGTATCCACGGCAGCATCATCTGTGCAGAATCACATCACCTCGCCGGAACACCTCTCCAACACAAAGGTAACATCTGTGCTGTGCGCTAATTAGCTGTACTCTACTGTCATACATAGAATTCTCCCCTAACAATGGAATTTTGTTGAATTCTTGGAGGAATTTGGAGCACAGCGGAGACATGCTTCACTCGACAAAGCAGATACCATCATGAAAGAACTGCAGCCTCAGTTTGAAAATTTCCTCAAGGTATTTCTGACATACTAAATATTCATCAGGTGAAATACTACTAAAAAAAACTTTTTTCTTACCAAACACTTTCTTTGTTAGACCAAGATTTTAATCCTAAATGCAACTCACTCCCTATTACATTATTTATAACCAAAAAATATAAGATCACCACCACCAGCTAGCATATGTCAGCAATAGTGGTTTAAAAGAATGTAGCTTTTACAAAAAAATGTCAATTTTTATTTTTATTTTTTTACAGTTATGAGTTAGCAACCTAGTGAGTTAGTAACCTAGTGGTTAGCATGTTGGCCAACACAGTAACAGCCTGGAGATCGGGAAGACCTGGGTTCGATTCGCCCTCATTTCTGTGTGGAGTTTGCATGTTCTACCCGCGCGTGCGCGGGTTTTCTCCGGGTACTCCGGTTTCCTCCCACATCCAAAAACATGCATGCTAAGTTAATTGCCGACTCTAAATTGTCCATAGGTATGAATCTTTGTCGTTTGTTGTTTGTCTATATGTGCCCTGCGATTGGCTGGCGACCAGTCCAGGCTGTACCCCAGCTGTCGCCCAAAGTCAGCTGGGATAGGCTCCAGCATGCCCCCGCGACTCTAAAGAGGAGAAGCAGTATAGAAAAATGGAGTTAAACTGCATCAAAATTGTCGTAAATTTTAGTTCGACGCGAATAAAATAATGGCTGTCACTCACAGCTGTGTGGTATTCATGTATACGTCCACAACACGTATACACACACACACACACACACACACACACAAAAGCAGTCTCAGTGATGCAATCAACCATTTACATTCATGTTGTTACGATATACAGTCTTCCCTCGCAATGTCGTGGTTCGATTATCACTCCCTTGCCATATTGCGGTTTTCAGATGTGAATTAATAAACGATCACTGTTTTGTGGTGGACAATGGTCTATTATTATTCAAAACATATTGAAATACAAGTGATATGTAGTATTGCGGTCACTCAGCGGCAGTAATGACACAAAACATTGATGAGACGTTACCTTACATTACATTACCTTCACACCATGAAGTTAGCCATGGCATGTCCGACATAAGAGGGAAAAAAAGTCCTCCTCCCATCCCATGTGGAAGTGGTGAGGTGTTGGGTTCTTAAGTTTAGAAGATGTGAGTTCGAGGCTAACTGGTTAGCTCGCTAGCTAGCGGCCATCTCGAGTCCCTACGCAATGTGGTGTAAACAATGAATAACAGAAGTGTAACGGTGAATATAGACGTGTTATTTCATGTCTACAGGGCTCTAATAAAGTTAAAAATTTCATTTTCAAAGTCTTAAACAAGTTTTCTATGGCCTAATTACGAAAATAATATTTGTTAACATTGAATCCTATATCACAAGAATTCATTTATTGCGGTCGGGTCTGGAACCAATTAACTGCATAAACGAGGGACGACTGTGCATTCAATGACAGCTACATTTTGCCAAATCGCTATCATGAGCTGACAACAAACATAAGAAATGGGCATGCTTGTGTTACACGGAGCATACTTTATGTATGTACTTTATGAGGAAGGGGGTGGGATCTACAATAATCCCTTGTTTTATCGTGGTTAACTGACTCCAGACCCAACCGTGACAAATGAACTTACGTAAAGTAGGGTTCCTTATTTATAAGTGGAATATTTTCGTAGTTAGAAAACGTGTTTACGATTAGAGCCCTTTTAGACATGAAGTTACACCCCTATAGTCACCTTTACACTCGTATTACTTAATATAGTAGACATAATCAGTAAATAAGCGAGTAATTAAGTGCTAGTGTGTTGCTATAAATGTCTCTACCTGGGGAAGCTGAGTGGCGGGCGGACAGGAAGTGACGTCGGGAGTTCAAAGTTGAGGTTTAGTTTGGTGTAGGTTGCTGCAGCAACAGTAGCTTGTGTTTTATTATGGATTATTGTGCCTTTTGTGAGAATAATTCAAACCTGCAATAAAAGCCTGTTGTTGCGGTGATCAAATATGTTGTTTGTGTGTCTCACCAAACATTACAGTAACATCACTGACATCTGGTGACCAGTGTGGAATACTACATAACATTCTCAGCGTCTTTGAATGCGTCGTCTGAATGCCTTATATATGTACTTTAGTTCATTTTGCCATTTTTATGCTTGATTCTTGTTCGTGAATACACATTCATGCAGAGGTAAGTAAAGCTGCTCAGTATGCTTCAAATGCAGCTACTGCCATCACTACAGTGTTCCTTCGCTACATTGCGGTTCACCTTTCGCAGATTTGCTCTTTTGCCGATTTTTTTTTAAGCGCAATTTTGCATGTTTTTTTAACAGCGTATGAATCATGCATTGTGTTCTGTGTCCTTGTGGTGTATTAAGAGTGATCTATCGATGTTCTGTTGCTTGGGTCTGTTATTGTATTTACTACTACTACCAGTAGAGGGTGTTGTATACTCATGTGAGAGATGAAGATGTGTCCAGGTCGTTTCAATAAATATAGAACCACAACAGTCCTGATTGGCTAAGGGAGAACCCGCCCATTGTGTTCTGCATTCTGATTGGCTGTAGATCATTGTCAATCAGTCTTCGTGCATGACTGCCTGTTTCCTGTTGTATGATCGCGAGCAGCTAGCGAACACACATGCTGAATGAAGGCAGAAGTTACGCGGCTGTTGGGTGCCTGGAATACTGTAAATTACCCTTTGGTTCATGGAGGACGATGAGGAGGAATATGTTTTAATAAGGATACAAAAACGCTACAGCCTAATGGCGTCACGATCAGAGGAGTGGTAGCCGTGAGCCACTTAATTTCTTGTGTCCAATCTCCTAAATCAGGGGTCACCAACGTTTCTTCTTGTGAGAGCTACTTTTAGAAAATGAAAATGAATGCTGGCCTGCGGGCACCTCATGTGGTCGTGGGGGCTACCTGGTGCCCGCAGGCACTGTGTTGGTGACCCCTGTTCTAAATTGATCATTAAAATTCAAACGAAATTTGAACTTTGAGAGTGTTTAAACAAGAGAGAAATGTGATAACGTTAATGCCCGTCTGAGAAAAGTGTATAAAGTTGTATGATGAGGGGTTTTACAGCCTTAAAACATAGATAGTAATTGTACAAAAATATAGTTGGCTATTCTACGGATTTCACTTATTGCGGGCTATTTTGGGAACCTATCCCCCACGATAAACGAGGGAACACTGTACATCAGCAGGTTGACTACAGCCACATCACCCAGAAACCATAGGAGACTATGTGGTTAATTGAACACAAGTGTGAATAGTATGTACCTTATGGAGACTGTCTTAAGACTAGTTTCAACTGTACATATGTGCTTGACCATGTGGAAAAAGCATAATTATATATACATATGTTGTATTTATAGGGTTTCAGCCAGTTTGAATGACGGAAGACCTCCACCCCAATGATGGTATCGACATCCCAAGTGCTGTTTGCCACAAGTTAACAATGGACTTCACCTTCACCATCACAACCACGTACAATTTGATGGTGTGTGTGTGTGTGTGTACGTACACCAGTGATGTGCGGTGAGGATCATGGCTGGTGAGGCACTGACTTTTTTTATGTTAATATAGGTTACTCATTAAGAGAACAACCAAAAAAAGAGAATCATTCACTTTAGTTTAAAAACAAATGATACTTCCATCCATCCATTTTCTATGCCGCTGGCTTTTCCTCTGCGGAAGGGCGTCAATGTCAAGCGTCTTCCAGCTCACGCACACCCCCCACCGCTTCAAGATGCAGTGGTTATGCAAGTGCCTCCAGTATGACATTTCTATGTATTTTATTGTCTGATTAGCAAGAATAATGTCATGCTTACCGGTACATTAATACATTACATTGGCTATAGAAAGTCATGGTGTGTAATGTCTCTGCAACATTGTTATTTGCGACATGCTGACCAGAAACTGAACAGAAACTGGTAGGTGGGGCTTGCGCACAAAATTGAGAAGCCATGCTCGGGGTGGTCTCATTTTAGGTTTCTTCCTTGTATTAGATCAGGAAATCTGTAAATTCAGCAGTTTTTATTAAGATGTTAAAAACTATTGGAATCGTACAGAAAATACACTTATAATACGGTTCAATGGACAAATATTTATTTATTATTATTCGTTTTTGTATTTTTTATCGCGACAGGTGAGTCTCCCCTGACCGCATGCCACTGGTGTACGTGCAGCATTTCAGGTATTTTTTTCCCCAAAACCTTGAATCTGCCTTTTGTAGAACTTTTGTGGGGGAAAAAAACATTGGAGAAAAGTCAACTTGTGCATTTTTTAAATTTATTTAGAAACACAAATGTTTTAAACATTGTATTTGTGATATAATACATTTCAAAATTAAATTATTTAAAAACCATATATTTCATCGTTAAATATCGTAGACGTGGATGTAGGGCATGAACAGCAATGGTTTAGTTTTTTGTTTGTTTTTCTTACCCATTTTACAGTGGAACCTCCAAAGTTGAAAACACCAACAACTGAACATTTTCAGCCATAAGTTGGTGGAAAAATATGCCTCAAAAGTCAAACTAAAAATGGAGTTTGAACAGCTCATCAAACGGGACGTCACATAAGACGTCAGCAAATCTCATAAGATTTCAGCTCACTAAGCATTTAACGAACTTTATAATGAAAACTTGTTTTTTGGGGTTTTTTATACATGAAATTAGAGACAACCGGCATGAAAGAGGTCGTCTTCTACTTGGGAGGCTCCACTCTATAGTTAAAATAGAAACAAAATCAAATGTAAAGAAAAAAAAGGTTCTATGCATAATAGTTGCACATTTTATTTTCGTCACTTTTTTTTGTCTTTAGTGAAATTTTCTGATACTGATCACTTAATTGGAATCTGTCACGAAGTGTGTATGGGTTTATGATAATGGAGTAGAACAAAGCAATTAGCATTTTTAAAATACAGCAGAGGTGCTCCCAAATTTAGAAAAAGGGTTGACTCCAACACGAGTTAATCTGAGGTATAGGTTGTCTTCCGTGGACACTTACTGCATGAAAACAAGACTATTTGGAACTGTACTTCCAAAGGGTGAATGCATGTCAAAACAGAAAACAGGCAATATCCAAAATAACTGTCACCTGCCAAGTGTCTCGACGTATACGGGCAATCTTAAAGATGAATTTTGTACTTTTGGACAGTACTTGACTAAAAAAAAGTGAAAAAACATCCAATGTACATACACATACAGTCTAGTAAAGTCTAAAAAAAAAAAAAAAAACAGAAAAAAGCCCCCCACTGGTTTCACGAGGTGGCTTGTGCAGCATTCAGATTGTTCTCTTGGTCTGTCTTGATGCAAGCCAAGTCTGTGGATGGTGATGTGACCTCAACCATGCCAAGCCCAGTGTGGGGGACACCAGTGTTCATTATGTGTCTTTGTAAATGCTTAACCCAGTCCTCCTGGACCGATAAGGGACCCTGGAAGACGAGGTCACAGAACCTGTAAGGAGAATGTGATAATGCATTACAGTACATCCGACGTGATGGCACACTGACACGCAAAAGGGCCAGACGAGGTTACCTGCATGTAAGTCTGTACATTTCCTCTGGAGTTTGTGTTAACGGAAGCATCTTCTTCTTTGAGCTCTGCCTTAAACGCTGCCGCCTCGCTTTACAGTCAAATGCTGAAAGAAACAATTTATATTAGGAATAAAGGGACTTTGGCAGTGGTTAGCACGTCTGCCTCACAGCTAAGAGGTTCTAGGTTCGAATCTCAGCTGTGTTCATCCCATGCTTGTGTTCTTTCCATGCTTGTTCACAAACAGTGGTGCACACTATGAGAGGCAGGGGGACTTTCTGTAGTAATGTATTTATTTATTCATGTTTGAACGATAAACAAGCCTCCAGCTAGATGGCAGCAATGCTCAAATTGATCAATAGGCTGACCAGGGTATGAAATGAAGTGCAGTAATCTCTAGTTTATCACGGTTAATCAGTTACTATGACGGAGTATTAGGGCCAAATTGGAAAAAAAATAATCTTGAGATTGAGAATACAAAATCATAAATTCACAAGCAAAAAAGTCGTAATATTACCTTTTTTGAAGGCCAAAGGTCAGATATGTCCCCCCTTCATAGCTGTCTCAGTCAATGCCTGTTACTACGGAGTGACAAGCAATTCACTTAACTTTTTCCGTATTCTTAAATATTTTGCTGTCATCTGTCATTCGGCGTCTGCATTTAATGAAGTTAAATGTTTTGCCTCAATGTTTTCCGGTAGTTACATTTTTCAGTTGCTTCCATGTTGTCCATCAATGTTTTGCATGAGTTTAGGTTTTGTAGATGGCAAGCATATGTTTTGCCTCTATTTCTTGTCCAAGATGAGTTGATTAGGTCTCCATGTTATGTCTTCAGTTGCTTTGTTGTTGAAAAGCATTTTTTGTCACAAACCGGGTTTATAGGCAATTATGCATTTCCTATTTTCAACTTTATTTCAAATTTTGCTGGTCAAAGCAAACTCAAGCGTGATCATATTTGGCTGCACGTGACAAGAGAGCAGCAGCCACAATTCTCTGCATTTTTTTTGGTTCTTTCTTGAACTTTTTTCTCCTTCATGATGGACTAATCTCAGGAACTCTGTAATAACTTTTTCCAAAAGTCGTATTTGAATAAATGTATGAGGCATTTTCACTTTGATTCAACTTGGAGTCTCGTTCCGACTATATTTGCCCCCAAGTGCTTGAGCCCGTTACGACGACAACCCAGTGATCACGACAAATTGTCAGTGTAAGATGGCGGCATCGTGAGGCTATGGAAGCACTAGCTTCAACAGTCAACCTGATTACAATCTGGCCTCAAAACCTGCAGCAAGGTGAACACAACATGTATTTTAGTAAGTTGTTATTGGAATTACAAGCAAGCAAGCAATGTGGATTTTCTACACAGCTTGGGGAAACGCCTTGTCGGGCTAGGATGACCCAGTGGCCAAAGGAGCCGTGTACCACTGCTTGCTGCTTTAGAGGGAGCTTAAGGCAGCCCCACAACACACAGAAGGGCGGTTGTAGCACCGGCCTGATGACCAGGCTAAAGGCTAGACCGTGACTCATATTTCATCTCTTTCATCATTCATTAGTGGTGAGTACTTATACATGTTTTACTATAAATGCATTTTACATGTCAGAGGCATATTGTAGGGCTTAATAGCTTGTTAGCTTCATTTGTAACAAGTGAAAATTGGCAATTTAAGAGACACGGGGAGGGTTGTGGAGATCTAATCTAATAATTACAAAAGTCACTTATTGCAAATGATCCAAAATCGGCTCGCAGCAGGAGGGTTTGGAGGGGGAGGAGTGAGCCGGCGTAGCGTACGGTGGCGCCTCGATGCAGCAGCAGACTGTCAAAAATAGACATTTTTATGCGCGTCTCAATTACTCACATTTATTTGAATAGCAGGGTTCTACTGTAGCAGTATTTGGACATGGCGTAAATTACAAATGGTTGTTGTCTTTTTGTCACTGTGCCCTCTGACTGCTGACCAGTCCAGGGTGTACCACACCTCCTGCCTACAGTCAGCTGGGATAGGCTCCAGCTCACCCTGAACAGGATAAGGAAAGAATAACTAATGAAAAGGTGATCAATCATGGCCATCCCTACTGGTCAGTATGAAAGACTGTTGCCACACAATTGGTGGTGTATTACACTATAGACCAGGGGTCACCAACGTGGTGCCCGCGGGCACCAGGTAGCCCCCCACGACCACATGAGGTGCCCGCCAGCATGCTTTTCAGTCAGGTTTTCAGTTAATAATGTGAGAACACTAGAAAGAAAAGTATTCTGAAACATAAAATGTGGATTGTGGATAGCAGCATTTTGTGAATGTTTTGGTAAAACAAGCATATTTGCTTTGTTTGGGTTGAAATAAGGTATGAAAATCATTTCTACAAAAATGAGTAACTCGTGGCCATTTTCATTTTATAAAAGTATCTCTCGCAAGAAAAAACGTTGGTGACCCCTGCTGTAGACATTATAGCTGCAAAGACACACTGATTACGTGCATCTGTAACCTTTAATGTCTGTTGACCTTGGTAAATTGAAATATTTGTTAGTTTACTTTTAGAACAAATTATGTAACGTTCGTGACAGCTGGAGAGGCTTCGACATTGTTCATGCTTAAACGTATATTACTACAAAATTATTGTACACTGTAAAATAGGCCGACTAGAGCCTGGATGTTCAACATTCTGAAAAATCCAAAGATGCTGGGTCATTTTGATATTTTTCATTTTGGCTAAAACCAATCCAATGTATAGTATAAGCTAAAATTGGACATACTGTATTTAAAGAAAAAAAACCTTTGGTTTGGTTTGTGTTACACGTGAAAATATTATTCGTATTTCTTACGTTTTTTTTTTTTTTTTGCTCACTTCCATTTTTTCCCCCGCTTTTTTTTTTTTTTTTTTTTTTTGGTTTGTTAAATTGTATTTTAGACTGTGCCGTGTAAGAAAACAAGTTCTGGGTACTTTGGAGAGCAACATGGGCAATTTATTTGGCTGGCACTTACCGGTTCCCTCTAGTGAAGCAGTTCTTTTCCGCTTTACACATGCCCGGAGATGATTAGACAGGCTAACGCCACTGTGAAAACTTGCATTGCAGTGGATACACGCCTTCCTGTTGAATTCACCTTTCTCTGCAAAAGGAACACACATTCACACATCTAACACTTACAGCGGGGTGAAAAAGTGTTTGCCTCCTTCCTGAATTATTATTTTTTTGCATGTTTGTCACATTTAAATGTTTATCAAACAAATTTAATTAGTCGGTGACAACATAACTGAATGCAAAATGCCGTTTATAAATGAAACTTTTTATTATTGAGGGAGAAAAATCCAAACCTTCATGGCCCTATGTGGAAAAAGTGATTGCCCCCTAAACCTAATAACTGGTTGTGCCACCCTTAGCTACAACAGCTGCAATTGAGCGTTTCTTCAGCCATTCAGAGGTGCTGGTGTGTTTTGGATCATTGTCCTGCTGCAGAACCCAAGTTTGTTTCAGCTTGAGGTCACAATCAAATGGCCGGACATTTTTTTTACAGACAGCAGAATTGATGGTTCCATTTATCACAGCAAGTCTTCCAGGTTCTGAAGCAGCAAAATAGCCCCAGACCGTCACACTACCACCACCATATTTTACTGTTTGTGTGATGTCTTTTTCTGTAATGCGGCGTTACTTTTACGCCAGATGTAAATGGGACACACACCTTCCAAAAAGTTCCAACTTTTGTCTAGTCAGACCAGAGTATTTTCCCAAAGGTCTTGGGGATCATCAAGATGTTTTCTGGCAAAAGTGAGACGAGTCTTAAAGGAAAACTGCACATTTTTTGTAATTTTGCCCATCATCCACAATCCTTATGAGACATGAACACACATCTTTGTCTTTTCTGTCCGTTCTCAAGATATAAAGAGACAGCCAAAGATCCACCTCCAAAGATCGCTGCCAAGTCACCTCCAACAAGGTTTTATATATTTATTTTACATATATATATTTTTATATACATGCTGTGAACGTGTAATACTAAGAGTATTTTGATCATTTTAAACATTACCAGAACTTCTTTCCAGGGAGCATTGATTTCACATCTAGTGCTACTTCCGTCAACAGCAGCAGTGTTTCAAGTGCATGTCTGTTTGCTACTACTAATCATGGCCGACTTTGTGAGAGCCGCCGCCGCAGACTACTTTTGGACAAATGACAATCCTTATCTTTTTGAGCCTGAATATACGGAGGATGAGCCCACAGGAAGAGAGAGTGAAACTTCGAAAGTAGCAGATAGGGGGCAAGTCATTACACCGGCGTGACTTGGTGGTGTAAATGTGGAGCTTGTCAAGTCATACCAACAGAAATTGAGTGTGGTATACAGTGTTACCATCAATGGAAAGGCTTCGTGTGTATGTCGAGGAGGACATTGCTCCATGAGACTGCGTCACAACGAAAGAAGAATTGTTACCGTTAACAAACACTGCAGTGATAGAAACTTTCTTCCACCTACCCAACATAAACTGGAAAAGACACCCTAGACCAGCTGGACAACTGTCCATCTAGTAAGTCACCATGATATTGATTGTGATACATGGAGCACATAGCACATCACAACTATCACAACACAGTCCATTAGCTGTGTATAAACAAAACATGGAACCCTGGGATAATTTGGTTCTCTATTTGCAGTTGCTCATATGTTTCCTAGTCAGTACAGATTGGTGTCCTACCGCATTGTTTTGAACATTGTCCTATCGCACTCAACATCGCTCGGCCGTGGCGTGAGGCCCAGCACAACTACGCCAGAAAATAGTTTTGTGTTAGCTGCTACAAATACAGTGTTGCTGTAGCTTGGTTTATATACAGATCAGTTATGTAAATAGAACATTTTTGGCGTTTTTTTTTTTAGGGCTTTATGGTCAAAATAGGTGTGTCCTGTAATGTGCATTGTTAGCTCCCACATGCTAGCTGTTTTTTCTTTACAACGTGCAGAAAAGAGAAAGGCGTTTGGTCATGTTTAACATAAAGATTGTGGATGACGGGTGAAATTAAAAAAAAGTGCAGTTGAACTGCCAAAACCCTTGGAGTGATTTAGACAAGTTTGTAAGGTTTGAGCAATGTTGGCAAATGTGTAAAATAAGTTTCAAATACATTTCGCGGAGAGTTTGTCAGGTGACTTATGTCGTGTGACGTTTGGGACTCGGCTTACAGTATTGTTCAATTCCTAATTGTATCCAATCGAGATCACTGTATTTCACAGTTCAATACATGTATTGTTGCACCCCTAAAGACCATACAATCATGGAAAAAATGATTAGACCACCCTTGTTTCTTCAGTTTATTGATACATTTTAATGCCTGATACAACTAAAGGCACATTTGTTTGGACAAATATAATGATAACAAATATAGCTCATAAGAGTTTAGGAGCTGATATCTAGCAACTTCCATGGTTTTGTTGATAATAACCCAAATCACTTAAGTTATTACATGAATAGCTATAGCACTTTACTGCCAAAAATTTAACTCTTGTGAGCTATTTTTGTTATTATATTTGTCCAAACAAACAAGGGTGGCCTACATTTTTTCCATGACTATACACTATATATTTTTATTAGATATTATTATATATATATATATATATATATATATATATATATATATATATATATATATATATATATATATATATTATACATAGTGCCTTTGATAAGGCTACTTACCCGATGTAGCGATTGGCAGTGAAGACGCAACTCTTGGTCCCGAGCTATGTTCACTGTTTGAGGAGACTGCTACAGGGTACCTGGATATATGTAAAATCCCCTTGGGTTTGGAGTCTTCCTGGCACTTTCTCTTCTTCAGAATTCCTATCAATGCAGTGGTGTCCGAAAGTGACTCCTGCTCTTCTAACTTGGTCTGTAGTTGCCTTTTGTCAGCGTCCGTTTCCAATAATGAAAATACAGGCATGAGTGGTTTGACATCAGTGCACACGTTTGAATCAGAGTCATTCTGGTGGATTCCAAAGGAAGTTGGCATGAAATGATTAGCACCATAATGGGAATTATTTTGTTTCTTTCCTAGGATCTCAACTGCCCTCAGGTACTCCTTTTTGTTCCGCATCAACTCCTTGAGTACAATTAATGGGGATCTGTTCTTTGATAAATAGCCTCTACCAATCTTTTTGAGGTGACCACGTACGTGGTTGGACTGTCCTTTCCTATTGTCAAATGAGTCCCCACATAATGGGCAGGAATGGATACCCGTTTCCTCAGAATCTGGCTGCAACTGCAACACTGCAAAACAAAATCAAGAGTAAGCATTAAACAATATCGTCCAGTAGAAGAGCCAAAACAAAAACATAAAAGATATTCAAAACAAACTTTGTGGCGTGGGCTCAATCACAACTAGGGAATGGCATCATACAATTTAATTACTGTATTGACTATAAATATAAGTATTTTTCCCCTACAAAACAGAAAAAGATGTCGGAAAAGTTGTGTCGTTTTATATTTGGAGTCTAGAGATTTATACATGCAACTCCCACAGCGAGTCAAAGCTTTTCTTCCTGTCACTCACACACACTTGGAGGCTGGGCGGTTTGTAGTCGTCCCTCGTTTACAGCGGTTAATTGGTTCCAGACTGCAATAAATGAATCTCTGCGATATAGGATTCAATGTTAATAAATGGAATATTTTCGTAGTTAGAGCATCGAAAACCTGTTTTGACTTTCAAAATACGTTTATTAATAGAGCCCTGTAGACATGAAATAACACACCTATTGTCACCTTTACACTCCTGTTATTCATTGTTTATATCACATTGCACAACTCTTGTGCTGCAGGGACTTGGGGCGGCCACTAGCTAGCGAATTAGCAAGCTAATAAGCTAGCGAACTAGCCAGTTAGCCTCAAATTTATTTCTTCTAAACTTAAGCCAAAAATTTACCACTTCCACATAGATTGGTAGGAGAACTTTTTCCACTCACGTCAGACATGCCATGGCTGACTTCATGCAGTGTTAAGGTAATGTAAGTTAATGTCTCATCAATGTTTTGTCATAACTGCCACCTAGTAACCAGAATATTACACATCACTTGTATTTCAATATGTTTTGACTGATAATGTCTACCACAAAACAATCATTTATTAATTAATCAATTTCTGAAAGAACGCAATATAGTGAGGGAGCGATAATCAAACCACGCTATTGCGAGGGATGACCGTGTCTCAAAAGGTAAAGGCAAGTTAACACACAACAGAAGATGAGGTATGATGCCACTTTTAAGATAATGATCAATGAAATCGGGCGTCTAAGAAATATATCCTTTTTTTAACGCAATCTACCTGTCAATTACATTGAAAACGTGATTTTTAATATTTTGTCAAATGTGTGCAAAGGATTTTTTTGTGAATTTAAAAATATGTATTATTAAACAGGTCTTGAAAAGAGGGATCGCCTTATATTCAGAGTTGTCTTATATTAGGTCAGTACGGTTAATTTCTAACAACTGAGTCCACAGCTGGTATTGATTGTTAATTGCATCTTGAAGCAACTGAACTACTCCACGAATAAGAAGTTGCAACCAGCAAAAGCAACATGACACCAGCTATGGAAAGTTGAGTTACATCCTATTTTCCCCTTAGATGAACAAGGAAATTTAGTCAAATGCCCATCCCTAATCACAACCATACTTTTTTTTGTAACCGGCAGTTAAAATAAAAGAATACAACAGGTACCTTTTTTCAGTTTCTGGAACGATGTGATCTTCCGAGGGATTTTGGGCTTACGGTCTTTACAAACCACCTGCTCAGGAGTCAGGACATGGCGCGCTTTGTAGGTCAGTCCAACCCTGTGAAGATGTCCTCTCACGTGATTGGACAAGCCCACTCCCGACTGGAAGACCGCAGGACAGTACGGGCAGCTCTTGCGGTCCAGTTCCAGCTCTGACATGTCTTCTGCTATGGATTCTTGCAGTGGCATTGGATGAGAGTCAAAGGCTTCTTGAAACACTTCTGTTTCGATGCATTCTTCTTTTATTGTAGGGTCGCTCTGCTCCTGCTCCGTGTTTTTTGCTTTCTCAAAAAGCTGTTTTGATGCTTGCAGAGCACCACGTATTGACATTCTTCTGCTATAGGTATAAATTAAATTATGATTTTCTGGATTGACACCATTGTCAAAAATGTTGGCATCTGTATCTTTTAGATGGAAAGTGTCTTTTCTGTTATAGTCATCAGCATCTCCTTGGTTTAGTCTCTTCGGGCTTGGCACAGGTTTTGGCAAGATGAAACATGAGTCTTGGTCAGAAGTGTTGCGGTACGGGGTGGACATCTTTCTTTTAGATGGGGACTTCCTGATGGGCGACTGATGTAGGTTGCAATTGGAAACTCTTTCCGCCTCATGGGATGATCCTGTGAGGCCATTTGGAGATAACACTGTATTTTCCCTAACTGGAGGGGCTACCTGATCAGAACCTTCTTTTTCACAACTCCAATCAGTTACAGATGTGCCGCATGCGTTTTCTTTCCTCTGCACTGCAGTCTTCCTTCCATGTTTTTGTCGGGACAGTAGAACATTAATGGATTTATCCAATTTGGATTCAGTTAGTTGAGACTTTAGACCTCGCCTGATCTTGTTACTTTTAAATAAATCCGAAATGTCGCTTGGCTCAGCGGGCAAACAAGCCCTTTTTGAAGAGACTTGATTTTTTATCATAATTTTTGAGGTCAACTCTGCATCTTCTGCTTCTGTGCAAGAAGCAATGTGCTGCTCTTCGGATGGTTGTATGTTTTTCTCAGCATACTGTGCAGATTCATATTCCTCAAACTCTTGTTGGTGGCGACGCAGCAGGTGATTTTTAAAAACATTTTTGCTAAAAGCTTTGTAAGAACAAATGTGGCAAGAGAAGGTTTTCGAGTCACTGTCCCTGATTTGCTTTCTAACCGCGTTTACAGTGTGCTGTACGATGTCATGTCTCAGAAGATCATGCCTGCTCTCGGTCCTGTAGCTACATTTGTCACATTGAAACTTTCTCTTGTCGTGGGTTTTTGCATGTTGAACAAACGTGTTGGGGCAGTTTGTTCTAAATGGACACTGCGGGCAGAAAAGCTTTGCATCGTTATCCTCATTGTTCTTCTCCGCCCATCCTTTCAGTTCGTCGGGGAGCCTTGATCTTTTTTCATGGTGCACACGCATGTGCTCAATCAGGAGACTACTTTGTCTGAAAGAATCGCCACATTCTCTGCACATAAAGGTCTTTGGCAAATTATTTGGTGGGTCTTCATGAGTTTTCATATGACGTTGCAAATGATAGGCCTTCTTGAAAATGAGCTTACATTTTGAGCATGGGTGACGAGATGCTTTCTCCTCTGAATGCGAATTCACTGTGAGCCTCCCATTCAACGATGAAAGGCCATGGCTTGGGTTATCTTCATGTGAATGTCTTCCCGGTACGTTGCAGAGAACTTGCTTGATGGCTTTCATGGTTCCATTGGGATAACCTGGAACGTTCACTGTCTGGGATGTCTGCAGCTTAGAGAAAGTCCTTGCCTGTCTGACATCTTTGAGAGGAACTGAGTCCACTTGGTCTTCCGTATGAGAAAAATCCTCAGGTGACTTGCGACTCAAATCTGAATACACGTCCTCTGAGGGATCCATCATGACAACCATGTCCATTTTGCATTTTCTTCTGTTCTGGTTGTTTAGAGGATGCACTTCCTCTTGAGGTTCCTGACCTGAGGAATCATTGTGATTCTCCCACAGAAGCTGCATAAACTCTTTATGAGGGTCCCATTGGATGTCACTGGGGCTACTGAAATCATCTGACGAGTTCGCCGGCAAATCCACATCAAAGCCCCAAATTCCAGCAGTATCTATTTCTTGCACAGTTTTTAACTGGGTGATGCTTTTTTCCTCATCTTTTTCTATGGGCATGCTGTTGAGTTCATCAGCCTGTGTGGCCTCTTGTAAAGAAAGTCCATTTCCTAAGCCAATTGGAGACAACATGTCTGTGTTTGACAGAACATCTAGGACAGTGGATTGCTTTAGAGTCTGTTTGTCCAAAGAATCATTGCAAGAGGTTGATTCTTCCGCCATTTTCACTGATTCTTGCAGAAGGATGAGGGCGTTAATGTCAGGCTCTGCATCTTTGTCATCTCCATCAACACCTGCCAGACATGACATTTCAGCTGCCATGGCCTAAAAGACAGCAAAAGAAGTAAAAGATTTTTTTTCAACAAAAAAAACCTGGACGACTCCGCTGATTAGTTCAACACATTTCATATGGTCAATTGATGTGTAGTTTGCATTTTCTGTCAGTATGCTTCCATGCACTAAATTAGTCAGATTATTTCTCCATTTTTCACATCTCAGCGTGAGGTCCCTGTTTATATGCACAATCGCCCCTGCGATTATTGGCCATACGTTGAATGCTAGATGGCGCTTATGTTTCTTTCAGCACGGGCAAAGTTTAGCGTTTCCAATTGACCTGTTATGTCAAATATAAACAAAGCATCGCGGCCAGCATTTCCCAGATTTGTTGATGATAAGCGACTTGAGCTGTTTTTTGTAAAGACGTTTGCAACTTCCCAAGTTTCCTGTTTTGAATTTTTTTTTTTGTAAAGTCGCTTGCAAATTTAGACAGTTTAGATTGCAGCTAAAGATACATCCATGAAACATGCACACATATTAGCTTAGCTACAAAAAAACACCTAACATTGACACATATCAGCTACTAGCAATGTGTATGCAGAGAACATTTTGCAATTTCTACACAATCATGACCCACTTGGCCACAATTAATTACGGGTTACATTCCCGCCATGGAGACTGGCGTGTGCACAGAACGCCAGCTCCGCTCCAGTACCACGGACATATAAGAGAGAGAATTAGTTTCCAAGCGCTTAATCTAGGTATGTTAATCTGACTTTTAAAAAGCCAAACACGATCTCGATTAAGGCATTTACATGCATGTTTAAAATGTAGTTTTATGCAAATTCATGCAATAATTTGTTGGGTTTTTTTGAGCACGCAAACATACTGAGTGTGTGGTTGAATGGGTTCTTTCTGGGTTTCCTTCCCAGAGTCCAAAAACATACTACGTATTGTTATGTTAGTTCAACTAAACACTCAAAATTAGCCAATTTCCACCATGGACAAACTACAGTTTGACTAAAATGCCCAAAAGCGTGAAAGTGTGATATAATTTTTATAAAAACTTCATGGTCCTCTGATAAGAAACAAAAACTTCATAGTCCTCTGATGATAAACTAATCCATAACAGTGTAGTATGCATGCCACGCCAATAGATGGGGATGTAACGCTGAAAGCCTTCAAAAACATCAAAGAAAGATGATCGTCTGCAGAAAACCACATATAGTTTGGTAGTCTGCCATTGTTCCTGCTGTCTTCCTGCTCACACAGTAATATTTATCTATAAGTAAAATACACATGCGTGAACTGAGGCCGGGAGGCTACAGTCTTTACAGTAATCACATATTGCAAGCCACTACTGTACATGAACAAACCAATATGTACACAACCGTTTATGTGTAACCACAACTGATTTTGTGTCTTGCCTAAAATGCAGTTGGGATCAGGTTATTCAAGCGTTACTGCTCCAATTAGCGGTGTTTACAAGCTACTTAGCTTGCTAATGCATCGTACATGGCCATTGCTTAAATGTTTAATTGAAACCATTTATGAAGGACAGAAGGAAGTCCGATGTCTCGGAAGTGCAGGGCAATATAAGTGTCACAAGAAGTGAGTGCATCATCACAAAATACGAGGAGAGCATCAACACAGCAGAGACAAAACAGAGGGTTAAATGACAATAATGGCTTTTGACAATCGCCTTTGAATTGTGTAAAACTTTCGCCAGCGTAGTTTATAGATGTAATGCCGGCTAACAATGTAGTTGATGCCGGAGTTATGGACGTATTGGTAGATCATTGTTTCCTAATATTTCTGCCATTAATATTAGCCTGTGTTGTTGGATGCTGCTGGCATGAGCTGCAGACCATTCCAACAAGGCTGTTCCATACCAAAAAAACCCATTACCGAAGCTAAACTGCAGCTAATGGCAAATACCACTCACTCGATTCGACACGGATGGCAATGAAATGTTAAAAACGAGCACATATTACCTCCCAACTGTGTGGATGGAGACTGGACGCAAGGAATACGGAGCATTTGACAAATTCTGACTTTCGTCTTCCATCTACTTCACAGTCGCCATTTTCCGTGGTGGTCTGGTGTGGCACAGATCATTTATTTTTTTAATGGGTAACCGTGCACATGTTTTCCCGCACAGCACCAAAACCAACGAAGTGGACATTCGCAGGGTTGTAATGTGAACAATTTGTGCTAAGTGTCGAATCAAAGCTACGTGTGTTGCTGTCGCTTTGAATTTAGCCACGTAATGTTTGGAGTCGGCGCTTGTACCCCCGCAAAGTGCTAAGAATGGTACGTTCCACATAGAACGCATAAAAGAGAGTTAATGCCCATCCCCTGTAGGTGGCAGATTTTGGTATCATAATGGTGAATAACCGTCGTTAGACTAGTTTAATCGGCGCCGAAATGCAGTTAACAGCTGCGGGGGTTATTATTTTTGAAAAATTAAAACACAATGGGTTGGTTAAAGAAAGTTAGCTGACAGACAGGCATTGATGATGAAGACTGGAGAGACGTTACCATAATGCCCCCATAGCTGCCTTGGTATGGCTCTTTGTTGCCCTGATGGATTAGTCTGTTGTAACATTGCCTATTTAAAAACTATACGTCACCTAATTAATTGGAGGACACAAAAGTCTCATTCTTTTGTCATGACAAACTTTCAGCATGATCAACATTAATCAATTACATGTGCATGGAAGCCTTGAATATGCCTGATTTCCCCCCCGTTGCATTAAAAAATTGTTTTTTTCCCACACAATTATAATTATTCTGCCCGTATATTTTTAAAAAGTGCCATACCTGAGATTAAAATTAGTAAGGTGCCAAATAATACGGTTGATAGCGATTTTAATTTGCGGATCATTCAAACTGGCAATGAGGGCGACTACTAAAATTTCTAATGGTTAGATTAATGACAAATATATGGCGTCATTGTATAGCATTCTTGAACGGAACAATTTGTGAACACAGGTGGGTACACCGAAAAGGATAATAAAAAAAAGGCAAATGTTATGGTTGAAATGTATTCTGGTGTAAAATTTATTAAAAAAGATGCTTGCTATCCGTTCGTAAGGCTATGTAGTTATCTTAGCTCTTTAGCTAGAAATTAGCAATGCTTAAAAATTTCTCTGTTCTTAAGATCATAAAAACAGTGGAAAATACATGGAATGTTTGTTGAAACAGGTATTTCATTAAAATTTGTTATTCACAAATCGTATTTTAGATAGTAATATATGAATATTTTGTGCTAAAGAAACGTAGAAGGCTAACTTTAAAAATTGTGTTTTCATTGGATTAAAAAAATGCAAATTATGAAAAGATATGTCTAGTAATTGTTAATATAATGGAATATGAAGTTCAATAAATCATGACAATAAATGGAAAATACTAATGCATTTTGGTAAAAATATTGCTTTAAATATGAAATCCAATTTTTTTTCATTGAATAATGTGTCATTTAGGGGATTGTGGCTCAAGAGTTAATAGACTATTTGTAATGACTCTGGAGCACAGACAAGTCTATTTTCAACATCTATTGTTGAATTCTGGGGTTTCTTGTAATAATTGCTCAACTGAATCCATGCCAAGTTAGCTATTTATTGAATGTTGTGTCATTTGGGGGCTTGTGGCACAGGCACATTTTCAAGCACATGTATATTCACACATCTGTGTAGTCAATATTTGTAACATCTTTGCCTATACAATTGCAAAAGACAAATGCACTAGGTCCCCAACCAACGAACACAATTCGTTCCAGACGACCGTTCGCAAGTCAGAATACAAAATACATGAAAATATAGACCAGTCAGCTTGCTTTTGTATCTCCGAATGTTTGCAAGTCGGATGTTCGTAAGTTGGGGACCTAGTGTACATTATTTCCAAATGCCTGTGGGATCTTTGAAAAAACAAAATACTACAGTTCATGTGTGTATTGATAATTTTGCAATTGTAATTTTGTTGTTTCCTGGTAGTGACACCCCTTCAATCGACAATGAATGGGTTTTCCAACTCAGATGACTGCACCTTGTCCTTGGACAATCTATTTCATGAGAAACCCATTGTCCACAAAGTGTAAGTACAAAGAGATAGCACTGAAAGCTGTTCTCATCCCTTTGATTATAGTTCACATTTTGGGTTGTCATTAACAGAAAGCCACTGCACCAGGAGGCCAGTGCATGGCAGCTGGAATCACCTCCGTCTCTTTCACAGATTCCAACCACTCAGGTCATGCAGGAAGGGGCAGAGTCGCTAGCTGCACTGTGCAGTATGTAATGCTCTGGATTAGGGGGAATTCCTTTTCACTTGACTTGCGTAAACTACTTAGTATCTGGCTGATTTTAATCTAACTGAATTCAACACACCAACATTATTGCTTGAACAGACTTGAAAGCTTTTCACTTGCCTCGCAAAATGATGTTGTGAATAGTATTTCAAGATGTACAGTAGGTGGTTAAAATGTTATAGAGATGCTTGGTTTTCTTACCGATAGCCGATATACCGATATTGTCCAGCACTTCATTACCGATATCAACAATACATGTACAGTATTGGCAGCAGCTCTTCCCTCAAACTGATGTTGTGTAATGAACACATTATGCTTCTTTTACTGTGATGCTTCTTTTACTGGATGCATTTCACAAATAGACACTGGAAATACGCAATATGCATTGTAAGTTATAGAAAAAGTGCCATATTTATTTGAAACATTTTTCCTCACCAAAATAGTCATTCATATGCCTACATTTGAACATTGTCACATCAATAAAAACCTGAGGTCTACCTCTCTTTTAGAATTCACAGGTTTCTCACAAAAGAAAAGATCAGCTGGCAATTTCTGTGGGTTAAGCAGCGTTGAGAAAGACAACGAGGAGATCCAAGATGGCAGCTGCAGCACCGGCAGATACGAGTCCCTTTGGGGAGGTGAAGGCTTCAGCACCATAGCTGAAGATGAAAGTCTGCAGGACGCTGATCAAGGAACCGTCAGCATGAAATATTTATCTGTGGGCAAGAATAAAGGTCCACCTCTGCAGAGAAGGCAAGTGGCAGTGAATATTTAGTCTACATTTTAGAATGACGTCCCTTTTTCAATGCACATATTGAAAAATACTTGAGGGATTGTGTTGTTTTTTAAAATTTTCTATTGCAATCCTGGTCATATTCACAGTTAAGCTGGGGCCTATCCCAGCTGACTTTGGGCAAAGGGGGGTACACCCTTGTTCTGGTCACCAGTCAATCACCGGACACATAGACACAAAAAAACCATTGCTAATTTAGATTCTCTGTTTATCCTGTTTGTTGCTAGAGGCCTGTTTTAAAGTAACCTTTAAAGTCAAAGCGACAACATTATTTATATTCTTTCTCTTCTGTGTTCCTCCAAAGCAGCTTGTTCAAGGTTCCTGCATTGAGCGGCGTAAGTGACTCGTCCAACACAAATGACCTCTGCAGCAGCGACAGCAGCGGTCGCCAGACAGCAGCCAGACCTCAAACTTTTCCCAGTGTGGTTACCATGGCAACAGCGCCTCCTCCTCATCAGCCACCACCACGGGTGACATTTAGCCAGGCCGCTCCTCCTTCCCCCTTGAAGAATCCCTTCCTCCCCCTTGCTTTGGGCTCGTCTGCATCGAGTGTCAGATCCCCCCAGCAGACGGCACATGCAGAAATGCAGAACAAGGGCACAAAGAGAGCCTTGGTAACCCCCATGACGCCTCAACCGCTCCACATTCAAGGTGCTGCACTGCAATGACACACACACACACATGCTCTCTAATGACCACAGTTACTGGATACTACATACTGCAGCTAATGTTCGTGTCATGACTGCAGATAGCACAATATGTTACAGTTGATGGGGTTAACTGAGGTGAGCTTCCCTCATTGACTTCCTAGTTGTAATGGAACACTTTGGCCACTAGATGGTAGAAATGAGCAATAGGTAGAGCAAACTACGTAGTTGAAATTTAGACACTTGGATTGTGTGCATTCCAGGGTCTTCAGAATCTGACATTTTGCGCCCGGTCTCAGAAATCCGTATCCTTTTTAACTGAGAAAAAAGCAAAAGAAAAAGAATGAAAGTTATACCTTTGAATTATCTTTTAGGATTTCACAAATACTACAGATTCATTTCCTGAACTGTGCTAACACAGCCGCTAAGTTCAGACCTGTATTCGATGAGTTCCCCTTTTTCAACTATGTCCAGTCCAAAGCTCTTGATGATGTAAGTAGTATTTAAACTATTGCTTTTGTTGAGAAATGTTTATTTTGAGAATATAAGCATCTATTTTGGTTCATTTTCTAGGTTCTTTATACGGACAAGAATTTTGTGGCATGTGCACCTACTGGATCTGGTAAAACAGCACTGTTTGAACTCGCCATCATTCACCTGTTGATGGAGACCTCAGAGCCCTGGAGAGATGTCAAAGCTGTATATAGTAAGCTAAAGTTAGACCAGGGGTCACCAACGTGGTGCCCACGGGCACCAGGTAGCCCCCCACGACCACGCATGAGGTGTCCGCAAGTCTGCTTTTCATTTAGGTTTTCAGTTAATAATGAAAGAACAGTGGAAAGAAATGCATTCTGAAATACAAAATGTGAGTTGTGGACACCAGCATTTTGTTAATGTTCTGGTAAAACAAGCATATTCGCTTTTTTTAGGGGGTTTAAAATAAGCTCTGAAAATAAATATTACAAAAATGAGTAGCTCTTGGCCATTTTCATTTTGTATAAGTAGCTCTCACAAGGAAAAACGTTGGTGACCCCTGCGTTTGACCAATTAGTCAAAAAATGTGCTTATGTGGCATAGATGGGCTGTACTTTTCCCACAAGAAGATCAAACATTTGTATGTGGACTAGAAAAAAAAACTGTTGGTGTAGATTAAAATGATGAGATACCTAGGGCTGTCACATATGATCAAAATGTTTCTGCATAAAAAACGGTCTTGCAATCCATCCATCCATTTTCTATGCCGCTTATCCTCGCGCAGTTAACGTGCGCACGTCTTGTTTGACCCTCAGCCCACACCATAGTTTGAGGAAACGCAGCAGTGTGGCAGATGATGTTGACCCACAAACGGGAAAAAATATTAAATAGAAATGGACAAAGGGTATTTTGAATGATAAGCTTCAAAGCCCTGGCAGATGGCGCTCTCGACAAGACCAAAGTTATTCGTATCTACTGTCGCTGTGAGTTGACTTGTCACAGAGTACGTCAAGTCTCAAATGACAGAGAGAAGAGAAAAGGTACTGGACGACTGCAGTTTTTTTTTAATTGTCATTTATACAGTGGTATGTTGGCATATGAGTGTCCCCATTGAGTGCTTTTTAGATATGATTTTTTTGCTTTGAACTGTGAGCTAAAATTTGGTTTACGAACTGCTAGTTACCAGCAGGCATAACTGTGCACAGCTATTTGTAGGGCTTGTGTCAATGTGAGGCGGAAGTGAGCGGGCACACACACAGCGCTCAATGAGATGGCAGTAAAGGCTCGCGAGGGAATTTATTAGCGATTTATTAGCGTTTGTGCTTGAACTGCTGTCAAAAATGACAGAATAAAAGTTGCGTGCTGAAAGACACGTGGTATCATACTTCCACGCTTTTGAAGTCGCCAGACCAAGAAAAGTGTGTAAAAGTGTTTGTAAAAGAGTGTTCTGTAAACGACTGACTGTTCTTGAGCACACCAATTTTTTGTAAGTTGTCAATATGTATTTTTCTAACACCCTGTTTTTATTTCACTTAGTTGTTGGGTGTTTCTGCAAACCTTTATTTATAATGACGAGGAGAATTATATGTGAGTGATTGACCTTTTACCTTACCAGTGTCTCCTTGTTGTACACTGTGTTTGTGTTTTCATACAAGATCCATTTTGTGTTGAGCTGTTTAAAAAAACGATTGTTTAATAAACAAAAATTCATATAAAGCAAAGATATTATCCAGTTGATAGGTGTATTGTAAACTTTAGAATGATCTTTCAAAGGTACACTTATTATAGATAAAAAGTTCTTTCATCTGCAATGAATGGCAATTTATTACAAGTTAACTGTGAACAAAATACAATTAATTTGCTTCAATATTTTAATTGATTGACAGCCCTAATTATTATATATTATCCTATCCTCGTTTATTTGGTTTAAAAAGTGCTGACAATAATAAGCCTTTAGCTTTGCTTTGTGGGACCACAAACATTTCAAAACGCACCTGCATTTCAATTAAATAAGTTTGTTTGTCATATTTTTTCATTGTACTTTTCTTCACATTAATGTTAAAATCTCGTCTCGTTCTCACAGACCAAATCTCATGTATCGTCTCGTCCCGTGAGTTGGGTGTCTCGGGACACCCCAAAATAGCTTTGATGTCATCTCTTGTGTTACTCTCATCAGTTCACTTTGTCTTTGGTGTATTGTTTTTCTGCAACAGCATTTCTTGGTAATATCAGCAACTTTAGGCCAAATAAATTAATAAATCTCATGTGAACTCACAGCTAACAAGTAGATTCTAGGGATTTGAGAGGATAAAATATCACAACAAAATGTACTGTGCGTTAAAAAAAAAACTAATTTGAAAAGATATACTGTGCAGATCAAATGTACAAATGGACGTCATCATGCACATACTCTACAGTATGTCAAAGTGACGTGTAAGTTTAGACAAGCAAAGGAAAGAAAGATGTTTTATTAAATGTTTTATGGATTGTTTCTGCTTGCCAGTGGCTCCCATCAAAGCTCTCTGCAGTCAGTGCTTGGAGAGCTGGACGAAGAAGTTTGGACCTCTGGGGCTCAACTGCAAGGAGCTGACGGGCGACACAGAGATTGATGACTTCTTTGAAATTCAGGACTCCCACATCATCCTCACCACCCCAGTGTGTGACAGTAATGCAACGAGGAAAACAACGTGAGTACATGTGATGAGGATGTATTTCTTCCACAGGAAAAATGGGACAGCATGACAAGAAAGTGGAGGGATAACTGTCTGCTGCAGTTGGTCAGGCTCTTCCTTATAGATGAGGTCAGTGTGTTTATCAAACATTGAGTCCTTATGTTTGGGGAGTACTCCTTTTTAATACATGTGCAAAATAAGATGATATTCAATTTCCGCATTTGGATGCTAGCATCCCTTTATTTCAAATGTGTTCTTGTAGGTTCATGTCGTGAAGGATGCAACTCGTGGTGCCACTCTGGAAGTGGTGGTTAGCAGAATGAAGGCTGTGCATGCATACAGGACAGCCCAAAACCCAGACACAGCCCTCTCTATGAGGTTTGTGGCTGCGTCAGCCACTATACCCAATATTTCTGACGTAAGAACAATATAAATTGTCTGTCTATATATAACTTATGGTTAATCCTCTTTTATTATTGCCAATGGTGTTTAGATAGCAGACTGGCTTTCCAGCGAGAAAGGTCCCGCTACATATTTGGAGGTGGATGAGAGCCACCGTCCAGTGAAGCTGAGGAAGGTGGTGTTAGGATTCCCCTGCAGTCCAAACCAAACAGAGTTCAAGTTTGATTTGTCTCTCAACTACAAGATGGCCAATGTCATACAGACTTATTCTGACCAGAAGCCTGCTTTAGTGGTGTGTCAGGTTACACACAGTGGTGTCAAAAAGTGTTTGCCCTCTTACTGATTTCTTATTTTTTGCGTGTTTGTCACACTTAAATGTTTCAGATCATCAGAAAAAAATTATCAGTCATTGCCAACACAACTGAACACAAAATGCAGTTTTTAAATGAAACTCTTTATTATTAAGGGAGAAAACCTAAATGGCCCTGTGTGAAAAAGCGATGAAGCTGAAACCAACTTCGGACAATGCTCAAGTCCACTTGTTAATGGCTGAAGAAAAACAGTCTGCACCGGAATCCTATTGCGATGCTGTGGCATGACCTTAAAAAGGCGCTTCATGCGGCAAAACCCTCCAATGTGGCTGAACAATTCCACAAAGATGAGTGGGCCAAAATTCTCCTCCACAGCGCTGTAAGGGACTCATTGCAAGTTATTGCAAACGCTTGACTGCAGTTGCTGCTGCTAAGTGTGGCCCAACCAGTTATTAGGTTTAGAGGGCAATCACTTTTTCACACAGGGCCATGTAGGTTTGGATGTTGTTTCTCCCTTAATAATAAAAAGTTTCATTTAAAACTGCATTTTGTGTTCAGTTGTGTTGTTTAAGTGTGACAAACATGCAAAAAAAAAAGAAAGAAATCATGAAGGGGGCAAACACCTTTTCACACCATTGTATATTGTCTTGAATGAAGATTGTTCTATGGTGAATTGGTAAAGGTGGTTGACAACATACTCATCTACTTTTGCAGTTTTGCTCCACTAGGAAAGGAACCCAGCAGTCGGCTGCCGTTCTGGCTCAGGATACACGGTTTATTATGCCGTTTGAACACAAGCAAAGGTGCATGCTCATACATGAATACACATTCATGCATGCGATAACTTGTTTTTTCAGATTAAAGGCATTACTTGACCCTCTTGACCTACAGGTTGAAGAAATATGCACAGGGCATTGTAGATTCAAAATTGAGAGGTGAGTGTTTTGATCATGTTCAACATATGTGGAGTTTAGGGGTGTCACAAGATCATGCGAGATTAAAACGTGACAAGATTTCTCGTTCACTAGGCCTGGGACCATAATAAATTAATTAAATAATCACGCAATAAATGAAAATGAACTCGCTAATTTCGCCGACCTCAGTATATTTCCATGTGCATGCGTGTCAGTTTTCCTCGTCTCTCGCCTCCAAACAGGCATTAAGAAGGTTCATTCTCTCCGCCTTGGCGCGTTTGTTCCATAGAACGACGGCATGAATGGAGTGAGCCCTATATTAAATAGTAGATATATTGTATAAACAGACAATATATTGTCATATATTTTTTGTTCTCTTAGATCCAGCCATGTGTATCGTCTAACAAAACAACAACTTTGAGGAAGTAGATACTAATACTCCCGTGTACATGACAAATGTCTTTACAAATATTCATCAGTGAGAAATTAAATTTAATTTTTTGCTTTATTGCAGCACCTTTGAGCTATAGAGACTAGTAAATTTATACTTAGAGGGGGTGAATATTTTTTTTCAGGACAAATGCTCTGATGTCCACAGTAATATTAGCCTTGTTATGTTTGTTGAGAGACACACATGTTGATAACATTGCTTTTCATATATTTGGTGTCCAGATCTTGTGATGCTAGGAGTTGGTTACCACCATGCTGGAGTTGACATGTCAGACAGAAAACTGATAGAAAACGTCTTCGCTCTGGGAGACCTGCCTGTCCTTTGTAAGACAGATTGTGAATAAATATGTGTATTATATATTTTGTAATAAAGAATGAATGTACATTGCTTTTGTGTAAATGGCATAGCTTTTTAAATCAAATGTATTACATAGAATGTGTAAATTAGTTAATATTTTAATGTTACCTGCCAGAAATTGCTGAGGTTGTTATTGTATTTCAACTTCCATTTTTGTGATGTACGCTTAGACATTGACTGTGTTCCAATCCTATAGTTACCACACGCACACTGGCCATGGGAGTCAACCTGCCAGCTCATCTGGTGGTGATCAAGTCCACAATGCAGTATACTGCAGGCTCCTGTGAAGAGTACAGCGAGGCTGACCTGCTGCAGATGATTGGCCGGGCTGGGAGACCACAGGTGATGTCACAATGATGATAGACTTTGAATATACAGTGGTGTGAAAAAGTGTTTGTCACACTTAAAGTTTCAGATCATCAAACAAATTGAAATATTAGTCAATGACAACAAACTGAACACAAAATGCAGTTTTTAAATCATATCAAGGGAGAGAAACAATCCAAACCTACATGGCTCTGTGTGATTGACAGTTATAAAAGAAAAGGTTATAAAGCAATTTCTAAAGCTTTGGGACTCCAGCGAACCACAGTGAGAGCCATTATCCACCAGCAAGTCCACCTCTGAATGGCTGAAGAAAAACAAAATGAAGACTTTCAAGTGGCCTAGTCAAAGTGGTTCATGCTGGAAAACCCTCCAATGTGGCTGAATTACCACAATTCTGCAAAGATCAGTGGGCTGAAATTCATCCACCGCGCTGTAAGAGACTCATTGCAAGTTATCACAAATGCTTGATTGCAGTTATTGCTGCTAAGGGTGGCCAAAGATGTTTTTAGGTTTAGGGGGCAATCACTTTTTCACACAGGGCCATGTGGATTTGGATTTTTTTTTCACCCTTAATAATAAAAAGTTTCATTTACAAACTGCATTTTGTGTTCTGTTGTGTTTTCATTGACTAATATTTAAATTTGCTTGATGATCTGAAACAGTTTAGTGTAATAAACATGCAAAAAAATAAATACATCAGGAACACTTTTTCACACCACTGTATGTCTTAAAAACTATGATGCGCATCTATTTGTATATAATGCACTACAACCCTGCTTTTCGATGACTTCATTTTTTTATTGCGTTAGTTTGACACATCCGCCACGGCAGTGATCATGACCAAAGTGCAAACCAAAGACAAGTATATGAAACTGATGAACAGGGTGGAAATTCTCGAGAGCAGGTATTGCATCTCCTCTTCATCAAAGTAAATGTGCCGGTAGATCATCAAGTAGTCGTATTAAATGTGATGTGTGACAGTTTGCACAGTCATCTGGTGGAGCACCTCAATGCTGAGATAGTTCTGCAAACCATCAATGACGTCAACATGGCTCTGGACTGGATACGCTCCACCTTCCTCTACATCCGAGCACTGAAGAATCCATCACATTATGGTCTGCTCTCAAAGCACCGAAGTCTTCCACTGTTATTGAAAAGCTTTAAAGTAGTTCTTATTTCAGGTTTCTCTGCTAACTTAGACAGATGTGGAATTGAAGCAAAACTTCAAGGTGGGCTTTTACCTTTTTGAATATGAGGAATTAAGAGTTTAAAATCAAATTATGCTGTCCTCTTACAGAGCTGTGCCTGAAGAATCTCAACTCTCTGTCGTCTATTGGATTGATCAGTATGGATGAGGACGTCAACATTAAACCGACAGGTAGAGACACACCTTAAATAGCGCAGAAATCCTTCTCCGAATAGCTTTTTCTTTTCATTGCTGTGGGTTTTCCCTTTTTTTATTTATTTGTACGCAACTGTCTGGTGTCTGTTTTTAATATAATATAAATATTCATGTCTTGTAATACTAACCTTGTTTTGTTATGATTAGAAAAATCCCTGTCGTTTCTGAACTTGAAGACTTTAAGTTCAAATATTATTCAGTTAATCAAAATTTGCTCTACATATTTATTTATTGTTTATTTGATGTGGACATCACAATTACATTGGACCGACCAGATGCATTGTTTGAGTGTTTTAGCACATGTGCTAATTTGCACCACTTGTCGACAGGAGGCTTTTGAAATGATAAAAACATTTAAAATGAAAAAGAGAGACAAGAAAATAGAAAAAGAAAATACAGTGTACAATAACATGACATCAATAGAAAAGAGGCAGTTTTTCAAATTAAATACATTTGCAAGTTAAAGAGTAAAGGCAACTTGGTCAAACAATCAACCAGTTAAACGTCATGTGAACACTTCTGCTTTGAGTTTAGCCATTGTTTAAGTCTTTTGTTAAAACCATTATTGTTGGTCTCTAATTTTAAATGATTGGGGAGAGAGTTCCAAAGCTGTGCCCCTTTTGCAGAAATAGTAGACTGACAAAATGAAATCTCGCATCTTGGGACAAGACAATTACCACTGGTGGAAGCTCTGCTCTGTGAGAGCTCTGACGCCTCGTGGCCAATTTAGAAAACAATGGTGGCACGTGATTATTTAGACATTTAAAAAAAACAGTTTAAGAGTGCTAACATCCGTAGCATTTTCAAAAGTAAGACGGTTCTGTTTTCTTAAAATGCGGCAGTGGTGTCATTTCATTGGTTTCTGGTCCATGAGTTTTATTGCACGTTTGTATATTGAGATGATAAGTTTTAATGTGGTTGGAGAAGCTTGTGACCATGATGTAATACAAAATTACAGATGAGAAGAGTCAAAAGCAGAAAATGTAAAGTTAACATAGTGTAGTTAACATGCTGTATATATTTGTAATGGTCTTACAGATTTAATTTCTCATAGTTTCTATTTTTTTTGTCATATTTCTTATTCTTTTTTGATGTGTAAATGTTAGATTGTTTTTATTACTTTTATGCTAGAACCTGGTTAGAGATTTCTACTATATTTTAGGACCTTAATGTATATTGTGAGCTACTGGACAGCCGAATTAATAAAGTATCTATCTATCTAGAAACCTCAGACATGTACTATATTTCTGTCAAATCTTCCAATCAGGTTGTTATGCAGGATTGTATTACATTTGTCCCATTTTTTAACCTCCTTTTAACTGTTAGCCTATAATCATTTTGCAGATGACAAGTGGCAAGGACAAGGTCTGTGCTTTAAGGATGCTCTTGTTTGTTTGTTTTCCCAGAGGCTGGCCGGTTGATGGCGAGGTGCTGTGTCGCCTTTGACACCATGCAGCAGTTCCAAAAAGTGTCTGGCACTGAGAACCTGTCTGACCTTGTAAGTTACCTGGGCAGGTTGACCAGTATTACACTGGGATGATGAATGTCAATATGTTTAGATCGATGTGGTGTCGAAGAGCAGAGAGTTCACTGACATCCAGTTGAGAATGAATGAGAAGAGACCCTTGAATATCTTGAACCGGGACAAGAACAGGATTACCATCAGGTCAGACACAATAGGGGCTTATTACTGTATATCATAATATCTATTCATTATTAAGTTAATATTGAGTTTTGGGAGCTTTGTTCAAATAAATCCACATGTATTTCCCAGGTTTCCAATGGAAGGAAAGATCAAAAGCAGTGATATGAAAGTGAATTGGTAGGTGTATTTGTTCTCTGTGTCTTCTTATGAATCAAATTTTCAATGTACCCCGTGCTTTTGTTTCCTTGTAGCTTGATTCAAGCTCAGTTGGGTTCCATCTCAATTCAGGAGTTTAGCCTCACACAGGACACAGCAAAAATCTTCAGGAATGGGTTGCGAATCACCAAGTGTATGTCGGCCAAAGGCAATAACAAATGAGTTTAAAGTTAGAGCTCTCCAAACATGCTCTAACTTTGATCGTGATGTTGACTCTAACCAGGCCTTTTTGAATTCCTGAGTCAGAATTCCAAGATTGGGTTCAGTGCTCTGCTCAACTCTCTGATTCTGGCCAAATGTTTCAGAGCCAAGCTGTGGGAGAATTCGCCTTATGTTTCTAAACAGCTTGACAAGATAGGTGAGGATGCTGTCAACATGCAAAACATCTCTCAATGGAAATTTTGTGTAGCAAACATTTAAATACTTTAATGCTGCTTTTCAGGTCAGACTCTTTCAACGGCTATGGTGAATGCTGGACTCACCACATTCAGCAAGATAGAACAAACCAACGCAAGAGAGATTGAGCTGGTCAGTCTCCCGTCTATTTTCGAAAAGATGTAACAAAATGTATCGCTCCACAGTTTGTTTTCACTTTTGTTAATAGCTCAACAAGGTCTGTGATACTGATTTTAATTCCTCATGAAAATCAACGGGAAGTGTAGCTCCCTGTAGCCACCCACAGCTCTTAGTCTTGCAAATGAGGTGGAGCCAGGGCCGAGCCAGAACAATAGATGCTAACGAGCCAGTATCAGAGTCGTTCATACCCAACTACAGGGAGCTACACTTCCCCTTTGATCGGAGGTGCTAATGGCAGGAGAGGATTAGACCACTACTCCGCCCAGGCTTAGTGTAAGGAACCAATAGGAGGAGGGTGTTGGCACACCAATTCCGCCCACTCTTACTGTATTTAAGGCCTAGGCTACCAGTACTTGTTAGTTCGCTGACGAAGCTCTTCGGATGAGGAGCGAAATGTCTGACACATTCTTCACAGAAGTACAGATGACGTCTCAAGAAGCCTTTCCCTCGATGCAGTACAAGATGCTTTCCAAACATTTTTTCTACACATCTTATTAGTCAGGAAGTAGACTAGCATCCTCTCCAACAACAAGCGGCAATTTATTGCCACTGTTGCAGTTGGCCTATCAGCTGACATACACTACAGTGCTGTCTCTAAATCCCCAAGCAGAGTGGCGCAGCGGAAGCGTGCTGGGCCCATAACCCAGAGGTCGATGGATCGAAACCATCCTCTGCTAGTTTTTTTTTTTTTAAATGTCTCCAATGACAGGACTTTTGCCTTCCTCTCTTGCTGTGCTGTGCATCCAAGCTGTGACGCTTTTGCTTGTCCCATCACTTCTAGTCTGCTGTTTTACTGCAATTTCTCTGACTCTTTCCAGTCGTATTTGCGGGCGTTCTGATTATTGCTGCTGGTTGCTGCTGTCTTTAATTACTTGCAAGAAGAGCAATCACATTACTTAACTGACATGGCCTATTCTGCTGTATTACTGCAAATTCTCTGGCTTAGTGGACTATTTCCAGTCTCATTTGTAGTCTGATTATATATTTTTTGCAATGTCGCCGCTGTCATTGATTTTCACAAGAGCAGCGATCACCTGAATTAAATTACAAGCCTTTATTACACATGAATGTAGCCGCTGGTGAGCGAGAATGTTGTGGGTTTGACTTTTGGATCAATTTGGAGTCTTTTTTAATGTTTTATTATGAATTGTGTCTTTTATTATTAAGAATCTGCATGCAACAGTCACACCATGACTATACGTAGGGAATTAACCGGGTCTCGGAAATTTTTAGTCATTCATCAAAGAAAACACAATGTTGGTCCTAAAAATGTTTGAAGAGTATTTTTGAATCCTGATGAATCCAATTCTTATGAATCCAAATCATGAAATAACCCTATCATCATGTAATGTTTTCAAATCTGTATAATTAATTAACAATATGTATAGCAGTTGTTGATTAAGATAAATACTACATTTAGTGGGTGGATAAAGTGCGGTGTATTGTTTTTTTCGCAGATTCTCAACAGACATCCACCATTTGGAAACCAAGTCAAAGAATTTGTCATGCACCTCCCCAAGTACGAGGTCACCTTGGAGCAGGTAGAGAGTGTTGCAAAAAGTGAAAAGCATTTGTCATTTGGCCAGACACCCTAGTGCATGATTTCTGTAGCTGTAGTACCCCTCTTTTTTTTAACTTTCTCTCAAGTTAATATCGCCTTTTTCAGCTGCCGAGATATAGCTCCAGTATAGCTGAGATTATTGTGAAGGTGAACCTCAAAAACCAAGCACAGCTGCTGTCCAGGAGAACAGCTCCGAACCACCACTACGTGTCCCTGATCATTGGAGACTCTGACAACAATTGTGTCTTCCGGCAAAAATTTACGTGAGAATGAAATTAATTTTGCTTTCTGGTCATATTGCTAAGAAATCGTAATGCTGATTTAGCAACATTATGTAATGAAATTCAATGAGAATGAGTTGATACTCATTAAGTAGTCAGTATTGTTTATTTTCCAGTGACCTAACGCTGTTGAAGTGCAGTTGCTGGTCAAAGAAGATCGAGGTGGCAAAGGCGTTAAAGGGAGATGAGATCAGTGTTAATCTCATCAGCTCAGAATATGGTAAACATTCCTATATAACAATCACCATTGCAGCAGATGGAGACTACCTGATTGGACCAAATTGTCTTTTCTGTATTCTCCTCTTTTACAGTTGGCCTAGACATCCAGCAGAAATTCAATGTGTATTACTCTGGAGCCCGCAGGTTTGAAACTGATAATCTGTACAACACGTCATATGATTGTGCTGGACGAAGGCCACAACAGTCATCACCAAATCCACAGTGTGTTGACAAAGCTGCACCCCTGAGGGGAAACACCACATCTTCCACACAGCAAGGTGCTACACGCATGTTTTGAAATTGGTATAATTGAAGATTTTCTTTAACCGCTTTCATTGTTTGCAATGCAACTTCAGATGGTGGTAATAAAAGACAGTGTAACCACCTCTGCAAGAATAAAGAGCAGTGTGGCCATGACTGCTGTAAGATGTACCTTGTATCGATGTAATCATCCATCTATCAGTGTATCCCACAGACTGTAAATTACTGAATATTCTTCATCTGCTCTCAAGGTAAAATAGGTGTAGCCGTGGTAAGAAAGAGGCTGACCAACCAAGAATCTGGGTTTTCCTTGTATTTGAGAGATCTGAGGAGTCGGTGTGACACACTTTCACCCACTCCTGTGAAACGACTCAAGGTGAGGTGATGACATGACAGATGGGGATTTAATGCAAATGTACCACTACAGTGGGTTGACATGTATGTCAGTGGTTGTCAAGGAACCAACTTGACAGTATGTACTGTACGGTAATCACTCATTTATTGCGATGAATTTGTTCCAGACCCGACTATGATAAATGAATTTCTGCAAAGTAGGATTGCTTATTTATAAGTCAAACATTTTCATAGTTAGAGCATAGAAAACCTGTTTACGACCTTCTGTGTGTTTTTTAACATTATTACCGGCCTCCAGACATGAAATAACACCCCATAGTCAACTTTACACCTATAATTACTCAATATAGTAGACATAAAAAACAGAAAATATGTCATTTAAGACATAAATGCATTGGGAGAGTCCCTTGTTGCTGTTACTTCCTGCGGTGGCTATTGCCTCATCAGTGTAACATTACTGGCACCTAGTGACTAGTGTACAATAGTACATATCAACGACATGTATTTTAATGCGTCCTCTGAATGCCTAATACCAGGGGTGTACAAAGTGCAACCTGGCGGCCATTTGCGGCCTGCAGCTTGTTTTTTATTGGCCCCCGGCACATTATAGAAATAGAATTAAACAAAAAAAAATAGCAAAAATGCTAAATGTAAAGAGAAGAAGCTGAAATGTAAATGCTAATAACTAATAATAACACAAAGCTTTGTCTTTAAAGATATATAAAGTTTTATTTTTAACTTTTTTTACAAAATTTAAAAAATACATCTGCTATTGGCTGGCGACCAGTGCAGGGTGTACCTCGCCTCTCCAGCATACCCCCGCAACCCTAATGAGGATAAGAGGCATAGAAAGTGGATTGATGAATGGAAAAAAATACATTAAAATATCAAAGCGGCCTCCTGAATCCTTTGAGTTTCAGTATGCCGTCCTCTGAAGTGTGGACATCCCTTCCTTATACAAGTATATGTATTTTAGTTCATGTAACCATTTTTATGCTTGAAAATGCTTAATACGTTAATGATATTAAAATGCATAATTTAGTACAGAAATATGTAAAAATATGCATGTTTTTCACTAATAATAGGCTGTATAATCACCCACAAAACAGTGCTGATACGTGATAGAATGAAGCCACTAAATTCGAACCGCAAAGTGGCGAGGGATGACTGTACTGACGACGAAGTGGCTTGTTTGAATATTGTTTTCTCATTAGATGAAAATGAATGAGGAGTCTGTCGGTGTCGACATGCAGCAGTTTTCATACAAAGCTAAGAAACTGCCCGCTGTATCCAGGTGATTCCTGCAATCTTCTTGAAATAAAATGTCAGAGCGTGTAATTTCATTGTTTCTATCATGTTTTAAGCAATGCCAGGTATCGCGGTGCTCCCACTGAGACGAGAACAAGAGAAGATTGTTCACAATGTTCACACAGTTCTTATCAGGGTGACTATGATGACGGTACAGTTTCCTCCTCAAACTTGCTCTCATTCTTTGTCATTGCGTGGTTACTTGTTCTGTGACTACATTTTATGCTTCTTTTTTAGATGCTGCTGTTGTAGACACACACAGAACAATGGAGAAGGCAGTCCACGCTGACATCGCAGATCATATCCACCAAGGTTAATAAACACCTTAACTATTTTAGCCCAGGAAGCACAAAACATCCAATCAGTCATTTGTTTTAATTATTATTCAGGTTCCAGTGGGTGGAGGAATGCTGGATTGGATGCTGCTGTAAGTGAAACCTCCAAACGGCTCCTGAACTCAATCAACGCAGTCAACTCTGTCCATCATGTTTTGTTTCATAGAGACCCTGGCAAGTGTCCCATCAGGGCAATCACAGCAACAATGACATACTGTCACAAATACCAAGTGTCAACTTTGACCTTGGAAATGATTGGGACGACTGGAGCGATTTTGATGACGAGAACTTGGTTCATGCCAGCGACACATCACAGAGGTTATGTGTCCCTGCCACAAGTGCAATTCATCAGTCGGCTGAGTGCAGCATAGCCTACCTGAGTGCAGGTAGCCAATATACATTACTATTTATAGTCATGGTTAGCTTAAGTTGAAATTAATGTGTGGATCGGTCTGTTTTTTTATACACTGAGAGGTACAGTGGATTCTCTGGTTTTGTCATTAATCTGTTCTCAAAGGTCCGGAACATATGAAAACCAAATCAATTTTTTTCCCATTAAAAAATACTACAAATGCAATTCATCCAATGCACACCCAAAGATATTAACTCAAAACACATTTTATAGAGAATAATTGTAGTTGTACATGCAGAAAGCAATGTAAAATACTTATAAATGACAAATGAAATTGATAAATGAACATTTAACATCACTTTCACTCTTCTTGAAGACTTGTTGGTGAACATTACGATGAGTGGAGAGGAGGGGAGGGGACGGAAGACACACGGACACGTTTCACTGTAGTCCAGATGTTCCCCCCACGTCGATTGTGAGCTAACGGTCGATCACAAAGGTAATTTGGGTCGATCGCATAAGCGTCACTTTGTAGATGTCACACGATATCAGTCAGCTGACATTAAGCTCCCCTCCTGATTTGCTCTTGCTCCCCCTCGGCAATGATGAACAGACGTATCAAAGTACACACGGAGATGCAACTTTCATCTTTTTTATTCCAATTATGGATAAACGTCTGTGTAGGCTCTCAGTCGTACAGGAGTTGTCCATCGAGGGAAAGGCTTCTTGAGACGTCATCAGTACTTATGTGAAGACACCTTCTTCACAGAAGTACTGATGACGTCTCAAGAAGCCTTTCCCTCGAATTACGGATAAACTAACTCAGCGGTAAGATGCCCATATCTACTGTATAAAAAAGTTATCCGTTCACTTGTAGAGGCAAGTTATGCAGAAAAAAAGTCAATTGTTTGATGGCTTTGCTTTGCGTCCTGAACCCCACAATAGAAATGCGTGTTTTCTACACTTCCGTTTCTTAAACTGTTATTTGGTGATTAATTTGAAAATGTGCCCATTGCTGAAACCTTTTTAATATGTTGCCTTGACTTCGACTGCATTGTCTGTTGCATAATCATTTTCATTTCTTGTATATTGGTAATGTTTGATAGCAAATGCTAACTGGACGTAATACATGAACTGTGTGTCTAATGAACGCTACATGGCTATTTTGTACTGACATATTACCGGTACTCAGGTTGTGGACACAACTATTAGGGAGTTATGTGTAATTATCTTTATTACCATATTGAATTGAATTGTGAATTATATCAACTACTTTTGATTACCTGTAAACTTTAAAACTGTGAATGTGAAATACTAACCATTAGTATTTAGTATAGTAGTTTAAAGTTTACCGGTTAAATTTTATATATATGTTGTATGTTTTATAGTAAGAGATAGATCATGTCGACTCGTAACTTGCATGCTGAAAAAGTGCGTGCTCCCTGATATACATGTACATATACATTTACGATGTACGTACAATAAAAACTCATTTATAAATACAGTAAATATATATGTTTTCTATATTTATAGTATATAGTGTATTTTTGGGACTTGGTCATTTTAAAAATAGCTCGCAGGCTGAAAAAGTATCAGCATCCCTGCTCTAGTCCGTTACAAACTTAACTTTAAAGAGTGGACAGTTAGAGCTGTATACTTGCTCATTTAAACTTTATGGTAAACTTCAGCAGTAGGTGCAATCATCATTACACACACTGGCCAGGATCACTCTCTGTTTTGCATCTCAGTTAAACAATTCCCCCTGCAACCTGTGTTGATGAAGGACCCTTTACATTACAATCCCATTTAACAGTTGGTACCTTCATACTACGTGACAAATTTTTCTTGAATTCAGTAGCGTTTCTCACCTTCTTTATCAAAGCTCTGGCACTTGAAACTTTTTTGCAGACCTATTCTATAAAAAAAAAGCACATACTGTCTGAAAGCTTGTTCGCCTAACACTCAGAAATACACAGTACGCAAGGTGCACAGTGTTTTAGGAGGAAGAAAGGAGACAGAAACTTAGTTGTTTATTGTTCTGTGTGCGTTGTATGAATGAATAAACCACCCAAAAAACAGAAAATAAAAATTATTAAAAGATTCCCTGGCCGGAATCTGCCTACAGTGTCCCATCTCTAAAGGAACCACTATCCGTTCTCCACAGAGACTGAGTCACCAACACATGGATACTTTGTATGGGCACTAGATTCCGTGGAATGATACAGTGTACGTGGGCGAACAGACTAGTTCGGTGAGCGCACTGTTTAGCCGTATGATAACAAAGACATTTTTGGCAATCATTTTTTTTCGAAAATCAAATCCTACGAAAACCGAGGTACCACTGTAACTGAAATAAGTCACACTATCTCCTGTGGCACAAGAACATAAGACTGAAATTCACGTTTACATGTGCAGGTTACATTGCTCCATCACCACATGTAACCAGTGCCAGGCCCCCACTGAGGTATTTTATGTTGTAGCAAAAAAAACAACAACAACTGTTAAGTAGCTGAAAGATGTTTTAACTGGCGGTGGTTATGAAGCATTTTCAACATTTCCTCCTTTTTTTTTATAGGTCAATTTCCCAGACAGCATTAAACAAACCCGAACCCTCACACATCACAGGCAGACACGAGAACCAAATAAAGGTGTGTGCATGCAGAGATGCAGTATGTATGATGCAGTATGGAATGTTCTGCATCCGATATACATTTGTGAGATAATTCATATATATTGCAGGAAAACCAACGATGGCACATGTTCATGCAGGTTTAACTGATGGAAAAGATCATATAAAAAGATATATCTTAATCCGAAATTGAACAAATTGTGAACCATAGCGAATGTTTTAGTATAACCTAAATTTCAGAATGTTAAAACAGTCACAATATAACATAGACAACAGATTTTTTTTCAATAAATATTCAGATTTTGACTTTTTTTTTTTAAAGAATTTGTAATTTTTTTAGTTTGTTGGTGATGTTTACCCCATTTTGACCCATTATGTCAATAGTTGATGCTTGTAACTCAATATCCCAAGAGAGGTGTTGATGTGAATGTTGATGTGTTGCTTTTGCTAAAGATCTGTCAAGATATACAATAAATGTATTGTCTTGGTTACCCTAATGACAATTTCAGAGTATTTTAAAAGTAAGCAAAAAAAGTGGTTCACAATGGTACCCAGCTAAACCCTAAAAAATGGAATTGCCCTTAATAGAAATGTAATTATTTTCTTCTTGTGCAGTATCCAAACAAGTTAAGTAAAGGGCTGGCAGTAACGGCACCAGAGAGACAAACTGCAACCTGTGTGGCTCCACTTGTGCAGCGGTTTGATTTCTTCTCAACAATGAGTGTGCCATTTGATGCCACCACGACTGACAACAGCAGGTAGAGACTTGTTTAATTGCAAGGCTTGTTTTGAATTACTACAAATTAACACTGATTACCATAACCAATGAACTCCCTTCATGTTAATTTTACTCTGTCTTGTTTTGCACTCATTTTTTGCAGCACCAACACCAAAGAAGAAGAAGCTTTTATAGGGATATTTGATGGTATATTTTAGAACTTCCGGATGACTAGTTTACATAAATGCTCTTAAATGCACGTTGCAGCCTGTTTGAAATACCTGTAGGTATATTGTTGATGTTTTTGTGTCAAGTGGTTCCTCATCTCATTGTTAAATTATTTCTTCTCTATTAAATGAGTCAGGACAGTGTCAATGTGTATTAGATTTAGGCAGGTTTGTAGGGTGTATTGAGTATGTGCATTTGCAGAATGATGAATAGAAAATGTAAGGGCATGTATTGAAATGTTAATGTTTACTCCTCAAGAAGTGCACAGCACAAGCAGTTTTTGCATCGTATTTATTAAAACCCGTCAAGATAAGACAGTGTTTTTTTTTTAATTAAATGATTCAATTTTTTCTTACAGTATAGGGGGTGCATCAGTTATTTAGCTTTTACAAAGTTAAGGAAGCTCAGTTTTAATTGAGAGTCAGAAAGGTGTTAATCAAACAAACTACATTCTCACAATACAATTGAGACTATGCATACACGGTTGTGTACTGTTCTCGCGGTATTGCTTACCTATCGCGAGATTTTGGTAACGTCATTTTTAGCGCGTAGTTTGTTGGCGGAGAAGCGTAAGTCGACAAGTGAACTACTCTTCTGTATACTTTCAGTCGGGTTTTGCCTGTCAAGTGTTTACTAACCATCGTTTCTCCCACTGAACATCATCTCGGAACTTTACAGAGTTTATAATATAGGTGTACTTTTGAGACAGCCGTAGTCGACGTCAAACAAACACGGTGAGTTTCTTTTTGTTTTTTGTCTAAGCTGTTTAGATCTCCTGCTAGGAGTAACGCTAGCATACATTCAATGTAGAGTTTGAGATAAAATGAAACCTTTTAACCTATTTTAATTTGCCGTTTGAGCCACTTGATCTTCAGCCGACATGATTATGTTTCCACACTGCTTACAGAGCAGTCCGTGTGTCCTTGTCAACTCATTTGGCGTGTTTTTCTCTGATCAAGATGGATTCTTCCGTCCTCTGCACCGAAACCCTCCGGGTAGACGGATGTATCAAATCTGCAAACAAGAAAAGAAAACTCTCAAGTGAGTTGGAATGTGATTTAACCATCAGGGAGAATGAAGGACTAGCTTATGAGTTGACCCGGAAATCATTTCCGTGTTATTGACTGTACAGTACCTTGATTAACTCTAGCAGACAAGTGAAAAGGCACACTAGTGTTGACATGAACATGTAAGGCAGGGGTGTCTAAGCTTTTTCCACAGGGGGCCACCTAGTGAAAAAGAATCTAAGGGCCACTTTGATATTTTGTATACCAACACGTAGTTGTGCTCGGCAGTTATGTATTTTTCAAGAATAAACTACATTTCCGTTTTGTGATATACGTAGGTGAACAAAAGTATTATTAGTATGAACTTAGGTCCTTTTCCCTATTTTTTTCCATTTTTATCTTCCAATTATTTCAACTTTCCTCTTAAATAACCTTTGTAAATTTTGACTTTATTCCCATCATAATATAACTTTTTCCCCAACCTAATTTTCCAAATACTAAAATTTTGTTTGGTTTGTTTCTCAAAATATTGACTTAAAAAAAAATAACATTTTTTCTTTAATATTTCAACTCTATGATAAGAAACTGACATTATTTTTCCTCATAATATTACGAGTTTATTCTTGTAACATTTTTTCTTGTTAGAATGCAACTTTTTTTTCTTAATATTTTTACTCTATTCTCATAAAAATTACAGCAGGTTTTTTTTCATTGTTGCTGTTGCCTTCGTCCCATAATATTCAAACTTTTTCCTCAACCTAATTTTCAAAAAAATTACACCTTTATTTTGTTTTGTTTCTCATAGTATTACAACTTCAAAAAACATGTATTTATTTTAAGATTTCAACTCTATGCTACTAAAATTACATTATTTTCCTCATAATATTTATGAGCTTATTCTCGTAAAGTTGCAACGTTTTTTCTCGATGTATACGACTTTATTCCCCTAATAAAGTCGTATTCCCCTTATTCCCCTAATATCCCCTTTATCCCCTAATGTTATTCTCATAACATTAAAACAATCTTGTTAAATTAAATGTTTACAATGTGCCGTGGGCCAATAAAAAAAAAAAAACAGCCCCACTTTGGACACGCCGGATGTACAGTAAGTTGTTTTGCACATTTACATCCTTCATGTGTTACTGTGTTTTATCATTTAGAGTTGTTAAACCGTGAACATCTGCCATAACATGCTTCCTGTTTTCCTCCAGGGGATGTAGAGTCGGACATTGAATCTCTCTACAAAGCTCTTCCTCGACTTGCCAAGACTTTTCGCATCATAGACAAAATTGGCGAAGGTATACGATTGATAATATTTTTGAATGAATGCTTACAGTTACCTTATTGAGTCAAATATATGTCTCATATTCGGCGTCCAGAGGTTCATGCATTCATTTTTCTCCTGGAGCCTATCCCAGCTGACTGCTGGCGAGAGGTGGAGTTCAGCCTCGACTGTTCGCCAGCCACTCACAGTGTGGATATAGACAAACAAGCATTCACACTCATATTCACACCTACGGACAATTTAGAGTTTTCCAATTAACCTAACATTGGAATGTGAGAGGTTTTTTCCAAAAATGGGAATTGTCTTATATTCAAATCAATGCAGTACTACAGTGGAACCTTGGTTAGTGTTATTATTCTTTCCCAGGAGGTCCGACTAACCGAAAAGTACTCTAACCGAATTCATTTTTCCCACAAGAAGTCTTTTAAATCCATTTAATCCGTTCCAGAAAGCCAAAAATGTTTTAAAAATATACATTTTTATAGTTTTACATGCAGAAACAATTCAATATGCATATAAACACATACAATATAAATGATGAATGAAAGGAATAAATGAACATTTAAGGTTAGATGTAATTCTTTACCACGACGCGTTGTGGCAGCGAGATCAACACAGACACCACCTTTGTGTTTTGCCATGAGTTATTTCTTGAATTCAGTAGTTTCTCACCTCAAGTCTCCGCTTTTCCTTTGCTCACGGCTTCAAAATAACCCACAGTGGAGCAAAAGAACGTTGCAAGTGCCAACATTTTGATAAAGAAGGAGCGAAGCACTATTGAGTTCAAGAAGTAATCATGGCAAAACTCAAATGTGGTTAATCTCGCTGTCTGATGTCTTCAATGAAGGTAAAAGTAACCTTAAATGTTCATTTATCCCTTTCATTCGTCATTCGTTATATGTATTTACAATTGTTTTATTCATGTAAAGTTATAAATGTGAAAGTGTTTTGGATTAATGTTTAGCAAGTAACTCCAGAGTCAACTGCTGATTACATAGACGCGTGACGGAGCTGACTTCCGATTCTGGTTGCCATGTATTAGCAAGCTGCTAACAAGGTTCATTAAGAACACAGTTGCAGCCACACAGTGTCTTAAAGGGATAGTTCAGATATATTGACTTGAAGTTATATGACATCCCCATCAGCCTTGTAGTCCAATAACAGTGACTTACCCCCCACTTGGTCTCCTAAGTCCAGTTCTGGCCAGATTTCTGTGATGAAGAACGTAGATAGTTGCTGGGGACAATTAAGTAAAGACTTTGGCTTCTCAAAACAATATGCTTTCAAAATTTGCATCACAAAAATGCCTTCTCAAAAAACTCAAACCTCACAAAATGCTTGCGTTATATCTGTCTCCCGCCATATACCTGCGCGCTGTTGTCTGTGCGTTCATGTGTGTGTGAATGCATCTTCTTCCGCTGTGGAACACATACGTAAACAAGATGGCCGCGGCACTCCGTCGCGGAAGTAGATGCGAGCGTCTTTGTCGTACACACATGAACGCACAGGCGACAATGCGCAGGGATACGGCGGGAGACAGATATAACGCCAAGCATTTTGTGAGGTTTGAGTTTTTTGAGAATTTCTGTGAATTTTTTTGAGAAGGCATTCTTGTGATGCAAATGTATTAATCTTTTGAACACGTATTGTTTTGAGAAGCCAAAGTCTTTACGTAATTGTCCCCAGCAACTGAGTGGAACTACGTTCTTCATCATGGAAATCTGACAAGAACTGGACTTAGGAAATCAAGTGGGGGGTAAGTCTCTGCTATTGGACTACAATGCTGATGGGGATGTCATACAACTTCATGTCAAAAAATACAAACTATCCTGTTAATAACATGACAAGACACAAGCCATATTGTACGCTAACCGGAAAATGTACACAGAGGCAAACTTTTTACGGAAACGTCCGACGTTAACCGAAAACACACTAACCGAGGTTCCACTGTGGTCGTGTGCACACCAGGTACCTTCAGCTCAGTCTACCTCGGTGAGGCTCGGATGCGGGACGGCAGCAGAGACCTGTTTGCCCTTAAGCACCTCATCCCAACCAGCCACCCGACTCGCATTGCTGCTGAGCTCCAGTGTCTGACTGTTGTCGGGTTTGTTAACTATTATTGTTCTTGTTTTATTCTCCTAAAATGAGCTTGAACCTGAAAACTACATCACTGTCATGCTTGTTGTTGCAGGGGCAGGGAGAATGTGATGGGTGTGGAGTACTGCTTCAGGAAGGAGGATCATGTAGTGATTGTCATGCCTTACATGGAGCATCAAGCAATAGTAGTAAGAAATAGCCACACAAGCTGAAAGGTGTTGTTAACATTTTGGTTTGTTTATTATATACATGAGAGAGGTAGGATTATATAAGCTCTTTTTCAGACATGTTGAATTGTACAAGTGTAACATTGTGATGTACTTCAATGTACCGTAAGCATCCATCCATCTTCTATGCCGCTTATCCTCACTGGGGTCGTGGGTATGCTGTAGCCTATCTCAGCTGACTTTGGGCGAGAAGCTGGATACACCCTGAACTGGTCGCCAGGACACATATAGACAAACAACCATTCACACTCTGGACAATTAGAGTCACCAATTAACCTAACATGCATGTTTTTGGACATGTGGGAGGAAATCGGACAACATGCAAACTCCAAACAGAGGTGCTCAACGGAGATTCGAACCCAGAGCTTCCTGATCTCCTGACTGTGTGGCCAAAATGCTAACCACTAGGGTTCCGTGCGGCCCCCTTGTTAAGCATGTTGAAAACAAATACCTCCATTAGCAAAATACAGTTTTAGAAGCGCCTTGGCTTAATAATACAGTTTTATAATCAATAAAAAACATATTGTCTTTTACTTATCACATTCTATTGTGTACCAATTGCTGTGGTTGGTTGGTGATTGAATGTCATTCCAAAACAAGCAACACTGATTTTTTTTCCTCTTCTTTCTGTGTTCACTAAACTAGGACATCATCAGTTCATTAAGCTTTGAAGAGGTCCGTCTGTACATCTACCACCTGCTGAAAGCCCTGAGGCACATTCACCAGTTTGGTATCATTCACCGAGACATCAAACCAAACAACTTCCTGTACAACAGGAAGGCTAAGACGTGAGTAGAAGCCACTTTCACTTGACTATAGATCAAATAAATGGACATACTTTCTGGATTTGTGTGTGCAGGTTTGCGCTGGTGGACTTTGGCCTAGCTCAGGGAACAGCCGACACTCAGCTCGAACTGCTTAAGGTGGTGAGACAGAAGCCGTCGCAGCCAAAAGCTGGAAGTTCCACAGAGAGACAAGATAAAGCCCCACCTAAACCTCCTTCTACCACCACAGCCTCACACCAATCCACAGCTCACTCACCTCCCTCCTCCTCTTCCTCCCCCACCACCTCCTCAGCCGTTCGGAAAGCACTGATTAAAAAAACACGTTCCATCACTACCACAGCGGGCGCCTCCACTTCTCGCAGCGCAAGGCACACAAAGGTGTCTGCCCTGAAATGATCACTTTCTTGGTGATTTGGGATCATGTCACCATGTTTGTCCTGTCTTGTCTTCTGCAGTGTTCCAATGAGCTAACCTGTTATGTTCGTTTTGTTTTAGGATTTAATGGGAATACGTAAAGCACCGAGGCCTGTGTTTAGCGAGAGGAACCTGAACAGCTGCACTTTAGCTCCATCTATCACCAAGCAAGCAAATACATCAGAAGTAAGCCTGTTGCGAAGTGAATCTTCTACACCACTCAAAACCACAATAATAAATGATTGAATGAATCAATGTTTCCTCTTATATTCAGCTTGTGAAACGTGTGAAACCAGGGGACCTCTCAAATCGAAGGTCGACTTCAGCTAGAGGGGGCCCAGCTACTGTCAGACCTCAGAAACCTCAGCGAACCGTCCACCAGCCTCTCACCTGTACTTGCTTTCATACAGACCGAGTCTGCAATGTCTGCCTGGCCAGGTAAGGCTGTGAATGTTTTTTTGTGGCGGCAGCTTTCTCTGCTTCTGACAGTCCTCGACTTGACCTGCTCTTTTTGTGCTTAAAAGGAAGCAGCAGGTGGCTCCCAGGGCTGGAACTCCAGGCTTCCGAGCACCAGAGGTTCTCACCAAGTGTCCACACCAAGGGACAGGTGAGTGTATTTAATAGGAATTGTAAATGTACTGCAACAGTAAATATTGTTACAGTAACTGTACAGTAAATAATACAACCTAGATAAATACTTTGCAGTGTGATGTAATGCAGTTCTACACCACCGAAAACGACAACCACAATAAACATTAAGCGTAAAATGTATTACAATCTTTCCATTAGCTTGAAACAAATTACAAAATGACCAGAAACTTAGTAAAGTGTTTTTAAATGACTTGGCGCAAGGACAACCAATTGTAGATGTTTTACCAGATTTAAAAAAAAACAACATTTTTTAAATACTCAGTTGTAGATTTATTGTTAAATTCACATTTCACATACTTTGGGGCAGATTTTGTCCTTTTTCCTCTAACGCTGGGGTGTCAGGTCACTTGCAAAAGACACTATTAATCCCCATCGCTTGAAATAAAAAGTCAAAACTGAGTGTGAATGCACAGCCAAGTGCAAATCCCATTGATCACGACTGTTTAGTCACGTAGCAGTATTACCAAAATATTACGTAACTAACATTAGGGTTTGCTGCAAATGTGAAGTTATAGAAGGAGGAATTTATTTTTGTTCGCTTGAGGCCAAGTGGGGCAGTGACCCATCAGATCCAGCAGATGGAGCCGTGCAGGAAAAAACTTGGCGTGACAGTGGCATCCTGTTTGTACTGCACCCATTTGTTCTATAGATGTATCCCACCCACATCCTGACTTTATCAGCAGGTTAAAATGCACTCTTGTGGGCATTCATAAGTCATTTAATGGAAAAAACTAAAAATTTAAATCCTCTTGCCAATGTGTCTCATGCTGCACTCAGCCATCGACATGTGGTCAGCGGGAGTCGTCCTGCTCTCGCTGCTGAGTGGACGCTACCCTTTCTTCAAAGCCAGTGATGACTTGATCGCTCTCGCTCAGATTATGACAATACGAGGCTCCAGAGAGACCGTACGCGCTGCTAAATCATTTGGTGCGTATGAACATCTTTAGCCCTGGAAACCAAGTAGTCGGGATGCCAAATTGTTTGAAACTTCATTGTGGGTGTAACATCCTGTCCAGGCAAGGCGGTACTGTGCAGTCGGCAGCTTCCTCGCCTGGACCTCAGGGAGCTCTGTGAAACGCTGAGGGGACGGAGACCATCACCAGATGATGAAGTCACACCAGTCAGACAGTCACTTGATGCTAAAGCTCGAGAGGAAACACCACGGCACGCTCAGGAACGAGGCAAGGATGGAGTGAGTGAGACTGTTTCTCCCCTCCCAAAACGCCAGGATCAAACACCAGGGAAAAAAGCCTCTTCAGGGGTGGACTCTACAGGGCTTGGTGATGAACGGGGATGGGACGGGGTCCCTGACGAAGCCTATGACCTGCTGGACCAGCTGTTAGATCTAAACCCCACTAGCAGAATTACAGCGGCCCAGGCCTTGCAGCACCCGCTGTTCAAAGACTTGTAAAAGTCACAGTTCTGCTTTTAAACCATAAGTTACTTCTTTGAATGGCAGCTATGAGGACCGTTTGATTGGCTATATTGGTGTCCACCTGTTCATCTCTGCTACGATTACTATTGTATGAGACTCTCAATAAGCAAGTGTTATTCAAACCATTGTGTGATCTTTTCTATGAATAAACCACTAACCAGTGTGTCTCAGACACCCTAATAAAAAGTCAAATGATGTCAAATGTCAAACTGCCTATCTGGCATTTATTGTCCTATGTATACAGTACATACCCACTATTTGGTTTACATTCCTAGCAAATGGACAAACACAGCAAATAATGTATATGACCATAAATAGCCCTAAAAATGCCTATTTGTGATCGAAATCATATTTTTATTAAGACATTTTAAATTCAGTTTTCACACATTTATGTATAGTGTTATACTTGCAAAATGTCCTGTTACACATCATGTCTTGTCACCCTTTTTCTGCTAGAAAATGTCAGATTAATTTGCGAGACAGCGCCCTCTGCTGGATTCATAGTTGCTGTACTGTCCCCCCGCAGATAAGTGCCATCAAACCACTTTCTGTTTAAGTTAGCATATACTAAAATATATATTTTAAAATTTCTATAGGCGAGGGTCTACTGTACAGTGATATAGCACATATACCAGGGGTGTCCAAAGTGCAGCACGTGGCACAATGTAGAAATAACATTTTAAAAAATAATTGGGAAAAATAAGTAAAACGGTGGAATTTTAAATTTTGCAAAAAATATCAAAGTGGCCCCTTGCATCTTTTGATGTCTATTATTTAATTATAGCAAACATCACAAACAAGTACAGTGTTGTACAGAAAGTTGTAAAGCAGCAATTCAGTTTATGCTGACATGCTTTACTGTATACATATTTTCCACAAGTACTTACTTTAAAGGAAAACTGCACTTTTTGGGGAATTTTGCTCTGTGAAATCAATGTGCACAGGAAAGAAGTTCCGGTAATGCTTAAAATGATCAAAATATTATAAGTATTGCATGTTATCCTGAATACTGTAAGTATTGCATGTTATCCTGAATGTACCTGTCAGTGCATGGTCACAGAATGTATATAAAACATTGCTGATTTTTTTTAGAGGGCTTTATAGTCAAAATAGTTGTGTCTCAGTCCCATTGCTAGCTCCCTCGTGCTAACTGTTTTTCTTTCTTTAGAATGCACAGAAAAGTCAAAGATTTGTGTTCATGTTTCGCATTAAGATTGTGGACAATGGGCAAAATTCCCCCCAAAAAAGTGCAGTTTTCCTTTTTAAGTGCTTTTGACCAGCCCAGGAGTGGTGGTCTAAATTGCAGCCTTCACTTCGGTAAGCTCCTCTGTTCGTACCAGCACGCTCTCCATCATGTCAAAGGTGTGCAGGGCTGAATGGAGAGCCTGACGGGGGAACATTAGTAATCAGTATAATCACGTTATCACTAAAATCTACGGTTCAATTGAACAGCCACTTACCTGAATCTGAGATTCCGAGGTCATGTTAGGCAGTGTCTCGTCACCGACAGAAACAGAAATGACAGATGTCTCTGTGGAGAGGAACGTATAAAAACCAAAAAATAAGCGGACGTGTTGCGAGAGCTCGTGTGTGGTGGTCTGACCTTTGGCATTTCTCTTCTTCTTCTCCATGGTGTTTCTGAGCTCCCTCTCGTAGTGTGCTCTGGACATGTTAATCCCGACACGCAGGGGCTTCATGAACCTGTCTTCTATTTCATACAGCTCTGTCCAGATTCCTGTCTGTAAGGATGAGAAGATGAGTAGTATCGGTTGACATGAGTATCAGTAATGAAGTGCTGGAGAATATTGAGCATCTCATACAGTAATCCCTCGTGTATTGCAGTTAATTGGCTCCAGACCCAACCATGATAAGAATTTCTGCAAAGTACGATTCCTGATTTATAAATGAACTATTTTCACAGAAAACCTGCTTCATTCTTCTAAATATGGTTTTTAACATTGTTAGAGCCCTCTGGAAATGAAATAACACCCCTATAGTCACCTTTACATTCGTATTACCCAATATAGTAGACATAATCAGATAAAATAAGCCATTTAGAACATAAATAAGACTCATGCTCGTGTGTGTCACAAGAGTGAATCCGCAAAATTGTGGCGTGGGACGACTGTATGTTGATATTATGACGAGACGTGTTTGAGTCCCAGGAAGGAACTTTTTGGGGGTGGGTTAAGCAGTAATGTGGTAGAGTCACATGGTGGTGTTAGAATGATGGAGGAATTTACCTTGTTTTGAGTCACTTTGTCTCTTATCACGAGGTAACGCAGCAGGTTCAGAGACTCCATCAGTCTGTTATGAAGCAGTCAACACTGTTAAACTACACGATACCACCCAAACAGCTTATTTTACTGCTAATGGGTACGGTTTAGTCAAACACACAACAGTGCAATGTACCATCTGTATACAAGCCATTGCTTCATCATGAAGTGGATTTACAGGTGCGTGTTTACCTATCCAGGTACTGCAGGAGGTCAGTCTCCGGGCCGTCTGGGAGGCTGAAGACCAAGCGCAGCAAAGGAAGGAGATGAATCCCCTCAAACCAGCTGTTACTGTTGCCAGGCTACAGAAGACAAACGCGTGAGTATGAGCCACAGCAGACACTCACACTGACATTTACAGAGATTCCTCACCCGTAGCGCCACGTCGATCTGACTCCTGATGTTTTTGATGATGTAGCCTTCCACCCCTGAGTGATTGCTGGTCTTCAGCATGAACCTGAAACACGGCCGCCGGTTAGGCGGCGTTGGAGGAAAAGCGCTTTTCGAGACGGTGAGGCAGAACCTACTTGAAAAAATTGTACTTGGCCTCAAGATCAAACTTATCGATGCTCAGCTGGAACACCTTCAGACCTTTGGTTCTCTGTGGTAATGTGATGTTAGTGCAAATTCATCAATGTACCGTAATCACATCCAATAAAGCGGTATCATCATAATTCTGCCTTAACAGTAACAATACTCAGTTTGGACTTGCACTTGTTGCTATATTTAATAGGGCTAAAGCATAATTACCTCACAGGGCACAAAGGAACATGCCAGTTTGAATAACAGACTATTGAAACGTCTGTAAAACAGCACTACAGTAACCCCTTGTTTATCTCAGTTAACTGGTTCCAGACCTCACCGTGATAGGTGAATTTCTGCAAAGTAGGATTCCTTCTTTATAAACGCAATATTTTCGTAATCACAGCATAGACAACCTGCTTATGACCTCCCAAATATGTTTTTTTTAACATTATTGGAGCCCTCTAGACATGAAATATCAACCCTATTGTCACATTTACACTCCAATTATCCAAAATAGTAGACATAACAGAAAATAAGACATAAATAAGACATAACATTGGCTCACACGTTAGCATTGTGACTTCATTGTTTTTGTGCAGACATTGTACCTTCTGCGGTGGCTATTGTCTCAATGTGACATTACTGACACCTAGTGACCAGTGTACAGTACTACATGTCATGTCTTGAATGCATCTTCTGAACGCCTTATAATTGTATTTTAGTTTATTTAGCCCTTTTTATGTTTGAAAATGTTTAATTTAGGCCAAGAATACAATTTACTTAAATATGCTTTTTTTAAAAACTAATAAATAGGCCGTAGTCAACCACAAAACAGCGCTAATTAATTAATTAATCTATTTTGAAAACGCTGATAGAGTGAAGCTGTGAAATTTGAACGGTAAAGTGATGAGGGACGACAGCATATGCATTGCAAGATGAATTCATGTCAAAATATAATCATTAATCTGTATTAATCTACGCCAGGGCAGCTGTGGATACGGATGTAGATTACTACCACCAGTGTGAGACTGCACAGTGAACGAATAATCAATATCATCAATAATATGACTCACCAAATCATGTCTCGGACACATCGTCATGACTTTGGTTAGGTTCTAAAACAAAACAAGTGGCAAAATGAGCCACTTAATGTCATATACCAAAGATGCTTGTAATGCTTGTATGAAAGTTTACCTGAGGAACCGTGAGGAAGGTTTTGATTTCCAGCAGCTCTGCAGGCAGACTGCCGTCCTCCACACGCACAAGACTCTTTTCATAAAGCTCCTGTTACACAGTACAGCACATTGTAGTGGTGCATATTCAACATATGCTCCAGCTTGTATTTTTTCTTCATAACAAAGATAAAAAGCTATTAAAAAAAACGAGGAGTTTGACTCACCAGTCCTTTCTGAATCCTGAACTCTTCAGTTCTGACAATAACATGCATGGAAATGGTGTTAGGGGATAATAACAAGAACCACATCTGATTTGAACAATCATACCTATGATGCTGTAAATCATGCAGTATTGTAAAGTCTAATATTTAAAACAAAAAAAAACACTTCAACACCTGATGTGTAAATGTGCATGTGACGTGTTTTGAACAGAGATTGAAATGGTTGAATGAGTTCACCTGGACAGCAGGAGGCAGACATGCTCCATATTGCACCGGAGACAGAACACAGGACTGCAAGAAGTACGTACATACTTTATATCACCAAAATCAGCCTATTTGATGAACTTTGTACAAGTCAATATCATGTATCGGAGCTTCTCAAGTTCACATGAACCGGTACTCCAGGGTTATACACTCCACTCCAGTTGAAAAATTGCAAGAATTGACATTTTGTACTGTTGGATCTTAAGGAGGTGATCTTAAGTGGAGCTTTAAAATGCAAAAAGAAGAAATGGGAGTGAGACAAAAAAAAAATTCAATGATCAAAAGTTTAAGACCACAGCCTTTAAAAGCCCAAAATCTCTGCAAAAATGGGGATTCAGTGGCATTTCCTGTCAGGTATTCACACTGTCATGATCTCTTGATGGCAAAGGCAAAAAAGCTTTCTCTCTTTGAACACGGTCAGATTGTTGAGCTGCGTAAGCGAGGCCTCTCGCAGCGTGTCCTTACTGTTGAGGGTGGACGCAGTAAGACACAAAAAAGTCAAGTAGTAGACCCAAAAAATGTCACCGGCCCTGAGCTGGAGGATCCCCTTGGCTATCCGTCAAGACACGGGATGATCCTCGGCCCAAAGGAAGGATGTTACTGGTGCCGAGTGCCGTAATAACCATCAGAGTGCATCTGCGAGAGAAGGGTTATAAGAACAAAAAACATCTACATAGGCCTCGTTTCCTTCAGTGCCACCAAACATGGGACGTTGAAAGGTGGAAGAAAGTTTTATTCTCTGATGAGAAAAAAAATGCAACCTTGACAGTCCTGATGGCTTCCAACGTTAATTGGCATGACAAGGAGATCCACCTGAGATGTTTTCCATACAGCACAGTGGAGGGGGCGCCAACATGATCTGGGGTGGTTTGTCCTTCAGTGGAACAATGGAGCTTCAGGTTGTGCAGGGGTGTCAAACGGCAGCTGTCTATGCAAAGATGCTGCAGGGGGCAGCCCTGGGCCCTCGTCTGTGTGGTAATGACTGGCTTTTTCAACAGTTCACGATGCCCGTCCTAGAAAGGACTTCTTCCAGAGGAATAAACTCACGCTTTTGGACCATCCTGTCTGTTCCCCTGATCCAACTGAGAACATTTGGGGATGGATGGCAAGGGAGGTTTACAAAAATGGATATCAGATATCAGATGCCTTCTGTGAAGACATCTTCACCACCTGGAGCAACATTCACACTAGGCTCCTGGAAACAGCTGTGGTCTTCTGGTCAGCCGATGAACAGCCTATTTCACATTAATAGATGTTTTCAAAAAATTGCTTACTGAACTTTTTTTTGTTGTTTCACTCCCATTTCTTCTTTTTGTGTTATGAAGCTCTACTTAGAACAGTGATCCAACAGTGCAAAATGGTAATTCTTGCAATTTTTCAACGGGTTTAAATATTTTGATCAGGAGTGTGTAATGTGTGATGCCTTACTTAAAGACGCAGGGGAAGGTGTCAGCAGCCAGGTGATGGACGAACACCAGGTGAGCCAAGCTGGCGAGTGACTCTTTGGGATAACGCACGTCCTCCTCTAAAAACCCAGGCGCCTCCTTCCGTTTGGACAGGGGCTGGTGCACGAGGCCCGGCACGGACTCTCCAATAGCGTTGAGGTTCTTCTGCAGGATGCACACGAACACACTCAGCTCTAAATTTACATCACACATCCAAAGATAAGCAACTGAGGAGATCCTGATAGCATCGCTGGAGCCCTTAATCTTTTCATCCAATGGGATTGCTCTATTGTCATCTTCTATGCTTTTCACAGCAACTAGGGCAGTGATTCCCAACCACTCATCAGGTGTGCTGCAGGAAATTATCCAATTACACTTAATTGGTCCGAAAATGATTTATTTACTACAAATCTTTGTTCTATGCCAGCCACCTATAGTGACAGGCAATGCTCTACTACTAGATGGTAAGTGATGTAGGGTTTGTTATACCAAAATCTCTGTGGCAAAATTCCTGAGCGGAGAAAAAGCCAGCGTGTCCGGATCATTGAGCTGTACCTCCAGAAGGGGGCGACTCAGCGTGCTCATACAGCTGCAAAATAGAAACAATCATAAAATCAGGCACTCATGCAATGGGATAACAACATACAGTCATGGACGAAAGTCTTGTCATAGGTAGACAGTATGAAGTAAAAACCTCATAACTCCCTAACTAATCCTCCTATTGTTGAGAATTATGGTTTATATGAATCATTTTAGTCTTGGCATTCTCTGGTAAAAATGACACGACGTGTCTTTGAACCGTCTTGAATCAGTTATGTAATAGTCACAAATAGACAGGTTATTAGCTGGACAAAAGTCTTGTTACGTTTCAACAAACATTTCTTTGTTTCAGAACAACATCAAAGCATCATAGCAACAAGCATGTTGAACATTTTTACCATGAGAGATTTGATCATTTCAGTTTCGGCTGTGGCTTCCCTTAGCTTGGATGACGGTTGACATCTGGTGTTCTGGAAGGCTGTATTGCAGCACAGAAGCCAGCATTGAAGAAGAAGCAGCTGACTAATCGAGTTGTGTTTGCTAAAGACCACACCCCTGAGAAAGGCTGGACCACCAAAATGTGGGGAAAAGTTGACTTTTCAGATGAATCTTCAGTAGAATTGCACCCTAAGCGTCACCAGTACTGTCACAGACCTACAGGAACCCGCCTAAATCCAAGGTACACCCAGAAAACGGTCAAATTCGCAGGCGGGAAGAATGGTGTGGGGGTTCATCCGACATGGAGGAGGAAGGAAGAGCTGCAAAGTAGATGGAAACATCAACAGCATCAAATATCAACAGATTCTTGCTTCCCACTACATTCCAGAACACAAGAGGGGTCAGATCTTCCAGCAGGATGGCGCTCCATGCCATACATCAGTCTCTACCAAGAAATTTCTGCAGCAGAAGAAGATCAAAGTTCTCGAAAAGTGGCCCGCACAGTCCCCAGACATGAACATTATTGAGCACGTTTGGGCAAAAAGACACCTGGAAGACAAAGCCAAAGAATCTAGATGATGATTTTATGCCATCCCAGATGCCTTCATCAACTAGTTGTACGAGTCCCTGCCCAGGTGAATGTCAACCGTCATCCAAGCTAACGGAAGCCACAGCCGATACTGAAATGATCAAATCTCTCATGGTAAAAATGTTCTACATGCTTGTTGCTATGATGCTTTGATGTTGTTCTGAAACAAAGAAATGTTTGTTGAATAAATTTCAATCAAGTGTAAAACGTGACAAGACTTTTGTCCAGCTAATAACCTGTCTATTTGTGACTATTACATAACTGATTCAAGACGGTTCAAAGACACGTCGTGTCATTTTTACCAGAGAATGCCAAGACTAAAATGATTCATATGAACCATATTTCTCAACAATAGGAGGATTTGTTAAGGAGTTATGAGGTTTTTACTCCATACTGTCTACCTATGACAAGACTTTTGTCCATGACTGTAAACGAGTGAACCCTAAACCTCCTCACTTACAACTTCAGCAGTTCTGCCCTCAGCTCCTCTTTGTCCAGTAACACCCCGTCAGGTATGGCCAACATCTTCTTGCCGCTCAAGCTCTCATTCGGCTTGCCGTTACCGATAAAGCTGTCTTGTTTGGCCTCTTGGACAAAGGGCCTGACAAAGATTGTTAGGTCAGCGCAGCAACGACAAAGCGAGAAGACGTCATCCTCCTCTTGCTCCTTGGTGTGAGGTACGGGCAGTTTGGCTACCTGCTCCAGGACAGAGGACAAAGCCATGCCCAGAGATGACGCCTTACGGCTGCCCAGACGCTGGAGAACTGACAGCATGAAGACACGAGTTAGTGAAACAGAGTATCTGCCAGCTGGATGCTTCTAGAGCAGGAGTGTCCAAACTTTTTCCAGCGAGAGCCACATACCGAAAAATCAAAGGCCTCATGGGCCACTGTGGTATTTTACATTTTGTAAACCAACCCATGTAGATATACTAACAAGTTGTATATAATTCAAAACAAAGCACATTTTTTTTTACTATGAACTTTTACTTTGTTTGACCTTTTTGCTGCAATTTTTTTTGTTTTGTTTTGTTTGCCCAAATATTTCATCTTTAGTCTCGTAATACTTTTCTGGTAATATTATGACTTTATTTCCATAACAGTTTGACTTTATTCTCACAATGTTACAACTTTTTCCCAACCTAATTTAACAAAATTGCCCCTTTATTCTTTGTTTTGTTTCTCAAAATAAAAGAAACACATATTTTCTTGATATTATAATATTTCAATATTATGCGTGTAAATTATATTGTTTTCCCTCATATTCCAACTTTTTTTTCTCATAAAATTACTTTGTTTCTCTTAACATTATGACTTTATTTAACTAATATTTTAACTTTATACTCATAAAATTACTCTTCTTTTTTATTTGCAATAATAATCATATTAATCATGGATTAAATTATTATTCACTTCCATTATTAAATCACTCCTCAATCACACACTGGTGGTGGTAAACTACATCTGTATCCACAGCTGCCCTATGGTAAACTGCTGAAAATGTGGATGCCAATTCGCACCTACAGCCTCTCTGACGACCACCAGCCATTCATTCACATTCATACACCAGCGTGGGCAGCACTGGATGCACGATGGGTTAAGACACCACAACAGTGACTGGGATGGAGGAAGCAGGTACCATCCTCCTTAGAATGTGCCGAGGGCCAAGCTTCTCTTGGCCAGGCTTCGCGAACGAAGATTTTAGGGGCATTGACCATGTCTAGCGCAGGCGCGCTGGTGGCTGACGAGGGATTAGGAGGGTGGGAGGACGTGGAGCCTGTTCCTAGGGCCTGCGCAAAGGATTTTTTAGGTGAGAGACGGTGTGCGCATACCGTTTCCCACCCTATTACACCCAGGGTTAATCTGTCGTGGCCCGGCAAGCTGGGATGGCGACAGCGAGGTCCTCGGGTCGTAGGTTTTATATCAGACTGTCTTTGTCCTAGATGGACTGCTAACCAAAGCTGTCGAGCTCCGTCTACCCTGAAGTGCGGTAGAGGTAGTAGTAGTAGTAGTAGTACTTTATTAATCCCACAGCAGGGAAATTTACCTGTTACAGGTATGTGCTATATGTGGTATGTGACCTAGTCTGAAAGCATCAAGAAGACTCATAACAGACCGTGTTCTGGGAGGAACTGCTTGGCCAAGGATGGGGTGATCAGCACTGATGAAATACCTCTACTACCCCGTAGCCGAGGGCCAATAAAACAATAGTCACAGGCCACAGTCTGAACACCCCGGATCTAGCTGATGACATTCCAAACCTTTTTGTAGGGGCTTTAACAGTAGGTTGAGGCTCTCTGCTATGGCGGCAGGTTCCTCCTGCTCTAGCTGCTCCAGAAGGCCAATCAGCAACTCTTTTGGTCTGCAAGCCTGAGAAAGACAAACATCTATTAAATAGTTGGAACAGAAAAAATACAGAACGAAGAAAACGGATAATAACCTCAAGCAGGTGATTGAAAATGGCCAGGCAGTGAGGTAGGTTCTTATGTTCCTTTTTCAAAAGAACTTGAACCAGGGGAGGCAGAAGGTTCCATGCCATACACCTCACTATGTCCTACAGAATAGCAGACATCATCATCATCATCAACTTTATTTCAGACACATGCATGGTCCATAGAACAATATATATATATATATATATACTGTATATATACAGACCCTTTCCAAAAAATTAGAATGTCATGGAAAAGTTGTTTAATTTCCATAATTCCATTCAAAAAGTTAAACTTTCATAGATTATAGATTCAGGGCCCATAATTTAAACAATTAAGTGTTTATTTGTTTATTTTTACATAATTTGGGCTTCCAGCTCATTAAACCCACGAAAACAGGAATTCAAAAAATTAGAATACTGTGAAGAAATCAGCCCAAATTTTGCAGGGCATGAATGTTTTAAACTGAGTGTCACACACTAATCATCTACTAAACTCAAATCACCTGCACAGGCTTCCCCAGGGGTCATTAAATTGCTTCAGTTTGGTTCAATTGTCTCAGTTGGGTTCAATATGGGGAAGACTGTAGACATGACAACTGGCCAGAAGACCATCATTGATAGCCTCCATAGGATGGGTAAGCCACAAAAGTTCATAGCTAAGGAGGCTGGTTGTTCACAGAGTGCTGTGTCCAAGCATATCAATGGAAAGTCTAGAGGAAGGGCAAAATGTGGCAGGAGAAGATGCACCAGCAAAAGAGATGACCATGGGCTTCAGCGGATTATCAAACAGGGAAGATTCAAGAATCTGGCAGAGATCCAGAAAGAGTGGAATGAGGCATTCAGACGCATCCGGGAGATGGGCTACATCTGTCGGGTTCCTCGGGTCAAGCCACTTCTGAACCTGAGCCAACGTAGGAAGTGTCTCCACTGGGCCAAGGAGAAGAAGGACTGGACTGTTGGCCAGTGGTCCAAGGTCCTCTTTTCCGATGAAAGTAAAGTGTGCCTTTCATTTGGGAATCAAGGTCCAAGGGTTTGGAGGAAGACGGGTGAGGAACAGAACCCAAGATGCCTGAGGTCCAGTGTGAAATATCCACAGTCCGTCATGATTTGGGGTGCAATGTCCGGTGCAGGTGTTGGTAAACTCTGCTTTCTTAAATCCAAGGTCACCGCAACAGTCTACCAGAATGTTTTAGAGGACTTCATGATTCCTTCTGCTGAGGATCTGTATGGAGATGCAGATTTCATCTTCCAGCAGGACCTGACCCTGCCCATACCGCCAGAAGCACCAAAACCTGGTTTGATGCCGATGCCATCACAGTGCTTGACTGGCCAGCCAACTCACCGGACCTAAACCCCATTGAGAATCTATGGGGTATTCTCAAGAGGAAAATGAGGGGCACCAGACCCAACAACAAAGAGCTGACATGAAGCATCAAGGAAATCTGGGCTTCCATAACTCCCAGGCAATGCCACAGGCTGATTGCTTCAATGCCACGTCGCATCGAGGCAGTGTTTAAGGCAAAGGGATTCCCAACCAAGTATTGAAGATTGACATATCGTTTTGAACATACCATATTTTGATTGATTTGATGTGATCCTAATTTCTTTCTTTTTTTTCCTGCAAAAACTGAGAAGTAAATGGTGATTTCTTCACAGTATTCTAATTTTTTGAATTCCTGTTTTTGTGGGTTTTATGAGCTGGAAGCCCAAATTACATAAAAATAAACAAATAAACACTTGAAATCGTTTAAATTGTGGGCCCTGAATTTATAATCTATGAAAGTTTAACTTTTTGAATGGAATTATGGAAATTAAACAACTTTTCCATGACATTCTAATTTTTTGGAAAGGGTCTGTATATATATGTATTAAAAAAAACACACAATTAAAAATGGCTATCTCTTGCTACATAGATTAAGGCGCCAGTGTTTCCACAAGTGTTTTTTTATAATGCTGCCACAAGTGGGCAGTATACATAGGAATACAATGTGCTTTAAAAAGTGCAGTTTTAACAGATACTGAGCACATAGAAAACTTACGAACAAGCATATTAGCTTGTGCATATTGCATACAACATTGTCTATAAATGTCTCTATCATCTGTCAGGTCAGCGGATATGTAATGGCCCAAATATTTCACCTCATCATAGACTTTTAGCATGTTATCTGCCAGGGAGAAGTCAGGGAAAGTTAATTTAATGTCCTCTTTACTCCTGACAATCATAATATTGCTCTTTTCTGAATTATATATAATATCAAAGTCTAGGCCATACTGTGAACAAACCCTTAACTGCTGTAGACCAGCACTGTATGGACAGAAGATCACTAAATCGTCAGCATACATCAGGTGGTTTATGGTAGTATCACCAACCTAGCAGCCAGTCCTACATTTATTCAGCAGCTTAGATAGATCATCCATATACATGTTAAAAAGACAGGGAGACAAAATGCTGCCTTGTCGCACACCGTTACCAACATGAAAGGGAGATGATGCCAAGTTTCCCCATTTAACAGACATAGACTGCTGAGCATACCAAAACACTAACATTCTTATTAAATATTTTGGGACACCTCTATTATACAATTTGTGAAATAACCTTTCATGATTTATATGGTCAAAAGCCTTTGAGGCGTCAATAAAGCAAACAAAAATGGTAGTATTGTGCCTGTTGTACAGATCCATAATTTCCTTCAAGGTAAAAATGCACATATCTGTGCCACGCTCGGATTTGAAGCCAAACTGATTATCAGATGTCATGATAAACTTCTCCATTCTATTCAACATAGCCCTTTCCAAGACCTTTGATAAGGTACTTGCCAAAGCTATAAGACGATAATTATCTTTACTATTTATTTTTCCAGCTTTATTTTTCGCAATGAGCACTAAAATAACAGACAATATAGACTTTGGTAAGGTACCATGAATTAAAAACCCAGTAAAACATATTGCTAACATCGATGAGTTACATGTACAAGACAACTTCGGTCAACACAACTGTGCTGTATACCTGATTTTTGTCATCCAGGACGATACTGAGCACTTGAGCACCATTTCCTTCCTCGATGCATGTTCGACCAGCAGCCATAAAGACGTCATGGTCCTCTGTGGAGTACTTGTCAGCAGAGAGAGCTTGCTAGATGAGAGACACGCAACACAAATTATAAACTTTAAATTGTGTGAACCAAAATGCCAAAAACTGCATTGTAGCAGTTCACTTCTCTTAGCATTCACACAATACACAAGTTAATTTTTAACTGTAATCAACCCCACTATGATGCAATAAAGTTGTGGTTCTTTGAATAAACCTAAAATCCTACATCCTGGACTCACACATCTCTGGACTACATCACTGAACTGATCCAGAGCCATTCCGTTTGTCAGTTTGTCTTCACACAGCAGTCCTGACAAGTAATGACAAACATTATTTACGTTAAAACAGATTCTTGTACTCATTATACGGCAGACCAGTGGTTACAAAAAAAAAGTTAGCTTTGAAGGCCAATAATGACGTCAATAACACTATAACACCATTCACCGTAAACAAACGAGTTAATGCTAGCTTTGATAAGTCTAATTTAGCTTGGTGGTTAGACGGGCAAGAATACAATTTCAAAATACATTCTAGGTTTAGAATTAATTTTCAAATACTTACATATGTACCTAATTGGGAAAAAAACATTAAAACAATAAAAACCGAAAATGACCACGCGAGATTTTGAGACGTCCGGGTTTAAAGTTTGCTTCCTCTGGCTCGCCGTAGATTAATGACGTCACGGATCAAAGTTGAAATTGTTCCAAACAGAAAAAGCATGGAGTCCGAAGAGAGAAGAACCAGCTCTAGAGCTTCTAAAAAGGGTAAATCGGAGGGATTTTTGAACAAATAACACGCTCTAAATATGTCAACTCCTTCTTCCTATTGTATTGTTGTGGCAGGTGGAAAACACGTCAAAGTACAAAGCGCAGAAGAAGAAGCTAGAAGGTGTGTGGAGTGACATGTATTACTACTACAGTCAAACAAAAGTACTGTTTGGTTTGATTTACTCGCATATGACCGCGACTTAAACCTGTTAATACTCCCGTGGGGCAGGAGGGAGGTGGTCAGAGAGAAGCTTAGAGAGAGACTGGAACTGGAGAAAAGAGCCCTGCAGGTGGTGGAGCGTCTTCTTGAGGACAGTGTGGCCGAGAGCTTCTTGCTTGACTGTGTGAGTTTAGTTCCCTTTTTTGGGCCTAAGAACCTGAGACATGATATTTCTTATTTTAACTTACGAATGTGAAAAAAATCTCAGAGTCCTTGAGACCGAACCTCATACAAACATGTCAATAAAATTAAGGTATTATAGGATGATGTTAATTCATATTTCTTAAAAGGGAATCCTGTTATTTTCCTCACAGGCCAGGTTTATCACGGCTGCAAATTACAAAGATGCAGTAGAGGAAAGATCCATCACCAAACTCTGTGGTTATCCTTTATGTCCAAATAAACTGGGAAAGGTATCTGCATCCCTTCATCGTCATACGCTTGTGGCTACTAAATGATGTTTTTCTTCCTCATACTTAAGTTTGTTTACTTAACAGATCCCAAGACAACAATACACCATTTCTACTAAGCCCAATAAGGTGTATGACATCACAGAGCGCAAGGTGAGTACTACTACATGTGGCTCAACAGAACAGATACACTTATTGCACCTTAATGTACTGTTGTTACCCCCCTCTTACCCCCAGTGTTTTTGCAGTAACTTTTGCTATAAAGCCTCCAAAGAATTTGAGGTCCAGATATCAACAACACCACTTTGGCTCAGGCAGCATGAGAGGTATGTCTGCCCAACTCCCACAAGAACTATTTTTCCAATAGTCTTCCAAAGCGCGCACTTCCACATTTAATACTTCTATAATGTACACTGTGTACTTAGTTCCCGATTGGAACCATTATCGCCCGCTTACCGGATATGACGAACGCAATATTTGTCCACTTCCTTGTCTTCTCTTTTTTTTTTTTGTAATTGTGAATTGCAACCACTTGCGTTAGTCCCTCCCCCTTCTGCTACGGAGCCAAGATGGTGATGATTGAGGATGATTAGACTCAATTGCTGCACACGCATCATTTTGGGGCATATTGAATGCAACATCCAGGTAGTGGCGGATCACTACATTTTGTGGTACTTCTCAGTGTGAATTCCCTTATGCCGGCGTGTCCACTGTGATATTTTGTACATATGCTTAAACGTTATATACAGTATATATTTCAAGAAAAAAATTGCATCTCAGTTTTGTGACATAAGTAAAAAAGCCTATTATTAGTATGAACCTTGGTCTTTGCTCTTTTCCACATTTTTGCTGCTGTTTTTAAAATTTTTCCAAATATGTCAACTTTCTTTTCAAAGAATCTGTAACTTTTCTTTTCAGAATATGACTTTATTTGGATAATATTTTTAATTTATTCTCATAATAACTTTTTCCCCAACGTAATTTTTTATTTTGTTTTGTTTGGTTTTCATCATATTGCAACTTGGAAAAAATAACTTAATTTTTTCTTTAATATTTCAACTCTATGCTACTAAAATGACATTTTTCCTCATATTACTTGTTTATTCTCATAAAATTACAGCTGTTTATTTTTTTCATTTCTTCTGATTTTTTTTTAATTTTTTAACAATGTCAACTTTCTTCTCGTAAATGTTCTTCTCAGATTTATTACTTTATTCCCCTAATATTTGACTTTACTTAATTTATTCTCGTAACGTAACTTTTTCTGCAACCTAATTTTCCCCAAAATTACAACTCTATTTGTTGTTTTTCATAATACTACCACTTTTAATAAATGGCGTCTTTCAACTTTATCCTACTAAAATAATTTCTTGTGAAATTATATTTTTATGATGTGCCAAAGGCCAATAAAAAAAAACAGCAGCAGGCCGCAAATGGCCCCCCGGAAGCGCTTTGGACACCCCTGCCTTCCATCCATCCATCCATCCATTTTCCATGCCTCTTATGCTCACTAGGATCGCGGGTATACTGGAGCCTATTCCAGCTGACATCGGGAGAGAGGCGGGGTACACCCTGGACTGGTCGCCAGCCAATCGCAAGGCACATATAGACAAACAACCATTCACACTCACATTCATACCTATGGACAATTTAGAGTCGCCAATTAACCTAACATGGATGTTTTTGGAACGTGGGAGGAAGCCGGAATACCCGGAGAAAACCCTCGCACGCACGGGTAGAACATGCAAACCACCCCTACATTATGCACTCAAATTGCTAAGTATAAAGTGTGGAAGTCCGAGATTTGGAACACAGCCTAAAGTAATAAAAAGTCACAGTTAAGTTAGTAGTTAGTAATACTGTAGTTAAATGACAAGACAAAAGTAATGATGGCAACTTGACTTGAAGTCAAAAGTCCTTATTTTAACATGCATTTATGCTTGTAGTATTACGATTTTTAAAAATGACAATTTTCTGTAAATCTATTTTCTTGTAATAGTCTTTATGCGCTCTTCTGTTTTAATAATGACTGTCTCTTTTAATTCAGTGACTTTATTCAGTGTGGCCCCTTGTAATAACGTGACACATCCGTCCATCCATCCATTTTCTATGCCGTTCATCCTCACTTGGGTCGTATTAACTGAATTTTCTTGCAGTCCTCCAGAAATAAAGCTGATGAAGAAAGGAGATATGTATGTATTTGCTACAGTGACAACATTCCTTTACATTGCTCAAAATGTAATACTGTATAAGCTTATGAAAATGTCAACTCTTGTCCAGTGGGAGTTCTGGTAAGGAGGTGCTGCTGACACAGAGGCGCCTCCAGGAGCAGGACGTTGACCATCCAGTGAATACTCAATGTGAGGACCCTCATGAGCATGCGATTGCAACCTGCCACAGCGACAGCAGTGATGATGAGCTGGAGCAGGACTTCATTTCCAGTGTGGTCTCTCAGCAACAGAGACCCAGGGTGCACTGGCGTGACTTGAAGTCAAATGAAGAAAAGAAAGAAGGACGGGGGAAGCCTGTGAGGGTAAAGAAATTGACCGCAGAGGAAGATGGAGAAGTGCAAAGGCATCATGGGTCTTTTGCTAGCGAAACAGAGCTTGGAGCTGAAGAAGCTAAACAGCAATTGCACAAGGAAATCGGTGTGGAGGAGGTGACGGAAAACCTGAATTCATGCAGTCTGCACACTGAAGCAGCATCACAGCAACGCCATGCAACCACTCCTACTTCTTCTACTATTACTGAATCAACCCTCCAAACCGAAATCAGCTTGCCTGTATTGACAGAGATGAATACAGACAACAACGCTTCATCCAACCAGCCAAGCCTCAACATCATCCAAGTGGGGATGACCAAGCGAGGGGCACAAGGGCTCAGAGATCTCCTGAAGAACCACCCCCACCGGCCGGCAGTCAAACGGATTGGGCTGAATCTCCTTGAATCCCTAAGAGCAACGTTGAAGGAATGGCTGACAGATGAAACCCTGAAGTTCCTGCACTGTGCTGACCATCAGCTTGACTCTCCCCCTACCAACATGAAGGAAGAAGAAGAAGAGGAACTGGATGAAGATGACATAGAGGAGGAAGTGACGGCAGGAGGTCGAGGAGGGTGTGTTGCAGGCGAGCAGAAGAAACCTACAATGCCAGCTCCGGACTTTGAGATGCTTAAGAAGGAAACCCAGCAGCTGGGACTTAAAGTCAAAGAGTTTTATAATGGCACCTGTGTTCTTCCTGAGAAGGCAGAGGAGATGAATGGAAATGAAGTGAGTGATTCTGCACACACCGTGTGAATAAGTATGTAACAGTCAGTGACCACAAGGGGGCGCTATATCAAAACTTTTGACAGTGCTTTGCACTGAGGTTAGCGCTTTTGTCGCAGAAAGGACAGTACCCGTAGATCGCCTGATATTTTCTTAAGTACCAAAGTGTCTTTAGCATCTTCTAAGACCTTCATCAGCAACCGCAGTTCTATAGCTCAGTGAGTGGTCGGTAGACCTAAACAGTCACTTGATGTCTTGTTCTCCCGCCAGGTGGACCAGAGCACAAGTAACACCTCACTTCTGCCGCTTGTTGACTCCAAAGCTCAGCATCTCATCCAAAAGCGAATCACCGTGGAGAAGCTTGCCAGCTGGTGTGTGTGCCCTATAAACTGATTGTTCTGTCAATATTTAATTTAGTCTTTTTGTGTCCTCGTTATCAATAGCGCTATTTACGGCTGTGAACACCCATTCATAGTGACTGAGAGTTTTTCTTTTGTCTCAATTAGGCGTGTTTCAAAAGATCTCGCGAGATTAGAACGTGGCAAGATTTCTCGTCTGTGGGCACTAGGCCTGAGATGATGATAAATTCATTAATCACACAATCAATGAAAATGAATTCAATAATTTTTCCGGCTTCAATACATTGCCATGTGCGTACGTGTCTGTTTTCCTCGTCCCCAGCCTCCAAACAGGCAGGAGGGGGTTCACACTGTGCGTTGGTTTCAGCATCTTGGCGCCTTTTGACAGTCAGTCTCTTTGTCTCAGTGGGTGGAGGCGGGGCTGACAGCATACACACAGTGCAGAAGAGTGTAACGTAGTAGAAATTAAGTTCGTAGATTGCAAGATTGCGATATATTTTTTCATTGTACTTTTCTTAAAAGTAATGTTAATATCACGCCTCGTCTCTTTCTCATAGGCCCAATCTCGTGTATCCTCTTGTCTGGTGACGTGAGTGTCACATGACACCCTTAGTCTCAATGTAAGTGAACATATTTACAAACGCAAGCCAAGGAAGAGTCTACCCGATTTAGAGTTTTGTTTTAGAGCACATTAACTGTTAACTGTTTTGATGACTGCATCCATCGCATGCCACCTTGACACTTGCACAGATTTTGCCTCCGCATTGTTGCCCGTGACAATGCCTGTCATTTAGATGGTACGCCTGAAAAGCGTGAAGACTAGTTTGCATACTGTTTACGCATTCGTTACGCACTCGGCACGCAATTCGTGACCGAAAATGGTGCACACATTGGTACAGAATGCCATGTTTCCTTGCACAACTTCTTTGCACCTAAGTCAAGTGCTGTTTCCGTCTAGTACACAACGCATATTGTCCCCACATGAGTATGCATTGTCACCACCACTTCCCGCATCCATGAAGCAGCCGTGGCATTAGTTGGTCCCGCTTTTTGTACCGCATGACGCCAGACTGTAGCGGGCATCGCCCCTTCTTCATTAATTCCTCTATTTGCCAAGTAACCTAAAAGACAATGAACTCCAGAGAAGAAGCTCTGATTGCAGAAAAGAAAAGGTATAACCCTAACTGGAAGAATAGAAGGCACGTACTGTGTGGCCGACTTTGACCATTCCGATCACTTATTAACTTCACAAGGGAGATTCGAGAGGCTATAGAAATTACTTGAGAATTCCCCCCAATTTGTTGCAAGAGGTGCTGGAAAAGTTGACCCATTCCTGAGAGTGAGACACGCTTTGATGCACATAGGTTGCGGTGCGTTCACGAAGATTATGCGTGCCAGAAATGTTGAACATTTCCGAATTTCCTTTGTGCACATGTTCCGCATACTTCACACCTGTTTACGATGAATTTACTCACTGGCACGCAAAATTGCATACCACCGTAAATTCATGCTAGTGTCAAGGTGGCTTAATACTTTGGTACAGATTGAAAGGAGCTTAGGTTGTGGTGGAATAATGTTTGTCCTTCTCCATCTGCAGTCTCAAAAACATTGTGGGCCCGCTTAGTCTCACCTTGAGTGACATCACCAGTGACCTAAACAACCTGGTCAGGACATTCAGGTCAGTGCACCGCATACATCACACTTGCTGTCCTCTCCTACACACACATTTGACGTATTCATGTTTCACTGCAGCAACTGTTGCCAACTCATTATCTTATACCAGTATCTTATGCCAGGGGTGTCCAAATTTTTTCCACCGAGGTCCACTTAGGGAAAAATGAAAGGATGCAAGGGCCACTTTGTAGATATGCTCACAAGTTATATGTAGTTCAAGAAAATATTGCATCTCAGCTTTGTGATTTACGGGGGAAAGCCTGTTATTTGTAAGAACTTCGCTCTTTTGCTCTTTTTTTTCACCCTTTTGCTGTTGTCTTTCCTTTTTAATTTTCCAAATATTTCAACTTTCTTCTTAAATCCTTTTCCATTTTGTTTTCGTATTATTATGACTAATTTTCCAGGAAGTTCAACTTTATTTTGTTTCTCATGTTAGGTCTCTTAAAAAAAAAAAAAAAACAACCTTTTTTTTTTAAATACTCCTTTAATATTTCAACCAAGCACCTAAAATAACATTGTTTTTCATGATTTTATGAGTTTATTCTCATAAAATTGTGACGTTTTTTCTCGTTAGAGTACATCGTTTTTTTTCTTAATATTTTTTTCACTTTATTCTTGTAAAATTGCAGCTTTTTGTTCTACTTCTGCTGCTGTTGTTTTTTTCAATTTTTCAACTTTCTTCTTGTGAAATTTTCTTCTCATAATTCTGACTTTATTCCAGTAATATTTTGTCTTTATTCTAGCAAAAAAAAAAAAAAAATTAGTAACAAAAATGACAACTTTCTTAGTTGTTTCTTTGTCGCTCATAATATTAGGATTTAAAAAAAACCTCTTGATATTTCAACTTTATGCCACTAAAATGATGTCGTTTTCCTCATAATAACATCTTATGTGAATGAAGAGACACCATTTATTTTCACACAAGCGACTACGCAACAGCATATGTCAAAGCCCAAAGCAAGCTGAGCTGCAGTGTTGTTGGTTGCACAGATAGTCACACATCATGAAATCACCACCCAGCCATAGAGGACATTGGGGCAAAGTGGAGTATCTTTTGTGTGTTTTGACCGAAGCAAGTTACAGACATGTTAAGACACCTAGGAACTGTTGTTAAGTGTAAACGTGGCATATCTCTGATGTAATGAATGTGATTGCACACACAAACAAATGCCCGCTGCCACTGAGACACTGTGTGTTCCCATTGGCTGCTTAAGATGTTTTCAACAGGTTTGCTATTAAATCACCGTGTCAGTGATTTAAGACAAGCTTCCAGGAATTCTTTTTTTTTTTTTTTTTTTTTTTGAGCCGAGAGGCCCCTGCTGACACACTTTAAGTGCTGACAGAAAGACATATATCATTACACCATATACAGCATGCCATGGTTGTGCTGGTGGCTCTCACCATGTACAGTTTATATTCATACTCACATTCAGCGTCAGGTTTTTGCACCTGCTGAGACAGCGATGTATCATGTTGGGAATGACTTCACCATTTTGATTTAATATTATTAAATCCCCACAGGTTTACCAACACCAACATCATCCACAAAACTCCAGAGTGGACCCTCATCGCTGTTGTGATCCTCCATCTGTAAGTGCGGCTTCTACACGCATATATCACGTTTTCCCCTCTATAGGACTAGGACTCGGCTTGACAATGTATTTTAAAAATCATAGTAATGAATCCATAATTTCCCAGTCAAGGCACATCCCTAATTAAGGTTGGATTTGTTCCATTGAAATATTAAATATTCATGCTACAAAGGACTTGTCATAGGCCAGGGGTGTCCAATTTGTGGCCTGCGGTTGTTGTTTTTTCATTGGCCCACAGCACATACTAAAAATATCATTTAACAAGAAAAGCAATAATGGAAAAATCAGCAGGAATTTTCCAAGAATAAAGTGAAAATATTAAGATAAAAATGATGTAACCTAACAAGAAAATAATCTTACAAAAATCCCATCATGTTCATAGCATAAAGTTGAAATATTGAAGAAAAATACCTGTATGGTATTTTTATCAACCAATAAAGTTCAATTTTTTTTATTAGGTTCTGTAAAAAGTTATGTTACAAGAACAAAGTCAAAATACGGGAATAAAGTCATGATTACAAGATCAAAATTTAAGAGGAAAGCTGAACTAGTTGGAAAATTAAAAAAAAACGGGAGCAATGGAAAAAAAAAAAACAGCTGTAATTTTATCAGCATAAAGTCATATTCTAACGAGAAAAAATTAAAATTTTATGAAAAGTTTATCTTCATAAAATTGTGACTTTTTTTAATACGTGGGAAAATGTAATTTAAAATCATTTCAGTAACATGAGTCAAAATCTTAAAATAAAAATATATTTTTTATTTTAAAGTCGTAATATGAGAAACAAACAAAGCTAAATAAAGGTGTAATTTTTGTAAATTTAGTTTGAGATAAAAGTTATAACATGAGAATAAAGGCAAAATATTATGAGAATAAAGTTATAATATTACAAGGAGAACATTTACAAGATTATTTAAGAAGTAAGTTGACATATTTCAGGGGGGAAAAAACAGCAAAAATGGGCAAAAAAGAGCAAAGTTGATACTAATAATGTGCTTTTTTTTTTTTTTTTTTACCTATATCACAAAGCTCTAACTTCTTAGCATAGTTTACAAAATATAAAAGTGGCATCCTTCATAATTTTGTGTGGCCCTCGCTGTAAAAAGTTTGGACACCCCGGTCATAGGCCAACATTGTATACATCCCGCATGTGCATTTATTGCAGTCCAAAGTGCGGCCCGGGGGCTATTTTCGCCCCACCGCTCGTTTTTTTTTTTTTTTTATTGGCTCTCGGCATATTCTAAACCTGAAATGAATGCATTACTCATGAGATACGATATAATCATATGTAGGCCTACTGCATGTGCAACTGTGCAGAACCTTTCAGCTAAATAACCAAAGTAACGAAGCCAGCAAGTACTCGGATCAATCGTCTACTTGTGCCTTGGCGTCATGCTTCATTTGATATTGTGTCACCCACACCATATGGTATGCGAGCGTGCACGCTAGTGTGCACGTGGGGACGACGGCAGTTCACGGACAGTTCCGCGCTCCTCCCATCATGAGTACACACAGAAGCTCAATGGTCTTATCTCACCCAGATTGTCCCTCTCGAGATCCGTGATATAGGAGAGAAAGCACAAACACACACACACAGCACTGTTCTCAAGTTAAACACACACACATTCACGTAAACTAGCACTTGAGGAAACTTTCACACAATTCCAAGTGGCTCTGATTTATGATTTGCATCAACATCCTTACTATACAAAAACATCCAAAATGTCACTGTTAGGGTAAATATACAGTACTGTGCAAAAGTCTTAGACTGCCATTGGATACCGACATGTTGTTTTAGAAATGCTTTAATGCAGGGGTCTCAAACTCAATTTACCTGGGGGCCACTGGAGGTAGGGTCTGGTTGTGGCTGGGCCGCATGAAGTAGTGGGAATAGGGCTGGGAATCTCAGGGTACCCCACAATACGGTATGATACGCGATGCACGGCTCCCGATAATGATAATATCTCGATACAGTGATAAGGTGAAACAAAAACATACATACATTTCATAGTTTGTATTTTGCTGCATTCAGCTGGGATAGGCTCCAGCGTACTCGTGACCCTAATGACGACAAGCGATACAAAAGGGGTGGAATTTTTGCAGCATATTTTAACCAGACTACAAGCAGCAATGGTACAAAAAGAATGGGGATGTTTTAGCATCATAAGTGTAAACAGGATTTTAGTTTTGGTGTCTGAAAAACTGTAAAGCTATTTTATACTCAGTCAGAAAACACAACATCTCATGTCTCTCAAGTAGATCAATGCTATAAAGTAGAATCATATCAACAAGAAATATTTTTTTATAGCATTTACACTACTCCTCCATGTCTAGTCGCGGGCCGCAAAATATGATCCGGCACGCCACAAATGGCTCACGGGCCGCGAGTTTGAGACCCCTGCTTTAATGACTACATATAACTAGAATGTCACTAGTGGCGTGCAGACCTCCATTAAGGCTTCCTGGTTCATAGAGGATGGCAAACAGATGGGGAGTGCCATTATGATTCCGGGGAGTGTTATTTTATTATTTTGTTGCACAGTGACTGAAATTGTAATAACTGTAAGTAACTCCAGTATTATTGCTTCTATCCAGATCCTTACCAAAGTGAATTGTTCAGTGGTCCATGTGCCACCCCTCTACGAGGTTTGGTGGAAACGGGGTTTGTCTTTTTACGGTAAACCTGCTCCAGTAATTGGGTCTGTCAGATTTACTGTTTTACTGTGTCAAAATTGTTGCTGTGGGGGGGGGGAAATTTTATCAAAACAGTCAAACTTGTGGTGGTCTAAGAATTTTGCACAGTACTTTCACTTTATTTTGAAGTATAGCAATTGAAACAAATAGTTCACCTGCAAAGATAAGCTACCGCTTGTGCAATATAATTGTGCTGAAATGCTTTCACCTTTTTCGTTAAGTGGCAGGATGAAAATTTGAATAATGCAGGGGTGTCCAAAGTGCAACAAAACACTATATAACTGTGTGTGTGTGTTTTTTTTTTTAATTGTAGTTAACAGAGACAGGGTCTATTTTTTTATGTTTGTCATTTTGTCTTTTTTGTTTGCTTAATTTATTATGTTTTAATTTATTTAAAAGCTCTTGACATTCCAATCACATTGTTAAATACTCTTGAGAAATTAATGTTTATTGCTTTTGATATGATGCACTCTCATTATTATGCCATATAATAAATTGAAAAAAACAGTCTCAAAAAATGTTGTCAATAATATCGATTATCGACAATAATTTGTAGGACAATTATCATCCAGCAAAATTTTTTGTCGTGACAGGCCTACCTACATGCATACTTCTATATACTGTACATAGATCAAAGAGAATCAGTATTATTTGAGATCTATTTTGATTTCCTTGCATCCAGTTTTACATAACACTCTTATTTGGGAAGCATTGCCAGTGGTACGGTATGATTTCATCAGTTCTCATTCAAAGTCAAGCTACTATTTCTCCATCATGAATAATTTGGCGTGGTGCGATTATCTATCTGCTGCCCAGCAGCTGTGGAGCTCGTCTGGCCTCTATTGTTCAAGCCAGCTGAATAATGGATGCCCTCACTGCAACACTAGAACCTGAGGAGAAACCAACCTGCACACAGGTAGCATGGGGCAGGTCCAAGAGAGCTTTCAATACATCAATCATATACATTTATTGGCCACATCATTAGAAGACATGAATGGTATAAAAAATCTGCCGTTTAAAAGGTAACAATGCTACATTGTGATTGACACTATTATAGCAGTATTAATGTAAAAATATGTTTATTGTTATGGTTGTAGTTTTCAGTGATTTACGGAGCTACTGTATATCCTAGGAGAGGTGTTTCTTATGTCGGTTACCTTATTTTAATACATAAGGGAAAAGGGGCACAAGATAAAACACTTATCTGAATGATGCACCAACATTACTTTTTATAGAATTAAAAGTTTATTTTAAAAACAACAAACATGGATGGCATTTCCACATTGTTTGCGTTTTAGATTTTTTTTTTTTTGTAACATTTGCTCTGGAGCATCAAGCGGTGACTCAACAGATCCTTTATTCAGCATTACATTCATCCTCCTTGGATTGTTTCACATGTTTGTATGAACAGTGAAGCTGCCATGTTCCAGGTTGTTGTGGTATGTTGTCGTCAGGCTGGTGAGTGTGTTTGGGTGTTATCTTTTCAGGTTGTCCGGCGTGTCTCCAGTAATTCGAGAGGCCTTGGAGGCGCCGTCATCAGTAGAGCATTTCAACACGCTGATGGAGGAGCTGGGCCTTCAGCAGCAGGACCTCTTGAACCTGCTCGAGATGTTTAAAACCCCGGTGCAGTAACCGTGGACAGAATTTTGATTTGAGTGGTGTGGGGGGGTAGGGTACACAACTGGCTTGAGTTTGTTGAATTTAGGGGAGCACAGGGGCCTGAACATACACACACACACACACACACACACACACGGACTCAAATGTTGTAAATGAAAGCTCTGATTTTAAAATCTGCCTAGCTGACGTGACCCAAGCAGAAAAAAACGCCCATGTTAGCAATTTACAGTGGCAGATGAACACCGGCTCCAGCCAATTAACGAAAACAGCCATGTGCAAGTCAAGGATCTCATAGAGTGACAGCGGGGACGGCCAATCGATGAGCTTGTGGGCGGTTTAAAGAGAAACCGGCCTCAGCTTGAGCAGCTCTTTTTATGCTTGGTCCCAGTGTTTGACATGTCTCCTTTTAATACACTCCTGATCAAAATCTTGAGACCAGTTGAAAAATTGCTAAAATTAGCATTTTGCACATTTGGATCTTAATGAGGTTTGAAGTAGAGCTACAATATGCAAAGGCAAGATGGGGGAGTGAGACAAAAAACACTTTGAAAAAGTAATTAATTGAAAACAGCAATTAAACTGAAATAGGCTGTTCATCAGCTGATCAAAAGTTCAAAAAATAACAAAAAACTCTCCAAACGAGAACAAAAAATGTTCCCAGTAGGACTCAGTAATGAGTAGCTCCACTGTTCTTGTTAATCACTTCAAAAATTTGTCTGGGCATGCTTGATGCAAGTATTTCCAGGAGGCTAGTGGGAACATTGGTCCAAGCGGTGAAGATGGCTTCACCAAGGGCATCGACTGTCTGCATATTTTGCATATTGTAGCTCTACTTAAAACCTCATTAAGATTCAAATGTGCAAATTCTAGCCATTTTTCAACTGGTTTTAAGATTTGAATCAGGAGTGTATAGGATAACATTGTTTTCAGGCGGTAAAAACTACAGGGGACCAAAACTGCCTTTTGAAAAAGTGCAGTTATGTGACCTCCCCACAAACACAAACACTGCAAAGAATGGACAGTAGAAATTGGTTCTGGAATTGAACCAAATAAAGTTATATTTTCCAGCTGTGTTTTTATTGTGAATGTGTGCGGTTAAATGTCTGTTTCTGATGCTTTCCCACCTCAGGCATGTTTACTGCTAAGGCTACAATATCAAGATCTCCAAATCAGATCCTTGAGCTTCCACAGCTCTGGATGTCGAATGCGTGTCCAAACAAATCACACCCAGGATTTCCCAGTGAAAACAACATGTGGACATGCTGCTTACTGCTCTGGTAGATATACAGTAAAAGTGACGCTATTCCTGCAGACTTTCTTCACATGCAACTTTATGGTACCCTAATCGCATTTATTACACGGGTAAGCAAACAATCTGTGTGCCTGGAAATATTTGATTTTGACCAGGTGGTACATACAGCAAAACGTTTTTTTCCGTTTAGGACGAGTGGTAGAACTTTGTCAAGGAGATTAGGGACGTGATTGATGGCTCGCATTGCTTAACACGGCTTCTTTTCTTTTCTTTTCTTTTTTTACGCCACAAAATGATAAGTCACTCACTGAAATAATAAAATAAAATATTCCCAATTTTCAACTTTAAAGGTCGAATATGAATTTTAACTTTTGTGACCCAATTAATAATTTTTAAATGAATATTATGTTTTATACAATATAATAGATTATAATGTATTTACTGATTTGTCACATTTAAGTCAAAGTAAAGTAAAAATTTTATTTCATGCAACATTTTTGTCAAATTAATACAAAAAGTACAGAAAAATGTAATGGAATTTTAATTTTTATTGAATTTAAATTTCCAAAATTGGTTCCTTTTAACAAAAATCATCTATTGACTTTAATTATAATTAGAATTTTCTGATACTATCTCGATGTTGATTAAATGAAAAAAAAAATATATTAACAAAATGCAATTGTGTGGAAGTAGCTGAGAAGCAAATATGTAGAAAAACAACGTAATAAATAATTGATCTAAATAGACACACAAATCGGAAGCAACTTTAAAATGATAATTTATTAAGGATAAACAAATATAACCATAAATATTCAAGTAAATAACAGCCCCATGCAGTCTTGACAGGCTAAGTAATAAACTACATTCACCAAATATGACCAAATCGTGTGAAGAAAAGTGCAAAAAGATGACAAGAGATGATTATTTGAGTCCATGTTGCGTCTCCTTGTGCCTCCTCAGGTCCACTTTCCTCTGGAAGCCTTTCCCACAAAGGTCACAGCCGAAGGGTTTGAATCCTGTGTGTTTCCTGCTGTGTGTGATCAGGTTGGAGCTCTGGCTGAAGGCCTTCCCGCACACTTGGCACTTGTGCGGCTTCTCGCCTGCAAAATGACGCAGTTGAGTCGCGTTGATGCTCTAACAAAGTGCGCGTGTGATATTGTCTCTCACCGGTGTGGATAAACGTGTGTTTTTTCATGTCCGACTTTTGGTGGAACCTCTTCCCGCAGTACTGACACGGATAAGGCCGCGTGTCCGAGTGGATGAGCAGGTGGGTGGACAGCGTGGACGAGCGCTTAAAGCTTTTGCCGCAGATTTTGCAGCTGAAGCTCCTCTCCTGTGCACAAAAGCATACGATTTCATGCGCAATCCACCGTTTCAGAGAGCTCCAAATGGAACTGGCCTTGGCCTACCTGCGAGTGGACCGCCCTGTGTTGGTCCAGGCTTACTGCGTGGCCGAAGGTTTTGCCGCAAATTCCACACTCGAAGGGACGAGTGCCGCTGTGTGACCGCCTTACGTGGACCTCCAGGCCGTGGGGCGTGGAGAACACCTTAAGAAAACACGGCGCAGACATTCCGAATCGGGGAAAAACTTGTTTTTCTCTGAAGGCCATGAATTAACACCTAACCAAAATATTACTGTTCCCAGTCAACTACGGTAATAATTCAAAACAGCATTGGTTCTGTAATATACCCACGTGCAAATCTGGTATTGGATGGTATAATTCTCACCTTATAACACTTGATGCACTTATAGGAGCCATCAGTGTCGAGGTTGATGCACATTAAATCATCTTCACTCTTGATTTCAGTCCCACGCTGTCTCTCTTTTAGGTCCACAAACTGCTCAGAGTCCCGCGTCCTGCACATTTGTTGGACCGGAGCAGAATAATCCTGATAGCTTCCTTCTGCAGCAGTGGCCCTCTGTGCATAAAGTAAGGCCTCGGTTCCTGGGCCTCCGCAGAGCTTAAGCTGTGAGTGAGGCTCCCTGTGGCCCTGCAGGTGTCGGTGGTATGGACTCTGGGCCGCATGCCGCAGCCCCGAACCGGTGTAGGAGGCCCACGAGTAAGCTCGGAAGAGCGGCATGTTGAAGTGGTGGTGGCCATCCTCTGCTGTTGGTGTGTAACACTCCTCTGATTCTGGAAGAGAAATGTCCTCGAATGTGAGTACAGTGCGGTTTTACTTGGAAAAAGATTCAAAGTTTAGTAAGTAAGGCGGTGCAATTCCTTAAAAAAACGGAATCATTGTAGCACAAAACATGTGTACACGTGTATAATCATGCATAAGGCAGATAATAAAATATTAGAAGCCGGTGAGCATCCAAGTCAAAAGTTTCACTGGCATAATAAATGTTAATGTGTGCTTTACGGCTCCTAAAGTTGAAAACAGTTATGAGGCATAATGCTGAATGAGACCTGGAGAGGAGGATGGCGACGGAGGATGCCACAAATCACAGTCCGAACCTCGGTCACTGCCTCCGCAGCTTAGCGGAGAGCTGGAGGGCAGCGAACCCGATGACACGCGCTGGGGCCCCGGAGATAGTCTGTCAGTGGTCACGGCCTCCAAACTGCCCTCCACTTGACATTTTGCCTCTATAGTAAGCAGCAGGAGACATTATTTTAATATAATATGGACGATATTATCTGGGAATCCAGTGCGTAATTACGCACAAATGACCAACCTGCGTTTATGTGAGCCAGAAGTGTATCCAGGCCGATGTAGTCGTCATCCAGGTGTCGGGGTTGGTGGTAGCTGTGGGCCCGCTTACTCTTCACCAGGAAAGACCTCGGCATGTTGTTTACTGTGATCCAGTGAGGCAACTCTCGCTCTCTCTCTTTCTCAGCACTTGTTCTTTCTGCTTCTCGTGATCTCCTCACAGATTGCAACGCCACTGAGCGACAAGGGGTTGGGATTTGTTTTTTACTGGACTATTACGCATGCGCAGAGAGACAGCGTTGCTTCCCAGGTGTTGCGTGGCAGGTGGCCAAAAGCTGCTCCGCCCCACCCTCCAAAAATGAAACAAGGATGTTTAGACAAATCAGAATCGTCTGAGATCTCCTGACTTAACTGCATCGACATGATACAGTTGAAGAGATATTAACCGAACAGTATTGCACATCCATTTGCTCTGTACTGTATCATTCCGCCAAATAGCGTGCCCGTAAGACAGTGGTGTCCAAAGTTCAGCTCAGAACCATACAGTACTGTTTGCGTACGCCCCAGTTCTTGTATGATTCGGTTCTGGTCTAAAATTGAAAAAATTTGCCTGGGTTTTCGTACAATATTGCACTTAACAAACTAGTCCGTTGTACTGTATTGTTCTGCCAAATTGCGTGCCCAAACGCAGCACCCTACGCTTTGCTGACTCATTGTCTTTCCATTTTTTATTGAGTGTGCCTGCTACATAATCCACCATGGGGCCAAAGAAAGTTACGAGTGCCAGCAATTGGTTAAAGAAGGAGAGTAACACTATTGAATTCAATCTCACCGGGATGTACAAAAAATCTGCATCAACAATGAGTTCCATCCATTCGTCATTTATCATTATTTCACATTGTTTCCTGCCTGTAAAACCATAATTATTCTTTATAAAATGCATGTTTGGTCGATATTTTTGGGCGTCAGCAACGGATTAATTGGCTTTCCATTATTTCCTGTGGGAAAAATCGCCTCGATTTTCGTGCGTTTCGGTTTTTATTGAACCTTTTGGAACAAATTCATGGTGAAAATCGAGCCGCCAGCTGTGTTTTAATGCTGGTACACCTGCACAAGCTTACGCATCAATTCTTTCTTTACGCCGTTTTAATTGACATTATCAGAGAGCTATTTGGTTTTGGTTTGGTTTAGTTTATTTGAACATGAAGGTTACAATGGAATACCTCTCGTGAATCATTCTTTGACAATTCCACATGTCCAAAAGGAGTAGGAAGAAGCAAAGCTTATTTAATCCTACCCCCCATCCATTCTACATCTGGTACAGTACATGTAGTTCACTTCCTGGATTCCATGTCATGTTTTCAGTGATAGTCAGGATAACACATAATAGATAACGGTGAGATAGCCCTCCCCCCAAAAAAAGAGAGAACATTCATAATAATGATAATAATGATGACAATACTAAATAAATAAATAAATAAGAACAAAGCTTTTTTTTTTTCCCTTTCTTTTTTTTTTTCCTTTCCTTCTTTTTTTTTTAAACACGACAAAGAAAATTATAAAAAAAAATAAATAAATAAAAATAAACAAATAAAAAATAAAATGTAATTAAATTTAAAAAAATAAAAAAATAAAAAAATAAAAATAAAATAAAATAAAAAATAAAATAAATTAAAATAAAAAAATAAAAAAAATAAAAAAAAATAAAATAAAATAACAAACCTGACAGCTTGTTTATCAATATGTTTATTATTATGGTTTGCAGTGGCGGTTTTTCTTATATTTTTCCTTATGTACTTACATTTGGCAATTCAAATACGATTTACTTCGTTTTATTTGAGTTTATTTGATAGGGACAGATACACAATAACATAGACAAACTGATAAAAACCATGTGTGCTTATAGCGTGAGCTCATTTGCAGTACTTGTCCCTACATGGCTTTTAAAAACCGCGTCTCTCAAATACTACAGTACAAAAAATACTGATAATTCCATTAGAAACCACACAAACATACGGTATACTACAAGAACTTAATCAATCCTATAATAGGCGTATCTAATATTGTGTTTACCTTATTTAATTCCTTGAGGTGGGGCACAATAGTAGAAGTTGTACGGCAACAATAATAAACATATTGTGAAATTACACTACAGTATACTGTAATATCTCTCTGCCAGTATCAATCAAAGTCAGCATTATTGCCGTTGTAAAAGCAAATCTCATTATACTGGGCAATGTTATCACCCATGATATCAATATTGTGAACTGACTTTAAATGTTCTAAACGGAAGAAAATAACACTATTGTATTATTGTGAATGCAATCAGGCATAAAATAAGAGTGTCTGGGGATGACCCATGCTTGCTGTTGATGGACAGGGCCCTTTTTGTTGAGGCCGCTGGTAAAACGATCCTGTTAATGAGCCGCCTGGGCCGCATGCACAACAGCCTGCTGGTGGAGACTGATGGTGTAGCTTTACAGTTACTCTGCTTCACCTTACCACCACTGACTTCAGCCTTATTGTTTTACACCATTAAAGCCCCCCCCCCCACTTTCCGGCACACGCTGCCCACGAAGGGGGGGGCCGGGGGGGGGACCCTGCGGGAAGAGAAAATATTAGATTGCTAGCTAGGAAATCTGTCAGTTTCAAATCATATCAGAGATTTCGACTGTGCAGCTCAAGTATCCATTTGTGTTCCGTGTGGGAACTGAGGTTGTTTGATGCAGCTGCAGCATGATCGGCACCGTGTAGTTTACAACACATGGCCCGTACTCACGGTGCACTGATACCACTCTCACAGCAGTCCTGATCTGTGTACACACTTTGCCATAATGTCACAATGCTCGTGCTCCATCGCAGCCACTGATTCACCTCGTCGAAGGTGAGCTGCAGAAATCCAGTTTCAACGTTCCTGCCTGGATTGACTTATTTACGAGAGAATAGCTTTTGTTTGGCAATGTGGAGAACAACAATGATATGGCAGTGCTAATGCTTCGGTTCATCACATGTTTACATTTGCACAAATCAACAGGTCTGAAAAGGAGTAGGACGAAGCGGATCTTAATCCTACCCACTGTCCATGTTTGAGCAATTTACTGCTCGTCTGTTCACTTCCTTCCTTCCTTTTCACATTTTCTAATAGGGCTAAAAAAGACAAAAGGCAATGCCTGTTACGACGGGGTGTTAAAATAATCTGGGACTTCGAGAATAAGGTCGTAAATTTACGAGAAAAAACGTGTAACTTTATGTTACAGGCATTGCCTGAGACGGCTATGAAAAGGGGGGGCTTATGTGACCTTTGGCCTCGGGCATGTGGATGGGGCGCGGTAAGGAAGGCGGAAGTGAGAAGGGCTAGACATGCTAATCTGTTTGTGCTCAGCTGCTCTGTTTTGCTACCACGTTATAAATGAAAGCTTGCCTGAAGCAAGAGGAAAGTTGTACATCACACTGCATTATGTGATGTATTCCATTGTAACTTGTATGCATGTTCACATCAAATTCAACTGTTACCATTACTGTTACCATGACCGTTACCATTACTGTTACCATTACCAAGTTTCCTTCTTTCCTTAAGAGCTATGCTCTATTTTCCCTCTGACACATATGGCACGTAATATTACAACTTTATCCTCGTAAATTTACGACTTTATTCTCATAATATTATGACTTTTTTTCTCAGAAATGTCCGACTTTATTCTCGTAAACGTACAACTTTTTTTCTCGTAACTGTACAACTTTATTCTCATAAAATGTACAACTTTATTCTCATGAAATGTAACTGATAAATTTACAACTTTATTCTTGAGATTTACGACTTTTTTTCTTGTAAATTTATGACTTTATTCTCGTAATATTACGACTTTTTTTCTCGTAAATGTACAACTTTGTACTCGTAAATTTACGATTTTTTTCTTATGAATTTACAACTTTTTTCTCGTAAATTTATTACTTTATTCTCGTAATATTACGACTTTTTTCCCGTAAATGTACGACTTTATTCTCGTAAACGTACGACTTTTTTTCTCGTAAATATGCAACTTTATACTTGTAAATTTTACAACTTTATTGTTCTAAAATGAAACAGATAAATTTACAACTTTATTCTCGGGATTTACGACTTTTTTTCTTGTAAATTTACAACTTTATTCTCGTAAATTTACGACTTTTTTTCTGTAAATGTGTGACTTTATTCCCGTAAATTTAGGATTTTTTTTCTCGTAAACTTACGACTTTATTGTCGGAAATTTACGACTTTTTTCTCGTAAATGTATGACTTTAATTCTCATAATATTCCGACTTTTTTTCTTGTAAATTTGCAACTTTATTCTCGTAAATTTACGACTTTTTTTCTCGTAAACTTACAACTTTATTGTGGTAAATTTACAACGTTTTTCTCGAAATCTCTGTTTTTTGTTTTTTTTTTCCAATGTGGCCCTAATACTGCGTTGTATGCCAGAAATATTGTATTAGGAATAAATAAATGCAGACTGTATGGTCAATAATACCTTATTCATTAATAATAAATTAAAACCTTGTTCTTTAAACTGGTTCATAGACTGTAGTTCCTTGCTCAATCCGATCCATGATTTTACTCCACAAATTGATATGCTAAAGGATGCAAAAACTCAAGCATAAAAACTGTTGTGCCATGCAGACGACATGTTGGGTTTGTCCAATGAAATAGATCATCTCTCTCCCCAAAATGGCTGCTAGCCAGTTTTCTGGGCACAAGATAATGAAGTTATTGTGTTTTTAAAGGTAGAAACTGGGTGTTTTTTTAAGCAAAAATGTTTAACCAGTAATTTAAAGTGGTTTTGGTAACATACAGTCATTTTTATAAGATAATGAAAACATTTCTCCAATGTCCCCTGTGGTGGACATGAGGACTTACTACATTTTCATATAAAATAATGAAAACTATGCTTTATAATGCTTGAAAAAATGAACAAAAAAGCTTAAGTGGCACAATATTTGCAAAATGCCACAACCAAGACAAGTTTAACTTCAAGCGACAGTTTAGAATGTGTCTTTTTGTCCAATATTAATAAAATATTGAAACAATACACAGACAAGTACAACTGTAAACTGCTTTACAACGTAGATCATTTATATTTGCTTTACTTTCCTCTTGTCAAAACAATAGAAAAGATGACACGTGAAAGAATTATTATTGCATTGCAAGTAAACAAACCGTTTTTACCAAAGAGGGATATTTGCATCCACAAACTTTTATCTTTCTGGGTCTCAGGAGGGTAAATAAAAAAAAAAAAAAATCACATTGGGGAGCAGTGTGCATGGTTGCAGCCGTTTGAAAATAAACACATCATTTCATGAGGAAAAATAAAAAAGCATAATGTTCCTTCTCTCTGTAGCCATTTTACAAAGTCCTACTTCATCTTGTAATGATGTGACTGTATAATGTCGCATGTATAATATTGAGATAATGTTCATCACGTCAGTGTGGTGTTCATTTGACAATGTTCAAGTCTCAGTTAGGCCGAAACAAGTTGACTCAGACCAGGAAACCCCGCAGTTGAGAGTCACAACAGAGATGCTATCTATGTTGTCACAGCTTTTCACGCTTGTTTGGCAACCTTTACGATTGACAGCACATATGTGATTGAAATAGAAGCTGCAGCTTGCAGTTTCGCACATGACAGCACGCAAATGTTGATTTCACTCACTGTTTGAAGAAGCCCGACAGACACACGTCACCTAGTGGTGTTTTATAGGTATCGCTGGATTGAATTCATATATACGCTATTATTGTACGTATCTGTTGGCAGGCAGCATAAGCGTTGAGTTTTTTGGTTTGAATGCACTCTTCATCATTGTTGCTATGCTTGGTAAAATGAACGGTGTACTGACTCATATTGTACTGAGCGGCCAGAGCCCACGTCTATGTCAAAATGAGTCTGACACTATGGTTATCATCACACTTTTTCTCTTTGCCATCACTGGTATCCTTCTACGGTGACATCGCAACTCACTGAGCTGATGTAGCATACAGTATGATGACTGAATGAGTGGATGAAAAAAGCCTGAAAATTGACTTTGAAAAATGTGTCCTCAGTTTCTGAATATGAATAAAGGTGTATTTAAAAAAATAAAGATGTAATTTTACAAGAAAAAGTCATAATTTTATGGGAATAAAGGTCGAATTTTCAAGTAAAAAGTCATAATTTTGTGAGAATGACATTGTAATATTACAAGAAAACAATCTGAATTTTAGGAGGATGAAGTTGTAATATTACAAGAAAACATGAAGTTGTCATACTACAAAAAAGGCATAATTTTATTTAATTTTTAAATGTGCAATTTTACAAGAAAATGTCATACATTTATGGGAATGAAGTTGCAATTTACAAGTAAAAACAAGGGAAAGGCTTCTTGAGACGTCATCTGTGAAGAAGGTGTCGGACGTTTCGCTCCTCATCCGAAGAGCTCCGTCAGCGAACTAATAAGTGCTGGTAGCCTAGGCCTTAAATACAGTAAGAGTGGGCGAAATTGGTGTGCCAACGCCCTCCTCCTATTGGTTCCTTACACTAAGACTGGGAGGAGTTGTGGTCAAATCCTCTCCTTCCATTAGCACCTCCGATAAAAGATATTTAAGGCCTAGGCTACCAGCACTTGTTAGTTCGCTGACGAAGCTCTTCGGATGAGGAGCGAAACGTCCGACACCTTCTTCACAGAAGTGCAGATGACGTCTCAAGAAGCCTTTCCCTCATTGGACAACTCCTGTACGACTGAGAGCCTACACAGTTACAAGTAAAAAGTCATAATTGTGTGAGAATGACGTAATATTACAAGAAAAATGTGGATTTTATGAGGACAAAGTTGTAATATTACAAGAAAAAAATCATAATTTTATTTTTTTTTAAATAAAGGTGTAATTTTACAAGAAAAGTCATAATTTTATGGGAATAAAGTTGCAATTTACAAGTAAAAAGTCATCATTTTGTGAGAATGACATTGTAATATGACAAGAAAAAAATCTGAATTTTAGGAAGATGAAGTTGTAATATTACAAGAAAAAATTAGAATTTTATGACAATTAAGTTGTAATATTACAAAAAAAAGAATAATTTTATTTTTAAAAATAGAGGAGTAATTTTACAAGAAAATGCCATAATTTTATAGGAATGAAGTTGGAATTTAGAAGTAAAAACTTATAATTGTGTGAGAATGATGTAATATTACAAGAAAAATTGTGAATTTTATGACAGTGAAGTTGTAATATTACAAAAAAGGCATCATTTTATTTTAAAAATAAAGGTGTAATTTCACAAGAAAAAGTCATACTTTTATGGGGATGAAGTTGCAATTTACAACTAAAAAGTCATAATTGTATGAGAATGACATAATATTACAAGAAAAGTCTGAATTTTATGGGAATTAAGTTGTAATATTACAAGACAAAAGTCATAATATAAAATAAATTTAAAATAAATTTTAATTTGACAAAAAAAAGTCACAATTATATGGGAATAAAGTTGTAATATTACAAGAAAAAAGTGATCATTTTATGACAATAAAGATGCAATATTACAATGAAAAAGTCATAGTTTTATGCGAATGAAGTTGCAATATTGCAAGTAAACCAGGCATAATTTTATGGGAATAGATTTGCAATTTATAGGTAAATTGTATAATTGGATGAGAATGAAGTTGTAATATTACAAGAAAAACATGATAATTCTATGAGATTCAAGTTCTGCATTCCCAAAAGGAAAAAGTCAGAATTTTATGAGAACAAAGTTGTAATATTACAAGAAAATAATAGTCCGAATTTTATGAGAATGATTTTGTAATATTACAAGTGGAAAAAAATCAGGTTTTTTTTAGAATTAAGTTGTAATATTACAAGAAAAAAGTAATAATTTTATTTAAAAAAATGAATTGTAATTTTGCAAGAAAAAGTCATAATTTTATGAGAATGAAGTTGCAATTTATGAGCAATTTATGAGCAATTTATTCTCGTTGTATGAGAATAAAGTTGTAATATTAAAAGAAAAAAAGGCAGATTTTTTTTTAGAATGAACTTGAACTATTACAAGAAACAAATCATAGTTTTATGGGAATAAAGTAAAATGAAATAATTGTATGAAAATATAGTTGTAATTGACGAGTAAAAAGACATCATTTTATGAGAATAAAGTTGCAATGTTCCAACAAAACAAGACATAATTTTATGAGAATAATGTTGTAATATTACAAGAAAAAAGTCACAATTTTTTGAGAATTGAGTTGTAATAATACAAGAAAAAAGTCATAATTCTTTGAGAATTAAGTTGGAATATTACAAGAAAAAAAGTCAAATGAGAATAAAGTTGTCATATTACAAGAAAAAAAGCGACTGTAAATTATTTCCAAGTACTTTTGCAGTATTTTCATTTATGTTTTAACATATTATTTCATTAGAATAGTTCTAATATTAATATCGTTGTAAAACTTTGGAATAATGTGTATATGTAAAAGAAAGTGGATTGTATCTGTTACCATGTGTTTTTGTTGCCAGAGCAAAAGAACTAGTCACTGTTTTGCTGACAGGAAGCTCCTCCGTCTAATAGTCTGAGACATGAAACTGATTTTAATGAAAACACAGAGGATTTATGCCGCAAAAAGTCCAAACTGGCAAACTGACTTTCCTTGGTTGACGTCTTTGTTTAGTCCGCACCCTCTTTAGTCCGTTTGTCCTGCACCTCCATGCAAACCACAAATCGCTATCTCATCCCCTCACACGTTCCCTTGGCTCCAGTAGCCTAACCACAGAGTGACACCCCCTCCTCTCGCTTCTCAACCATCTTTGGCGCTCCATTCTGATTTGAGTGCCTTTTTCTCAGGCCCGACCGCAAGCAGCCCCCCTCAGGAGCGGCCTGCTTGATCCCATCTAGTGCAGCCAGCACATAGGAGCAGACTGTGAACATTGTGGGCCTGATTTACCGGACTCTGCTGGCCACAAGACACTTCTCCTTTCACACAGAGCTTGTTTTCCCAGCTTGCTCTCCCTTTACTGTCATTTAAGTTTGTTATTGCTGATGCAATTCAAAGATTTAACTTGATGACTCTTGGGTTATAAAACACGCTGAAACTAAGGTCAGCTCCTTGAAAGTGTGAACAACGGAAGAAACACTCAACACCAAACTGAATGCGTGGATTTATGCTTTAAACAGTCCACAAATCAGCCCCCCCTACATCTATCACAAGATCAGCAGCTCCCCTTGTTTGCAGGCAGCCCGTTTCTGGTTGTAAATTTCACCAAGGACCTCATCCACGGAACGTTGGAGGATGGATGTGAAGAAAGCTGCTCACTACTTCCTGCTCATTGTGTGTCTGTGTGCATGTCTTCAGGGCAAGAGGCTGTTTGGAAGGTCAGAGTTCAACAAGCACAATTAAGTCTGCTTATGTTTTCATTATTAGACATTTAAGAATGATCGAACCTAATTATTCATTTCTGGTCATCTTTCGGTAGATGCTGCCTGTTGCCGACGCGCAACTCTCTGGTTTTGCTGCCTTCGCCATCTTCGGTCATCCTGTAAGTCACTCTATCTTTATATTATACTCACATTGTACACATTGTGGGCCACACCATTTTTGATTCCGGGATGGGCAAACACTGAAAAATTCCTCATACAAAAGTGGGGGAAAACATATTTTTGTTAGTATGTCCATATGTTAGCTTTTATCATGATTTGCACATGTAGATATGCTAAGAAGTTATACTGTATATATATATACTGTATATATACTGTATAAAAGAAAGGTAATTCTAAATGAATGAAATATCCTTATTAAATATTTTGGGTCTTTACATAGTTTAATGTGCTGACAACAAATTCACACAAAAATTATCAACTGAAATCAAATATATTAACCCACGCAGGTCTGGATTTGGAGTCCCACTCAAAATTAAAGTGGAAGAAGACACCACCTTCATTTGAAATTGATTGTCAATCTGTGTTGCTTCCAAAGTGGACAGTTTGAAAAACGGCGCAGCAGTTTTGACTGAGTGTGAATTGAGTGTTCCCTTTTTTTGAGCAGCGTGCATGTTTATGTTTCAAAAAAACTGCATCTCATCTTTGTGATGCAGGTGAAAAAAAGCCTATTATTATTACGAACTTCCGTCTTTGCTCTCCCCCCCCGCCCCCCGGCCCCTTAGTTGCTGTTGTTTTTCAACTATTTCAATTTTCTTCTTGTCCATAATTTTAGAACTTTAGTCACAAAACATTTCGACCTTATTCCCATCATATTGTAAGTTTTCCCCCAACCTAGTTTTCCAAAAATGACAACTTTGTTTTGTTTGTTTCTCATAATATTATGACTTTTAAAAAAATAACGTCTTTTTTCTTTAATATTTCAACTTCATGCGACTAAATTATCCTCGTAATATTACCACGTTATTCTCGTAAAATCCCGACTTTTTCTCATTAGATTACAACTTTTTTTCCCTTAAATATTTTGCTTTATTTCTTGTGAAATAACTGCCGATTTTCCATGTTTGCTGTTTTGTTTTTTTGTCTTTTTAGAATGTATACCTCGGGCCACAAACACGTTCCACCTCCTCCACAGAGTTTCATGTAGTTTTTGCAGGACACTCAACCAACAAAAGAAAGACTTTTTACGCTTTTACCTTTCCGTTTCCACACTTAGCGGGTGTAATAAAGGATCCAAACATGACCATTTAGACTGAACACACACACATTAGAGTACAGTGTGGCCTTCGTATAACTGGACAGTTGCTTTCTCTTCATTGTGAAATCAGAATTCTGCAGAAACAAAGCTTGAATGTTCGTAAAAAACCTGCCCGCAAGAGTGACTTTGACTTTTCTTATCGCTGAGATGCTGAGAACATCAGCGAGTGACACTGAGCTATTTTATCTCGCTGCGACAGCAAAGCAGAAGATTCTGGTTCTGCTTTTTTTTTGTCATCTCACCGTTCATCATCAAAAGATTTTTGTACAGTACAGAAATGATATTAAAATGCCTCATTATGATTTTTTTTGTTCTTTTCTTTAGAACCCCAATTTCTATTGTTATTATTATTATACATGTGATGGCATTTAAATGTCAGTGTCAATTAAAAAATGATCTGGGGTGCTTTTTCCCTCAATGAACCAATGGAGCTTCAGGTTGTGCAGGGGCGTCAAACGGCAGCTGGCTACGTGGAGATGTTGCAGGGGCGTCCCTCATGACTGATGGTCCTTGTCTGCGTAGTAATGGCTGCGTTTTTCAACAAGAAAACGCTGCGGTTCATAATGCCTGCCTGACAAGGGACTTCTTCCAGAGGAGTAACCTCACTCTTTTGGACCATCATGCGTGTTGCCCATTTCTTCTTTTTGCATTTTTAAGCTCTGCTCTACTTAGAAGCTCTGTAAGATCCAAGAGTGCAAAATGTAAATTCTTGAAATTTTTCAACTGGTCTTCAACAGTCATTTTTGCACATGTATAGAGCTGTGTGTATATATATATATATATATATATATATATATATATATATATATATATATATATATATATATATATATATATATATATATATACATGTCATATTAATTACACCAGTACGCCTGTAAAGTTGTTAAAAAGTTTCCTCGTTAGTGGTTTTCTCTCTGGAGAAAAATGTCAATCTGTTTGTCCCTCAGTATTGAGTCGTTGCTGCCTGTTCCTGTTGGTTTAGCTGTCGTGTGCCTTCCAATGCAGCAGGGGGCGCTACTTTCTGAGGTGGCCTGTGGTTGAAGCATCTCAACGGGTAAAGTTCCCCCCGACAGTACGGAAGAGTGCCGTTGAATCCGAGAGGAAAGGTTGCAAAATACCCGTTAAAATGGTAAGAAAATGTAACGATATGTGATCGTATCCATCTGTGTCTATGAGAACGTGTAGAATGTTGACATTAGATAAGTGTTTGCAGCGGGTTAATGGTCGGATGGCGTGTGATAAATACCGGGGGTGGATTGCTTCCAGCGTGGCGCTTCAGTGCCTGACGAAACTCATCTGTTCGGCTAAACATTGAAGCCCGGTCACTTTTAAACCTAGCAAAGTCCCATTGCATGCATCAACAAGCACTCCAAAGTGTGTACTATTTACATAAAGTCGCCAATTTGACGCTTCTTTTTCCTGCTTGGCAGGCATTGATGAAAGCTTGATTTGTTTGCAGGGTTTCGTCAAAGTGGTGAAGAACAAGGCTTACTTCAAGAGATATGAAGTTAAATTCAGACGAAGGAGAGGTATTTATTGTTCAATAGTCACACAAGCTGATGTTTGTCATTCAGTATGATGAAACTTAATGTATATAGTGCCGAATTTCGTTAAAAGTAGGGTATATTGATGCAAATGTAAAACTATCACTATTATTTATTATGTCTTTGCCTTGTGTCAGTGTAGCCTCATGCTAATACTTGTTGTTTGTTCGTCCTAGAGGGCAAAACAGACTTCTATGCCCGCAAACGCTTGGTTGTACAAGACAAGAACAAGTACAACACACCCAAGTATCGTCTGATCGTTCGATTGTCCAACAGGGACATCTGCTGCCAGGTCAGCGGTTGAAAGATTTGACCTATTATTATGCTCTGACAAATTACTTCACTCTTTTTTTGTGTTTTTGTGTGTGTGTCTTGACAGATTGCCTATGCAAAAATTGAAGGCGACCACATTGTGTCTGCTGCGTACTCCCATGAGCTGCCTAAATATGGCATCCCTGTGGGTCTCACTAACTACGCTGCGGCGTACTGCACTGGGCTGCTGCTGGCCCGCAGGGTAAGGATGCACCAGTAAAGTGGCACTTGCCGTAAAACGGTCTTGATTAGATGGATTGTAGTTGTACTTCGCTGCTGGAATTTCACGGCTTCACTCTTTTCACGGTTTTTCAAAATAAATTAAGAAATTATGACTGCTTTTTGGTTGACTACGGCCTATTAGCCAACAAAACCCTGCATGTATAAGCCATTTATATGTATTCTTGGTTTAAATAAAGCATTTTCAAGCATAAACGTGTCGAAATGAACCAAAATACAAATATAAGCCATTCTGAAGATGTGAGATGTAATATTCTGCACTGGTCACTAGGTGTCAGTCATGTTACATTGATGAGACAACAGATGTACATGGGTCAGAAAACTCTCCAAATGCCAAAGCTATTCATTTTGACCTGGAGCTAATAGGATAGATGCATTTATGGTATGTCAAATGTTATATCTGCTTTGGGAATCGCTTCATCCTCCTAAGGAGTGTTTTTCTTTTTCCTAGTTGCTGCACAAGTTTGGCATGGATCAGGTATACGAGGGGCAGGTGGAGGTGACGGGCGACGAGTTCAATGTGGAGAGCGTGGACGGTCGTCCGGGGGCCTTCACCTGTTACCTGGATGCAGGCCTGGCCAGAACCACCACGGGAAACAAAGTGTTTGGAGCGCTGAAGGGGGCAGTGGACGGAGGACTGGCCATTCCTCACAGGTCAGCTGGAATATACTGTACAGTTGGACGTGATTGGCGACCTCTGAAGTCCACTGTGTGCTGCTTCTCGATGATGACCCAAAGCAGGCTGAGCTAAATGTGGTTGGTCCTTCATTTGCATTGGCTGATGTTTACTGTCATTTCAAGACGGGGCTGAGAGAAGCAACAATGGTTTATTCATCGTGTTAATTACCTGCTGAAGTTAGTTTATATCAGAGCACCGAAACTCCGAGACGCGTTGAACCGTTCATCATTCCGCTGCACACCACCAATCAACATGTGACACTTCTTCTCCCGTCTTGCTCCTAGCCTGAGACGCTTCCCCGGTTACGACACAGAGAGCAAAGATTTTAATGCCGAGGTGCATCGGAAACACATTATGGGCATGAACGTGGCCGACTACATGTCCTACCTGATGGAGGAGGACGAGGAGGCGTACAAGAGGCAGTTTTCTCGCTTCATCAAGAACGGAGTTGCACCTGACACGGTACGTTCAAGGAACGGGGACACATGGTGGTTACTCCGAGAGGGAATGAACTTTGTGGTGGCATTTTTTGTTTTTATCTATTCGACTAATCTCTCGTTTATTGCAGGTAATTGATTTTAGACCCGACTGTGATAAGTGAATTTCCGAGAAGTAGGATTCCCTTTGATAGATGAAATACTTTCATAGTTAAAGCATAGAAAGCCTGTTCAACATTCTAAATGCGGTTTTTGACATTCTTAGAGCCCTCTAGACATGAACTAACACCCCTATAGTCACCCTTACACTCGTATTACCCAATACAGTAGACATAATAATAGTAAATAAGCAGTTTGAGATATAAATAAGACTCGTGTTTGTGTGTGTTGCTGTAAATGTGTTCCGGTGGCGCGGACAGGAAGTGACGTCAGGGGTTCAGAGTCGAGTTTTAGCTTGGCGTGGGTTACGGCTGCAGCAGTAGCCTGTGTTTTTATTAGGGGTTATTGTGTCTATTGTGAGAATTTAAAACTGCAATGAAAGCCTGCTGTTCAAACCTGGTGCTCATGTGTCTCTCAAAACATTACTGACCCCTAGTGACCAGTGTGGAATACGACATAACATCACAGCGTCTTTGATTTAGTGCATTTAGCCATTTTTATGCTTGAAAACACTACATTTAGGCAAGAAATACGTACAGTTTGCTTCAGTATGCACATTTTTTTGTAGTAATGGGTGGTATTCAACCATGAAACAGTGCGATTTATTAATCTAATTTTGAAAAAACGTGAGTGAAGCTGTGAAATTGGAACCGTAAAGTGTCTTCATTTTGTAAAATGAAGACAGCGTTTTGCGGTTTCAACATTTAAGCGTTTTTTCTTGGCATTGTGACAGGGGCAGCGTTGCAGCTTGAGAAAAATAAAGAACCTTTTTTTTTTTTAAATCGGCTAATCGTACTTCAGTTATGTTAAAGGCCAAAATCAATGGATTTTAATTCCCAGCGTGAGAGTAAAGTCAGCAGAAAACTGAGAAACTGAGCTCCAGAAAATCAGGCTTTTGGGGGAGTAGAAGAAGCTAATCAAAACTGATGTGCAAGGACAGGCCACACGGATATTTTTTTTAAATAAATGTGTCGATTATTGTGGTCAAGTCAAATTATTTGTTTGACTTGATGTTGCAGCTGCTGGAATTAGTTGCTATTTGTCCACCAGGGTGCACAGTCCGTTTGAAACAGGGTTTTTATTTTTTTTCTTCCTGATGGAAAGGAAATTAAAGTTGGCTCTTAGCAGCTGAAACCGCTAAACATGCAGTTTTTCTACACACAAGTATCACAATCAAATTAACTGTTATTTGTAAGCACAAATGATGACTCATCCGTTTTTTTACCCATCCTGGCACTGCTTCTCTGATGGTCCCGACGTTGCTGAGCAAAACGTACGGGTGATGTTGGCTTTCGTTTCAAGACGGGACTGAGAGGAGCATAATTGAGCGCGACACACTGACAGGGCGTTTACTTGTGTTCTTTTCAGGTAGAGGAAATGTACAAGAAAGCACATGCCGCCATCAGAGCAAACCCTGTTCACGAAAAGAAACCTAAAAGAGAAGTCCAAAAGAAGAGGTAGGTGTTATTTTTGTGTTTTATTTTCTTTCAAATGAAGTGACACAACCTCGCATGCCTCACATGGAAATTTTGGCTTTGTGACGTGAAGCCAAGTCACGCAACAGGTGAAAAATGGCCGCTTCCCCAGTCACCGCTAACTGTCCTGAATGCTAATGGCGGTTCTTGCTCCTCTTTCTGGGCAGGTGGAATCGCTCCAAGTTGTCTCTGGCGCAAAGGAAGGACCGCGTCGCCCAGAAAAAAGCCAGCTTCTTACGAGCGCAAGAACGGGAAGCAGGGGACGGTTAGCGTTAGCTCCATATGCAACACTAGTAAATTTGTTACAAACTCGACTCTTTGTTGTGTCTTCAGTGATACTTGGAGGAATGCTGGTGACAGTTTATTCCTTCACATTGGTCCCATTGCACATTTTACTTTACCCACTTAATGACTCAAAAAGAAAGAAGGCAGGTGATATGATATTTAAAACAAAAAAACGCAAAATTGTCATTGTGCAAAATCATGCGTTAACATCTTTGTCCACCCAGCAGCACACAACTTTCTGGGTATCATGGCGCATTTTACAAGTTTACAAAGTTACTTCATTATCAGGTGTGTCTTTAGTGTCGAGCACACTGTATATACAGCGTTCAATTCATAAAGATCTTCACTCGTGTGTAACATTCAGCAGATGATTTCAGCATGTTTTCTATGGCACTGTGATGGGTCAAACCCAAAAGTGATACAGTACATTTTCTCGTGGAAAAATACAACATTCACAAATGACTACACATCTCTGTGATCAAGACGATTGATATTCACCTTCTTTCGCATCATTAATGACCAAGGCATCAAAAGGAGGCAGTGTCACCAGGTGATGATTGTGCTTCTTCCTAGTAGATTTGGCCACCTGAAATGTCCCACCGGTTACTGACGGTCATCAAGTAACCGTGAACAATGCACAGTCCCAAACGCAATACATTTTTTTCACCCTGGCTTTGTCAAAAGTAAGCATGCAAAAACTGTCACATTAGACATGGATTCTTCATATCGTCATACTCACTGAAAGCGATATAAATTGAAAAAAAAAAAAAAAAACAGGAAAAGGTCCAACACATGATTGGATAGTCTTCAATACGCCTCCCAGCTATGGTTTATCCAGCAGTAATATTTTGTCCAATTCTGTCAGTATTCATTTAAAGCATCACTAGTCGGTTTTCCAGCTGCTGAAGCTATGCTAAATGGGGACAAGTATTTGGACACCTGCCCACAAGACGGGGGTGGAAATATAACAAAACTAAAGCAACAATGGAAAAGTTGGCAGTAATTTTGCAATGAGAAGATGTCATCTTATGAGAATAACGTATGATATAAGGAAATATAACATTTTAGTTGCATAAAGTTGAAATATTAAAGTTATTTTAATTCGAAGTCACAATATGAGAAATTAAAAGTCAATTTTGGAACATTAGGTTGGAGGAAAAGTTATAAAAAAGTTGAATTTGGGGGAAAAAAATGGGAAAGAAAGCAAAAACTAAATGTCATACGCCATTTTTCAGTACGTTTTCTTTTGTGGAAAAAGTTTGGACACCCCTGCTCTTAAGACTTGTAGGGATTGACAGCACATTTGTGAGGGCCTGGCTCACTCAGATTTCATTATGATTGCTGCACCGAGCAAAGACTGGCAGCTTGTTGGTTTGCATGTGTAAATGATTCTTATATTTGTGTCAATAGGGTAATTAAGTGAGAGTGATGTCTCAATACTTATGCCCATATAGTATATCAAGGCGGTATAATTTAATTCAACAGCATTGTTACCACCTCAGCTCCTCCTGGTCATGAGTCCTTGGTGTGTGAGATCTGTCTCCACAGCAGAGCCTTCAGGTTGTTGAGGAGAAGCGAATGCTCCATGTTCATCTGCCCAGCGTCCCCCTTGAGGGCCATGCAGGCATACAGCTGCCTCTCCAGCTCTTCCCTCAGCGCAGACGGCGCCCCGTGCAGGAGGTAGTCCTTCAGCACGGTGCACGCTTTGGCCAAATTTGGCCGCACCGGCTCCTCCCTGCACCGTTTATCTGACATGTCACATGACGTCCAGCAGTCCACCCCGTACACACAGTCGGCGTCCGTGTCACACCTGAGCGCCCGCATGCTGCGCCGAAACTGGCTTTCGGGCACCACGGTGCGGGGGTTGGTGAGACGCAGCTCGTGGCCGTCGGTGTAGCCGAAGTGCACCGCCGCCAGGTCGCAGATGAGGAAGCTGCCGTAGGTCCCATGGAAGATGTCCTCCACCAGCTCCAGCAGGCCCATGGAGATCTTAGCCTTGCGGGGCCACGAGGGGGTGAACCACTGGTCCATCGTGCGCTGTAAGCCGCTGGGCACCCAGGACACAAGCGGCCAGGGTGCGGAGAAACCATATAGCGGGGCATGGGGGACACGTTCGGTCATGTAGAGGTCGCCGCAGTAGCCAAGAAGACGGGGAGTGTGTCCACGCTCCTGAAGCAGCAGGCCAAGAAGCACCTGAAAGAACCACAAAAAATGTACAGTTGGCCGGAACAATTTAAATATTAATGTAAAAAGAAATCTTTGAAAATAAAAAAAATATTTATGTCAAACAAGGATTTTAAAATGATAACCATAACTGCCGTTTTAGTGCACTACTTTGTAGCAACCAGTTGAGGCGCTGTCCATTCAGTATGGGTGATTGGCGATACCAGATTTGATTTTTTTTTAAATTCGAAACAATACCGATTACATTTTTTTAATATATTTTTTTCCCCCCGATACTGAAGACATTTTTGGCAAAGTACCAGACATTTAACAACTTTAATGTGCATTTTTCCACATTACATGTCATAAGAAATGATTTGTCTTTTTACACAACGTAAACTAAAGTTCCATTGTTTAGTGTAATTGCTACCATTAGGGGATAAAGATGTCCGCTTAAAAAAATCACAATAATCTTATAAAGGTGAAAACTCTGCAATCAATCAATATCATCTTCCGTATCTGGTATTTATGATCAAAACTGAAGTTGATTACAATATTTATGTACAAAAAAGTAAGCTGCACAGTGTAAAAAATAGAGCAGTATGTGATTTGTGCTTGGAATATCACAAGTAGCTTAATAGTAGTTTAGTACTACCCCAGCACCAGTCACCACTCTTCTGGTCGGTGGTCACGTGACATGAATGGATTAGTTATGTTCCTCGTGACAATTTGATCAAATCCCCATCTCTTCTTCTTACCTCATCCATCTGCAGGAGGGCCCACGCAGAGCGAGCTTCTGGCAGAGACACCTTTCCATCTTTGTTGCCGTCCGCCACAGACAGGATGACACTGACCAGACCGGCGAGATTGGCCTGATCTCCAAGCTTGGACTACAAGAGGTCAGAGAGACACAAATGTCAGACGAAACAACCACTGGAGAAGATGACATCATTACGAGCCGTTTATTAGGGCGACAGCATGTTTGTCACACTTAAATGTTTCAGATCACCAAACAAATTGAAATACTAGTCAGTGACAACACAACTCAACACAAAATGACAAAATGCAGTTTTTAAATGAAACTTTTATTAAGGGAGGAAAAAAAATCCAAACCTACATGGCCCTGTGTGAACAAGTGATTGTCCCCCTCGTCCCCCCCAACCACCACCACCCCGCCCCCCACAATCTGAACTGCAGGCCTCACTTGCCTCAGTTAAGGTCAGTGTTCATGGCTGCATGGCAGAGTTCCAACACGAAAACCACTCCTGAAAAGAACATCAAGGCTCGGCTCAATTTTGCCAGAAAACATCTTGATGATCCCCAAGAGCTTTGAGAAAATACTCTGGTCTGACTAGACAAATGTTGGAACTTTTTGGAGGGTGTGTGTCCCATTATATCTGGTGTGAAAGGAACGCCGCATTTCAGAAAAAGAACATCATACCAACAGTAAAATATGGTGGTGGTAGTGTGATGGTCTGGGGCTTTTTTTGCTGCTTCAGGACCTGGAAGACTTGCTGTGATAAATGGAACCATGAATTCTGCTGTCTACCAAAAAATCCTGAAGGAGAATGTACGGCCATCTGTTCGTGACCTCGAACTCGCGTTCTGCAGCAGGACAATGATCCAAAACACACCAGCAAGTCCACCTCTGAATGGCTGAAGAAAAACAAAATGAAGACTTTGAAGTGACCTAGTGAAAGTCCTGACCTGAATCCTACTGAGATGCTGTGGCATGACCTTAAAAAGGTGCCTCATGCTGGAAAACCCTCCAATGTGGCTGAATGACAACAATTCTGCAAAGTTGAGTGGGCCAAAATTCCTCCACAGCGTTTTAAGAGACTCATTGCAACGCTTGATTGCAATTGTTGCTGCTAAGGGTGGCCCAACCAGTTATTAGGTTTAGGGGGCAATCACTTTTCCACACAGGACCTTGGAGGTTTGGATTATCTTCTCCCTTACTAAATAAAAGTTTCATTTAAAAACTGAATTTTGTGTTCAGTTGTGTTGTCATTGAGTAATATTTACTGTATGTTTGTTTGATGATCCGAAATGTCTAAGTGTGACAAACATGCAAAAAAAGAAAGAAAGAAAGAAATCACACCACTGTACATGCAGGATGGAGGAGCTTATTCATTTGGTATGAATGCCATTTTTTCATTTTTACCTTGAGGTGATTAAAGACCATCTCTCTGAACTTCTCCACCGACGTGCCTCGAGTGGGAGTGTCGAACACGGGGGCCTCCCTCCGCGGCTCCAGCTCCTCGCCCATCTCGTAGTGTACAACTCTGCCCAAATTACAGCGAATGATTCCTTCATGGTCTCCCCAGCTTCCAGTATACACCTGAAAGACAGCGGCATTCGTCTGGAGAAACCATGGCTGAGCTAAATGAAGAGTCGGTCGGAGGGTCTTCTACCTGGTTGTTTGGGAGGGCTGACAGACATCTGCTCATGTAGAAGGTCTCCTTGTCACACAGGCTGCTGCAGGCCGAGCCGTCGATGATTCCCTTCCTGTATTTGTCACACTTGCAGGACGAGAAACACAGTAAGCATGGCCACCTTAACTAACAGGTTGCAATCGCTACAACGAGGTCAGACTGCATCCTGAGATCAAACCACGGTCTAACCAGAATAACCGGATTGGTGATGCAGGTGTTGTAAACCTTTTTACCACATCCTTGTTTCCCTTCACCTTGTTCACGGCACGTGAAAGGCCAATAAAGCAACATTATCCCTGTTAAGGTAAACGGACTTATTTGAAAATATGCTGTTAAATGTTTAACGCTAATGGCTATCATGTCTTAAGATGACCATAATGATGATACTGCAGCGGAACACGTTCATGTCGAAGTCCCTTACAGCAGGGGTGCCCAAAGTGCGGCCCGGGGGCCATTTGCGGCCCGCGGATGTATTTTTATTGGCCCGCCCCACATTCTAAAAATATAATTTAACAAGAAAAAAAACAATAACAGCAAAAAAAAAAAAGAAAAAAAGAATAAAGTCAAAATATAAACAGAAAATCTCAATCTAACGAGAAAATGTCATAATTTTTACGAGAATAATGTTGTAATATTGTGAGGAAAGCTAACGGCATTTTTGTAGCACAAAGTTGAAATTTTAAGAAGACATTTTTGTTGAAGTTGTAATTTAATAAGAAACAAAACAACAAAGCAAGTTGTAATTTTTGGAAAAATTAGATTGCAGAAAAAGCTATAATGTTACGAGAATGAAAATAAAACAATACAAACATTATGGGAATGAAGACAGAATTACGAAAAGATCATTTACAAAGAGAAAGTTGATAAAGCTGGAAAATTGAAAAACACAACAGCAGGAATGGAAAAAAAAACGCTACTGATGTACGTCTATCATAACCTTGATACGATATGACGATAATGGCGCTACTGATGTACGTCTATCATAACCTTGATACGATATGACGATAATGGCGCTACTGATGTACGTCTATCATAACCTTGATACGATATGACGATAATGGCGCTACTGATGTACGTCTATCATAACCTTGATACGATATGACGATAATGGCGCTACTGATGTACGTCTGTCATAAACCTTGATACCGAAATGATGGATGGTTCAAAGGAAATGTTAATTGTTACCTACTGAGCATTAAACAAGGCAGGCTAAATCACAAAAAGAGCCTGACGGTCCCATGGACAAAGCCACCCAAGCATTGACAAGCTCTAACAACGTCAAAGGTGTACGCATTTCAAAAATCAATGAGAGTCCCACAATGCAGACCACACAAACACAAGCTAATCAATAACTCACAATGGCGTTTTTGCACTGGTGCCCTCTGCACAGCTCCGTGTAGGCCGAGTATTGCACATAGAGCACCCAGCTCCCCACCAGCACCGTCAGCCAAGTGAGGAACAAGTACTTCACCCTGACAAAGGAGATACGAGCCTGCAAAGGACAAGAACAAATGAAAGCATGGATGATGGGCTTGAATCCTGAAAAGGTTGCGGACTACTTCCCAAGAGGCCTCACTGCTTTTTTTTTTTTTTTTTTTTTGGAGTGTTTGGGTTAACAATTAATTGGTAGGCCCTCTCTGACGGCTAAAATCAGCATTTTAACACTCTCATGGTGCCGATTGATCCGGTGTCTCGTGCTGCTTGTCACTTCCTTGTCAAATCACATTAGTGCTTTTGTCACGGGATGCGCACATCACATGTCTTACAGACGTCATTGTGACATTACGGAAAGTTAGTACACTTGGGCATGGCGGGAAAAACAACCAACAATACGATAGAAATTAAACTTTATATTAATTAGAGTAGCCCGTGTGCAGCTCTGAAAGCAGTGTAGCTTCACAAGTGAGGACACCTCACCGTCAATGTCCTAATTGTGTCCAAAAGTGTTAATATTTCAGGTGAGTGCCATTACACTGCCTTAATCCTCTTGGACATTGAATTGACCAGTGATACACATGTTTTTCCAGAAATGATGACATCACTGGTGGAGCTCGACACCTTGCGGCGTGCAGGTCAGGAGACCATCAACGTCACCCTCGGCTTCCTCATCAATACATTTGTCATCTTGGAGGTGTGTTTGGACTCGTTATCGTGTTGGAAAACTGCCACGCTGCCCAGTTTCCCCAAGGGAGGGGATCATGATCTGCTTCAGAATGTCACCGTACGTGTTGGAGTTCATGTTTCCCTCAAGGAGCCGCAACTCCCCAGTGCCGGCAGGACTCGTGCAGCCCCAGAGCATGACGCTACCGTCAGGCAAGACACAATTTGTACTCACTTGTGTTGCCAGCTGTTTCAGTGGATAGTGAATCTATGTAAGCTGTACGCTGGCTAGTAGGGGTTTCATGAGATGGGATGATGCACGAGATTGAGAGGAAACAAGATTTTAACGTTATTTTTTCTAAGTACAATGAAAAAATATGGACAAACAAACTTTTTCTGAATTTAAGAGTCACAAACAATACTGGTGCGTTTTGAAATGTTTAAAGACCTACAAATGGATGCGCTAAACGACATTTTTTTTAGACCAAATAAACCACTATCGCTATGATTATATTAAATAATAATAATAATAGATCATAATAATGCAATATTTCCTGTAATATGTCATCTTTTACTCCGTAAAGTTGTGGAATTGCCGTTAGTGACATGTATTTTATCACAGGCAATTCGTACTGTTTAACGTTTGTAGCATTTCTTGAAATGCTGGCTTTTCCACAGAATTAAAGAGCAGCATTTCTTTGGCGATGCATTAAACTACACGCTCTGTTCCGTTTTGTATTTACTTTGCCGATCAAATGTCTCCTTGAGTGTTGACTGTTGGTGTGTTGTTTTTTTTCCCAGTTTGGAAAACTGGGTTAGGTGGATATGTTTAGGTGGGCAAGTTTGTTTTGTTTAAGTTGCCACCACTTCTGAACAAATTCGGCATTGTGGCTTGTTTGTGTTGATGGGCTCACCTTGCTCATTATAATATTCCCACATGGGGGCTGTGGCATATGGCTTTGCAATATTCTTTTTTGTTTTCTAATTCCGACTACATGCATTGCTCCTCATGAGGCTCCACTCTTTTGCTGTGTGTGTGCTAGAGGCCCCGCCTCCCCCCACCGAGACAAAGCGACTGTATGACTGACAAGAGGTCTCACTCTGTCTCACAACGTCACAAGCCGCTGTCCTGTGAAGCGTCTCGGTGCTGAACCGATGCACAGACTGAACCCTTTTCCAAAACAGACATGCATGCACATGGCAGTGTATGGGGTCTGGCAAAAATCCATCCATCCATCCATTTTCTATGCCGCTTGTCTCACTAGGGTCTCGGTCGGGCAAAATCATGGAGTTCATTTTCCTTTATCGTGTGATTAATTTATTATCGTGGCACAGTTTTTTCCTGAAAAAGAAATCTTGTTACAGTTTGATCTCATGACACCCCTACCGACTAGTCTGAAGTATACACAAGTTTCATTTCCATCATATCGTCCCTTGAGAAACACTGTGATAAACATGGGTACAAGGTACGCCGTGTACTCACTTTGGTGAGATATTACTGCAGCAATGTCATGATTCTGTGACAACATGCAGCCAGCACGCAGGCAGGGACCGTTTCTAGGCTGTGCTAATATTCCACTGTATTAACAGATCATACCTGGGTCATGCTAATTCCAGTCTTTATAGATTACACACACACACACACACACATGACCTTTGTTGTTGTTTTTGAATGACAAAACATGTAATGAGGACTGAAAGGTGGGGGAAAACCACTGCATCCGCATTGACCCATATTCCTTTAAGAGCACTTTTGAGTGGTAACTGGAGACACACAGCTCCTGTGCAGAGCTGATGAATGGTGGGCCTCCAGGGAGGAGAGTGGGCGGGTAGCAGGAGAGAACATGGAACATCACATGGTGTGACTATTTGCTATTCAATATACAGACAATATGACAACACAAAGGGCATTCTTTGCAAGTGACTGTCCTGATAATCATCAACAAATTGAACATAAAATGTGCAAACACATAATGTTGACATGTTAAATATGTAAAAGACTTCCCTGACACTACATAGGGTACCTTCGGGGAATACAATGCCAGAATGTGGAAAAACCTGTGGTTGCATAGTGAAGACACTACAGGGCACATGGGTGCAAGTATGCAAAACATCTCAAAACAAAAAGTGTTCGTGCAAACTGCTATGTTTGCAATTGTGTTTGGTAACTCGCCTTGTTAATCCTCATGACTTGTTTAGTGAATTCTCGCCGCAAAAAGACCACTGAGTATCATGTTCGTTTGTTGCCGGGCAACCTGTTGCTCAGTCAGCGATCACCATGCTTTACTTTCACCTAGAACATTTTCAACATCGTTTTACTTTTTAAAAACAATATATGCATCTCGCTTATTGGTTTTGGCTGAGAGAAGACTTTTTCTGTCATGTCTTCAATGCTGGGGAACTGCATTGCAGAGGGAGCAGGCAAGCCTCCAACTGGGTCAATCTTATACTTCCCAAGATTTTCAGCACTTTAAGATTTTGAATTATTAACCTCCTTGGATTATAAAACCACATTGTAAGTCCCCTGTACATGCAGGTTAAACTGCCTCTAATGTGTCATCTGATATATGAAGCGTATTCGTCCATCAACATTCTTCAGGTATACTGAAACCATGCAGGATGTTTACTGCCAACAGTCCTCCTGATGTGGCACACCACAAACCCCATTATCACACACTGCCACTTTTAGAAAGACACAGAGCAACATTACCTGGAAATAGAAGGACTTCTTCACCCAGGCCCGTGGAAACAGCCCCTTCGCCATCACAAAAATAGATCATCTCAATACGTGGACTTGGCTGAAGGAGACCGTCATTCAAAAGCCACAGCAGGAGGCGTCTGCTAATGAGTTGAAGATGTCTCGCCTCGCTTGTAAAATGTACATTCACGCACGTACATTATTCCTGTTGATTTTGTCCCAGTGTGCAATGCTCTGTCTGCACGTTCGCGCTTCGCTCCAGCTGCAGCGGCTGTGTTTCCAGCAAAGCAACTTCTTAATGCCTCCAGCAGAAAACAGCGCAGGCTCGGGTCAATGCGCAGGCGCGGTGTGAAGCGTTGAAAAACGTTTGGTAGTTACAACATTGTCAATGAAACTGAGTCGAGTATGTGTGTCAAAATGCATTCACCGGTGACACATGGTATGCTGTAAGGTAGCGTTATAGTTCTAGAGTAAGTGACAGTCTGAAGCTGTGTTGGCGACTGTGTATTTGAATAAACTTCTACCTTTCCCAATAACCGTGTTACGTGAATGTTACATTATTAATTCGGGTAACAGTAAATTAATTTTTCAAGGCTGCTTAATTTAGTACCGCTGTTTTGTGGAAATTATATCAATGGCGATATCACTTCCGGTCAAATGTACCACTGACATTAATCTATTTTCGTTTTCATAATAAAACAACCCATACCATATCACTTCCGGTAATATTCTGCAAACCATCTTAATTTTGTACACATGTGTCCATAAGGCAGCTGTTTTTTTCAGGGTACTGATATAAAGGTCTAATTTGTTACAATAAAGGTAATTTTGTTAACGACGACACACTTCCGGCTCGTGCGAGTCCCTTTTTTTTTCGTTTTTCAGAATAAAATTGTTGATCCATACCGTATCACTTCCGGTACTGCACATTCTGCAAACCAATTCTAATTCAACAGGACCTAATTTTGAAAACAGGAGTATCCACACGCTCTTACAAGTGTGCCTGTGAAATAAGAGTACTGTTGATAATGTGTGAAAACGTTACGTAAGACAACAGTGGTTGACTGAAAGATGCTGTAATTAGCCACACGTTGACCGGGCTAAACGGCTTGACATGCAATGTTTCATGATGTGTGCAGTCGAAGATACTTGAAAGGCGATTAAACGGATGAGGAAGCAGCAGCGGCCGTTTAAGCGCTTCCCACAATGCACTCCCCGACCATCAGCGGGAAACCAAAATGGCGAACGTGCTCGGGGAAAATGAGCCGTTTGTTATTTTCTGAAAAGGGCACAGCGTCGACACGTTGTAGCGGCTTGAGTTTGGTGTGAATTTTAAAGGCAAACGGAGCGAGAATACCACAGCAGCGCGCATATATTTACTTTGTTACTTTTGGGAGCTGTAGAAAAACGGAGGTGCCCGAATGAGGTATTGTCATGTTTTCCTCTGTTGGGGGTGTGGGTTCGGCTGGTCTGCAACCTGGCCTGGCTAAAGACTTTGCCCGGAGATGAAGCTTACTTTGGCGATAATTCTGACAAAATACATTATTTAAGACTTTAATGCCACTGCACATGATTAGATGCCATCATAAGCGTGGGGTTGACCACAGCCACTCAAACGTTCGAACAAAGGGACAGCCCTTAAAGGACACCTAAAATAGAAACATAGTGGTTATTCACATAAACTAATATAGGGAATCCACCAGTTTACGTTTTATGTTACATTACATTAAAGTGTGTGTGCTCGAGTCAAAAGAAAGACGTTTTAGTGACAGGAAGTGCATGGAGCTACATTGGTCTCAATTGGCTGTCAACTATTGTATTTATTAGTACCTATGCAACTATTATGCTTAATGTAACTACTATAAAAATGCGACATGTTTCTTTTACCAGTCCATCCATTGTCATTGCAGAGACTCAGGGGTTTTGGGTCACCTGTCCGTCCATCAGAGAGCTCACCCCCCGGAGCAGCAGGCTATTCCTTTGTCCCCAACAAGCCAAGCGAGGGTGGCGTATGGTGAACAGGACAGGTTCACGGAGGGGCAGGACGTCTTGGCCCGGTGGTCAGATGGTTTGATATACTTGGGGACAATCACAAAGGTTAGTGTGCAAGGAAGTACAGGAAAGCACAAACTACCACTAAATTAGTACTGTTAATGAATATCATATGAAGCATCTAGGAAATAAGATTTTCATAACACTGCATTACTGCAACTTTCTTGACTGATATATAGATTGTATTATGTTTTTGTGTGAATTTCTCTTGGAGATCAATAAAGTATCTATCTGAAAGTCCTGTGCCAACTATGAGGCAGGGGTAAGCAATAATTCCCCCCCCCATTTGACAGTTGGGTGGATTTGATGAGTGTGCAAGATAGTGGAAGATAAATTGATAGTGGAAATGGTCCTCCCTCGCCCCTTTGCGGTTCAGATTTTGCAGCTTCACTCTATCACGGTTTAAAAAAAATAAATAACTCGTAATGTTTCATGGTTGAATACGGCTTATAAGTAAAAAGAATATATGTATTGCAGCAAATTTTATGCTTTTTTTGCCTAAATGAAGTATTTTCACGCATAGAAATGGCTAAATGAACTAAAATACAAATATAAGGCATTCAAGATGTTGAGGATATGTAGTGTGGTCACAAGGTGTCAGTAATGTTCAGTGAGCCACACACCACACTTGATCGCCGGAACAACAGGCTTTTATTGCAGGTTCAAATTATCTCACAACAGGCACAATAATCCCTAATAAATACACGGGCTACTGTTGTGGCCATAACCCACACCAAGGTAAAACTCAACTCTGAACCCCGCCACTCCGCTCCCAGAGGGAACCAATTTCTAGCAACATACATGAGCATGATTCTTATTTATGTCTTACATTGCTTATTTTCTTATTACTATATTGGGTCATACGAGTGACTATAGGTGTGCTACTTCATGTCTAGAGAGATGTAATAATGTTTAAAAATTCAAATTTAGAAGGTCATAAACAGGTTTTTTATGTTAGCTACGAAATATTTGATGTATAAATAAGGAATCCTACCTCGCGGAAATTCACTCATCACGGTCGGATCTGGAACCAATTAAGCCTGATAAACGAGGGATTACTGTATAACTATATTTTTCTTTGCTCTTACAGATAGATCGGGACAAGCAGCGATGCTTTGTGGTGTTTGAGGATCGATCCAAATCTTGGGTTCTGTGGAAGGACATTCAAACAGGTAGGCAGTAGTCGGGGTGGGGGAAATAATTGATTCTTTGATGCATCGCCATACGGACATTGACGATTATTAATCGATTCATAAATGTCAATAATCTATGCTGACGGAACAAAAAAACTGACCAAAAAGACGGAAAGCGAAAGTGCCGCCCGGACAGTTTATGGTGGTGCACCTAAGTGTAAGACGCTGCCAGAATGGCTGAGCGTAAACTCAAACCCGCTCCCGCTGAATTTAAAGCGAGTGCCTGGGAGCACTTTGGCTTCCATGTAGTTGAAGGTAAAAATGAGCCAGACAATATGCAAGCTTTGTCATACCAGCTTAAAATATTTTGGGAACACGACAAATATGAGAAACCACATAGCATGTTTCCACCCGAACCATGAGGAAAAACAGCCAGCTGAAATTGCTGCCAACCAGAGAACCATCGAGCAGGTGATAACTCATTTTCCATCCAACTCGGAAAAGGCGAAGCGAATAATCACGAAGTCAATCGCAACTTTTATTGCGAAGGATTTGTGGCTGTATTGGATTGTTGAGAAGAAGGGCTTTTGTGCTTTGTTGCGCACTTTGGAACCCAAATACAATGTCCCATCGCATCGTTATTTCACTGATATTGCGATTGTGAATAAGGACAGCCTAGTTTTTTTGGTTATTCATAATATACCGACGTCTGCAAGCATACTTCTTGTATGAGAGCCGCTGGTACAGAAATCTATATTTGGTATGAAAGCTGTTTTTGACAGCAAAAATATTATTTTGTCAGAGATTCTATGCTGAGGATTTTAGTTTGAATTCAGAAGTCTAATATTTATTTGTGAATAATGGCAGATTTTTTTATGTTGGTTACTCAGAATATGCTGAAGCTAAATTTTATACATGCTGTTACTGTTTCACTGTACTTCTCCTGCTGGTTTTGTGCAATGGGAAATATGTGGTAGATGTAACCTTCCAATTATTAAAAGATAATGGTAGTAAATTAATCTGTTTCCTGTTTATTTTAATTGTGGATCATTACAAATATGCTTTGACTATTGATCGCAAAAAAAGATGCATCGATAATCGTTTTATCATTGCATCACAGGCCTCTGAATGATGCGCATTACATGTTTACACTTGCACAATTCAACATATCCGAACAGGAGTAGGAAGAAGCAGATCTTATTTAATCCTACTCCACTTCCTGTTCCTTTCTGCGTTTACTAGGGGTATGACGGTATAGGTAACCCACGGTACGCTCCCTACCTCGGTGTTTGGGTTACAGTTTTGGTACGTTTTTGTGCATGAAGAGGGCAACTTTTTTTTCTCTCCAGAAATTTTCCCTTTATTATTTCTTACTGTTATTGAATGATTTTTAAAATGAAGCATGAATATGTAATTGTAATCTACTGGCAGGTAATTCTCCAACAAATGAAATTCTCAAATAAAAAATAAAAATATTGAAAAAGCATACAAAAAACTGGAAGGTTATTTGGGGGCACTGTTATGTACATTAAAGTTGTCGAAAGCAATCTAATGTAGGGTCAGTATGTTGTATTGGGCGGTATACAAGCTTTATTTTGTAGGTGACAAAGCAAATTGGTGTAATAATAATATATCCCATTAGAAAGAACAGAACTATCTGTGTGCTGTAAATGGCGTCTTGACCCCACTTTGTGAAGGTGCAAGTGCAACAGTAAAGCGTTTGAATGGGGTGATGATTATTTTATTTTTAGTGAAGTTTCTTACTTGAAGTGCAGAATTAATAGTTGCAGCTTGCAGAACTGTTCTCATCTTTACAGAACTGAAAGCACGCTGCTTTCATCCAGTCAGGTTTATCCCTTTATGGAGGTGAAAGTATTCAAAAACAACGTCGGGGCCAGGAGGCGGGGGTGCCGGGCAGTCACATAGCTAAGTAGACCGCTCGGTCTGATTCACTTCATGCATCAGCAACACAGACAGGCGGGGCCACGCGGCTGCTGACGCATATACTCGCATATACTCTCCCTGCGCTCCATCAACGAGGGTTTTTTAATATTTTGGATGCTTTTTGTCCCAAGAACCAGCGGATTGGTGCTGCGTCCGCAGTAATGTGGTCGCTGTACTGGGCCGTCGTGGTGAAGAGAGTATCTATGTTCTCACCCTTTTGGGTTGTGACCGAAAGAACGAGATCGTGGCCGAAATGAGTTTCCTCCGTAGGCTGGCTGGACTCACCCTAAGAGAGTAAGAGAGAGGGTGAGGAGCTTAGTTATCCAGGAGGTACTCTGAGTAGAGCCGCTGCTCCCTCACATTGAGAGGAGCCAGTTGGGGTGGCTCGGGCATCTAGTCCAGATGCCTTCAAGACGCCTACCTGGTGAGGTGTTCCGGGCATGCCCAGCCGGGAGCAGGCCCCAGGGCAGACCCAGGACACGCAGGAGGGATTATGTCTCACAGCTGGCTTGGGAACACCTTGGTGTCCTCTGGCGGAACTGGAAGAGGGAAGTCTGGACGAGAGTAGCAGCCTGAAAACCAGAAGAAACACTGCATAATATTTGGTTCTGTTTAATTATTACATGGCTCTCTACATTGTGACACACATGTTCATTTTAGGAGATGAAGATGAGGACGACGATGAGGACGATGACATTGTCTGCTCCATCTGTCAGGATGAAACTTCAGAGGAACCCAATGAGATTGTCATTTGTGACAAATGTGGGCAAGGTATACCTGACATTGATGAAATGGTTTGCTGACTTCTTAAATGACAAGGCTGTATAAATGATGTTTATTGTCACGTAGGCTATCATCAGCTGTGCCACTCCCCCATCATTGATGCTGCTGTCGTTGACTCCGACGACAAATGGCTCTGCTCTGAATGTGTGCTCACTGCTTTTCCAAAGGTAGCGCTCTTGTTTTGGATTTTTCAAGTGGAAGCCAAACAGATAATGTGCTGTGTTTTTTTTATTTTTTATTTTTTTTTAATTTAAGCAGGAGGAGCAGCAACACATGGAGCTCTCATTCCCGTATGCCCTGGAGGAACTGGTGTGGGATGAAGACCACACAACCAACATGCAACAGTGCTACTGCTATTGTGGAGGGCCAGGAAAGTGAGTGACCCAAGAAAACAAGAACACAATAACGAGCAGTTATATAATTTGTTATATCACAACTCCCGAGAGGACCAGCTAGATTATCTTTTTGTCTTTGTGTCCATGCAGCTGGTACTTGAAGATGCTGCAGTGCAGTAGATGTGAGCAGTGGTTCCATGAAGCCTGCCTCCATTGCTTGCAGATGCCAATGCTCTATGGAGACAGGTGATAAACCAGGATTCTTAGCGGGTTGAAAACTGTCTTCAACATAACTAAGTTGCAGCAGACCACAATGGTGTCTGAAGTCTTGCAATGTTGCAACTCTAGATGTAGATCTTTGTATCCATAGTAAAAAAAAAAAAAATGTTCCAAGATTGTGGATATAATTTAGTTGTTTTTTGTGTAATCTAGTAAATGTTTTGTTGGGAGTAACGAGGCAGCCTAGAAACAATAAGGCTTGTAGTTTGGGTTGCATAAAAAAAAAAATGACATACTAACCGTAACATTTGCATTATAAAATAAAATAAATGTTCTTGGAAAATATGGAAAATTCTGATCTTCCACAAAAATTTCCAGCAGCACCCAGAATTGCGAAATTGAGAATAAAACAAACAATAGTATGGGTCAATATATTAAGATGCATTTGGTCAAACACAGCATTTCAATTATTTTTGTATGATCTTTAAAAAAATAGACAGTCTAATCTGTTTTGTGTTTCTTGATCTTCAGGTTTTATGTTTTTGTTTGTTCTGTTTGCAACGGTGGACCAGAGTATCTCAGCCGACTGCCTCTCAGATGGTATGATGGTTTTTCAGCATCATCAAAAATCTGCAAAAATATTAGTCATCACAATGTGGAAAATGGGATTCCACAGAACATGATTGCCATCTAGAGGACTGTAGTGGAACAGAATAGACCATTTCAATTCATGCACCTTATAGCCATCTGGCTTTATTGATAAAGTAAAAAAGCAAAACAAAAACTTACTTAAATCAAAGATTTCACTTGCTCATCTCTGTATTTCGTATTATAGTCACACGAAAAAGTAATATAAAGCATTGCAGGGAGGACGTCACACACTTGAGCCTGTACAACCTGACTATGATCCACAAGAAGAAGTACTTTGACTGTGAGATGGACCTCATGGCCTACATCAACAGCAGTTGGGAGCTGCTGCAGCTTGGGGAGGTAATAGGAGATACAGTATGATGACTCAAAAAGAAATGAACATTTTTAGAAATGTATAATAAAATATTAGAGTTGTACCACTGAAATACATGTGATTTTTTTTTAAATATTATCTTTTCTATTAATATAGTATATATTGTTAGTACATTATACCTTAACCTTGTGCTATGTGTGGCGTGTATGCTTCCGCCAGCATATGCTGTAACCCGTTCTTGAGTGTGTCTTGTGGTTACGGACCAAAATTAAGTTTTTAATTAATGTGTAGGAGCACTTTGGTAACCACAAAATGTCGTAAACTGACTACCACCTGTATTGGCGCTCACCGGTGTCATGTTAGCAATTGGAATTTGTGTGTATGCATGAAAACAACCAGCTTTATTTCATCACGCCTTTTTAAATCTTGACTGCCTTTTGTGTTCCGTCAACAGCTTTCTAGCACCCCAAGATCATTGCGTTATGCGTTTGTAGTGGAGGCATTAAACAGCAACAAAACCAAGTAAGTTTCTGTAATGTGTAAATCAGATGTATACAATGTACATTTACAGTGGTGTGAAAGTGTTTCCCCCTTCCTGATTTCCTTTTTTTAATTGCATGTTTGTCGCACTTAAATGTTTCAGATCATCAAATAAATAAAAATATTAGTCACAACTGAACACAAAATGCATTTTTTTTATTAAGGGAGAAAAAAATCCAAACCTACATGGTCCTGTGTGAAAAAGTGATTGGCCCCTAAACCTAATAACCAGTTCGGCCACCCTTAGCAGCAACAACTGCAATCAAGCGTTGCAATGAGTCCCTTACAGCGCTGTGGAGGAATGTTGGCGCACTCATCTTTGCAGAATTGTTGTAATTCAGCCACATTGGAGGGTTTTCCTGCATGAAGCGCCTTTTTACGGTCATGCCACAGCATCTCAATAGGATTCAGGTCAGGACTTTGACTAGGCCACTCCAAAGTCTTCATTTTGTTTTTCTTCAGCCATTCAGAGGTGGACTTGCTGGTGTGTTTTGGATCATTGTCCTGCTGCAGAACCCAAGTTGGTTTCAGCTTGAGGTCACAAACAGGTGGCCAGACATTCTCTTTCAGGATTTTTTGGTAGACAGCAGAATTCATGGTTCCATTTATCACAGCACGTCTTCCAGATCCTGAAGCCGCAAAACACCCCCCGACCATCACACTACCACCACCATATTTTACTGTTAGTATGATGTTCTTTTTCTAAAATGCGGCGTTACTTTTACGCCAGATGTAATGGAACACACACCTTCCAAAAAGTTACATTTTTGCCTCAAGTATTTTCCCAAAGGTTTTGGGGATCATCAAGATCTTTTCTGGCAAAATTGAGACAAGCCTTAATGTTCTTTTTGTTCAGTAGTGGTTTTTGTGTTGGAACTCTGCCATGCAGGCCATTTTTGCCCAGTGTTTTCTTAATGTTGGAGTCATGAACACTGACCTTAACTGAGGCAAGTAAGGCCTGAAGTTCTTCGGTTGTTGTTGTAGGGTCTTTTGTGACCTCTTGGATGAGTCGTCAGTGTGCTCTTGGGGTAATTTTGATAGGTAGGTTTGGATTTTTTTCTCCCTTAATAACAAAGTTTCATTAAAAAACTGCATTTTGTGTTCAGTTGTCTTGTCATTGTTAAATATTTCAATTTGTATGATCTGAAACATTTAAGTGTGACAAGCATGCAAAAAATATAAGAAATTGGAAAAGGGGCAAACACTTTTTCACAGCACTATGTGTAAGAATATACTATATTTACAATATTGATGAAGGCCTGAAAGTTCATCTGTTCCCTTTGTGCCCCTGCCAGGTTCATGTCAGGGAAGGAGGTAAAGAAGAAGAAGCACTTGTTTGGGCTAAGGTTTCGATTCCCTCCTGCTCCCCCCAGTGCTGAGCAAGCAGGCGGCAGAATGATGGAGTGCTCCTCACGAGGGATGACCGTCAAGTCGAACAAAGCCCCATCTGCTTTGACGTAAGCTGCAAAATGCTTTTTGAAGACTTGGCAATACCAATATTTTCATGTCTACAAGAGTAGTTTGGGTGATTCCTAGTTAAAGAAAAAATGGTTCTTTAACTTAGTTTTGCATTGAACCCTTTGCAGCTTCTGGCTTCATTCTGTCAAAAGAAACAAAAAGTCATATTTGAAATGTTGTTTCCTGCAGTTCTTTAACCAACGGTGCGCAGAAGAAGTCGAAAAAGAAGTCGAGGAAGCAAGCCACACGGTCTCTGGAGAGGCAGGCCAAGCGCAGACGCTCCTGTGAACTCTTGTCCCGGGTTTGTACTGTACATTTGTATGTATGTTGTAGTGGGTTGTTTGCACTGTATACATTTGGATTTCAGCCAGTCACCTGAAAAAGGTACCAAAAGCGTGACACAACAAGGAAAAGCACAAACACCCTCATTAAAGAACAAAGCAATGTTTACTGTAGGAGTGTCCTGATCCGATATTGATATTGGCTATCGGGCCGATATCAGCAAAAAAACTGATGATATCAGCCTGCATGTAAAATCGCCGATATTGATGCTCCAATACTAGCATTCGATTCCAGACTTCACCCGAGCACATCCATCCAGCAGCGGCCAGGTAGAGCAACAGCGTGTGCTAACGTGTTAAGCTTAGAGTAGAAGTGATGTCGGCCAAGTGTATATTTCATTAAAGTTTGAAAAACATTTTGCTGCTGAGTGGAACACTTGTCATGCACAAGTTTCCTGTGGTGGTAAACTCATTGCGCATTAGAAGACAGTATGGGACGACAAGTCATTATTATTACAGAAAAGATGACCAACCCCTGTCGGTGGTGAGTAATGTCAGATTTAAATGCTTAATTGAGCACCTTGAACCTTGCTGTATTTTGCGTAGCCACCACTACATTGTAGATAAAACAGATGCTTAAAAAAAGTAAAGGGTTCTGTTGTTCTCATACCTACTGTTGCTTATTATTGTTCTCTGAGTAATATCACTTGATCAAGCCTTCTCTAAAATGCCACATTACAAAATGAATAAGTATGTATGATTTGTGTTTTTCCATTCATTGGGGCAGATAGTATTGTTGATTTAAATGCCTTTACATGCTAAACAGATTTTCTCTGCCAGGGAAAAGTGTAAGATACACCTCTCCATAGATTTTATTTGTTTATTGTTATGCAAATTTGGAGCGGCCGGACCGCAGCAGGAGGGGATAGAGAAGAAGAGAAAAGAAGACGGGAGAGTGCAGGGATAAGAGGCAGGACAATACAGAGAGAGAGAGTGAGAGAGAGAGAGAGAACACGAGCATCAACAACAAAGCAACAGAAACAAACAGGACTACATCAGCAGATGTCTATAACGGTCATAAAATGTGCTTTTTCAACATTCCACATTACAAAATAACCAAAAGTATGTATGATTCATGCTGATATTGGATTGATATTGGTATCGGATGATATTAAAGACTGCAATATTGGTATCGGATCCTGAAGTGAAAAATTAGAATTGGGACACTCCTATACTGAACATATATCATTCAAAGAAAACACAGTAAAATGCTAGAAATGCTTTAAACTTAACTTTAATTTGTCGCAAACATGCTCCAAAATGGTGACCCATCTTGCGCGTAATGCGGAGCTAGTGTATGAACCCCGCTTCAAACTCTGTGCAAGATGCAACACTGTGTTCTTTAAAACATTGTTAGTTTGCGCTGCAGTAAAACACTTCACCTTCTGTGGAAGCATGATGTAAAAACATGTTTCCCCAAAGTGTATTGATTAGGGAAAAAATAGATCAGTAGAAATCCTGAACACGCATCCTGGATGTTACGCCATATTTCTGATTTTCAGTCAGTGTCACTTTAGTTTTTAGTTTAGAATTTTTTTTTAAAATAACACGCAAATATCGGTACTCTGAAGTTCACATTGTGTGTCAAGGCAGAGGTCAACTCATTTGCATATACGTAGTCTTCCATGATTAAATTGTAGGTACAGTGTGTGCGTACTACACTAATTACATTTGCGACATGTAATGATAATGGTTTCATTTATTTTGAACATGAATACAGGTTACATTGGAATACGTCGCATAGTACAATTCACGACATGTCCAAAAAGGAGTAGTAAGAAGCAAAGCTTATTTAATCCCACCCTCGCTCTGTTTCACATCAATTGCAATACATGTGTTCACTTCCTGTATTCCAAATGTACTCTTTGCAAAATGCATAGGAAAATGATGAGGCAGTATAGCAATGTTGCACAATGGGAGTCAAGGATTATAATCACTGTAAATAAATGATACAACAGTCATGATAAATAGATCATATCTGATGGAAAGGTTCATAGTTGATAGAAACATATTTGGATGATGAGTGAGTACAAAGAATGTAATATTTCAAGAAGTCCTAAGAAATGAGGAGTTAAGTGCAAGAGTGGTTATTGATAGCACTGTATGTACACAGTGGTTCAGGACTCATCTTCCTTATACTTTGTAAACATCAACTGCTTGTACTGTTTCTTGAAATTGCTCATTTTAGTGTATTGTGAGTTCTTTAATCGGTCCGTTCCATGATTTGATTCCACATACTGGTATGCTGAAGGTTTTTAATCATTGTTTTTGCATACACAGTAAGTGTTACGTTTAATTTTTCTCTCAGGTCATATTTCTCCCCTCTTGTTGAGAAGTGTACACGTTTGTCGGAGTTTGGTCAAAGTACATGTGTTGGATGCAGCACAATGAGGTGTTTTATTTTAGAAATCACAGCAGCTGAAGTGAAGTGCCAACGTTTAGAATTATTTCTTACATCGTCTTTGTGACACACTTTTGCATGTCACAAAATGGCGATGCGCAAACGGGCTGAAGTTGACATCATATCGTGTTTTATCCACAACAGACACAAAGTATTCGAACCTGTTTCGTTTGTTCTTTGTGTTTGCAGTATATTTTTATTTGGTTATAGCTGTAAGTCAATGTAATCGAAGCGTCATGGCACCCTCTCTGGTACCCCTTTCAGGACACTGACCCATTTATGTTCTTCTAGGTCAGTTATAGTTGGACAGTGTGTGGGTGTTAAGATTGTACTGGTGTCAGTGCCTCTGTTAAAACGTGAAATGACAACTTTATTTTTATTTTTTTTATTTGACAGGAGCTGAGAAAGCCCCCACCAATAGAATCGCACTCATTGGATCGCTTTACTTCTATCAAGTAAGATAATTGACTGTAATGCTAGCTTTTGAAATCTATTGCGTAAAGCATCTGCACAACGATGAATTATCCTGTTTCAGAATGTCCCATATGTTTGCTGTTTTTCTTTTTGTTTTTGTGCTTATCTTCTCTTTTCACCCCATATAACAGGAGTGACAGATCTTTACTGTCATCTCAAACCTCAGATGTGGAGTCTATCGGAGCCCTGAGCACCACAGAAACTACCTCAACTAGCCTTTCAAGGCAGTCCAGGTATGCTAACTATGCATTCTTTTTATAGAATAATAGAAATAACATTAGAACCTCCTGCTTCCTATCAAACCCTCGTTAAGCCTCTGTAGCTCCAGCAAGACCCGGTCGACAGCCTCCACCATACCTATTTCCCCTCCACCCTTAAAAAGGAAACGCGGGCGGCCACGACGGGCCTTGCAGCCCCCCAACACAGAGATGCTCCCTCCCAGCCCAGCAGACCCAAACCCTTCGGCCACAGACGTGCTGAGCCCGCTCCCAGGGCTGCACTCCACAGACATTGTTCACGGCATGGACCCCAACAGTCAGCTGTCCCACCTCAAGAGCTCCATCAGCTCCTACTTCGGAGCGGCAGGAAGGCTGGCTTGCGGGGAAAAGTACAAAGTCCTGGCTCGACGGGTCACCCTGGATGGCAAGGTGCAGTACCTGGTGGAGTGGGAGGGTGTCACTGCCTCCTAGAGGTGTCCTACTGTGCACCCAGGATGTAATCAGAGCATTAATTAATATGTAACTTTGTTTAGTTAGACTGGAGTGTTATTAAGCTTTCTGCAAAGCCTACTGGTTCAGTGCAGTCCACTGTGAAAATAGTACATATAAACTGATTTTTCGTCCTTCCTTTTAAAATTTATTGATTAAAAACGAGGCTCTGGCATTAAACTATTGGTATCTTTTTGCGCTTTTTCTATTTTGTTGTTGCTTTGAATACTGGCAATAACAAACCCTCAGTTATGCATACATTGTTCAGTGCACTGCACCTGTAGGCTTTCAGTGATGTATTTTAAGTACAGTGATACACTTGTCAATTGCAAACCAGCTGAGTATAAAAGTCATTTTTTTTCACAGAATGTAGCGTGTATTATCGGTGAGGACGTGAGGGAGGTTCTGTTTTGCCGCTGAGGTTATACCGTGCACCTTTGTGTCCACGTGGGTATCGTTTGTACAGTATTTGCAGAGTTATAACCTCCCTACCCTCTGTTCCCAGCTGTTAGTACATCTTACTGTATTTGGCATATGTATTCTTAAGTTCAGTTTTGGAAAGTGTGCTCATTTGTGTGCTGTTAAGGAGGCACTTAGGAGCTGCTGCTGCAAAATTGTATTATTTTATATAAAAATTATATACTACATTTATTTTTACAATTTCCATTTTCCCTCCATTTATGTCTTGCTTTTTCTTTTTAAATGTCACAATAACAGTATAAGCTTAAATGCTCGAACTAGAGCAGCATTTATCATTGATTTAAAATTAACATAAAAATGTGGAAAATCAAATTTTTTTTTTGTTAACGACCTTGTTTTCCCGAGCTTTGATAACTAAATACGCGCGACTATAAAATTATATGATTTAAATCTTTAAGGACCTATTAAGTTTTTATGTTTTATAGTTAATCAAAAAATAAAGTGCTGCATTTTGTGACTGTCACACACTCTAATTTCCATTCTGCAGTTAACAACAGGTTTACTTATTTGAGTTAATCCTGTGTGTTTTGTTAGTTCAGAGTTCACTCAATTGGACCCTGCAGTTGAAATGTTTGAGTTATTGTGATGATTTGGTCTCAGGTGTTCAGTTTTGAGATGTTCAATGAGCAGCCTCTTTTAGGACCCGTGTTCTTTCATTTGAAATGTTGTGTGGATGTCTGGCTTACATGGGCAGCTGCAGCCAAAGAACAGTGGTTAACCTGTTTGAAAACAACGATTGGTCATGATACGCTTTATGTATCGTGATACACGTCGAAGTGTTATTTCTGCAAAAAATAAATAAAGCGGCATTTGTCATACAACCTAAGTAGTGGTTCTTTGTTGCTTTCTTTCAGTATCTACTTTCTCTGCGGTTCTCAACCTTTTTGCAGTGTGTAATATTTTTTAGCCAACTACCCCAATCATTTTTGGTTGGGGAAAAAACAGCTGGAGCATCACTGTCTGATTTATTACTGTCCAAAACAGTTATCTCGAGTGGTATTGTATTTAGAAACAAAAATACATAGAAAACTTAATTGAAAATGAAATTAACTTAATTGCGAAAAAAAGCCTCGTTTATGCGAAATAATTATCTTTAAAGTGCCCGCTTTTGAGATGAAAATAGAGATGTATTTATAAACGTAATACTATATCTGAGCGCCACTTCTATCTACAAGTCTCAGCTTCCGCATTGTGAGACTCTTGTGATTGGCTAGTTGGATCACTTCAGCGCACGCGCCATTGTTCGCGGGTTGCGTTATTGACAGCCGTTTCTACCAATAATTGTGTAGGCTGTTCTCTTCTACCCAATTAGAATCTGGTGTACAAAACCAGGGGCGGAGACAACGACTTTGAACTTATTTTGGCTAACGCTACATGATATCAAGTGGACTGTTAGGATTTGCTCGCATTAATGTGTATTTTCACGGGAAAACAGAATTAACACAAAGCTAGTACATACAACTTATCAACATGGTCCGGTTGGTTATTTGGTAGGTTTTAGCTTTAGCGCCGTTAACTTTACCGGCTAGCCACCTGTTGATTAGCGACCATCTTTGTTTACATGTAGCATGCCATCATGCTACCTACTCGTTGACAGTCATGTGTCATTTATTCTTATAATGTTAAATACCGCTGTGGGCAATTTTTTTCTCGACAAAGGACGAACCGATCGCTTACCACAACCGGCTATGTTGTTGATTCTTGAGCTGGGTTGCATGTTCCAGTTCGACGTACAGCAATGAGGATGAATTAACGATCTGCAGACTTTGATGAGTCTGCTTTGACGTGAGAGACAACAACTGGGTGAGCCCACGATTGTGCCACTAAAACACTGATGTTTTATCAATAAACTGTACGGTTTTCGTCAGTAACTATTAGTTCACTATTTTTCACACGTTTCTATTTTAGGCTAGATATGACATGGAGTCTGCTTCTGCAAGGAGAAAGATGGGCTATGTACGGCAAGAAAATGCTAGTCTGACCATGCAGGATATTCAACTCATTAGTGACCTTGATGCTACGCCCTATGAGCTCCGATCCTCCAACTCTCAGGTAAAACACCGATCTCAGATGCATTTGATGTCCCTCACTGGTGTTGTAAAATCTACCTGGTTATCTCTCAGGATGAACTTGAAACGCACTATAACAGAGCTGTCCGAAGTGCGGCCTGGGAGCCATCTGTGGAGTGCGGCTGTTTTATTGTGGCTCCCAGCACATTCCAACAATATAATTTTAACAAAAAACAGCAAAAATTGAGAAATCAGTAATTTTATAGGAATAAGTCAAAAATATTAAGAGAAAGAAGTTGTAATCTAATGAGAAAAAGTTGTCATTTTTCCAAGAATAACGTAATGTGAAGAAAAAACGTAATTTTAGGTGCATAAAGTGGAAGTATTAAAGGAAAAAATATATTTTTGTTAAGTTGATGTTAAGAGAAATTAACAAAACATCAAATAAAGTTACAATTATTGAAAAATTGGGTTATGGAAAAGTTGTAATTTTGCGAGAATAAAGTCAAAATATTATGGGGAAAAAAGTCATAATTACGAGAAGAAAATTTACAAGAAGGAAACTGAAATAGTTGGAGGAAAAAACCCCAGCAGAAATACAAAAAACTGCTGTAATTTTACGAGAACAAAGTCAAAATATTAAGAAAAAAAGTCGCAATTTTGCAAGAATAAACTCTTAATATTATGAGGAAAAATAATGTCATGTCAATGTAGCATGAAATATTAAAGAAAAAAAGATTTTTAAAAAATAGTAATATAATGAGAAAAAAAGTACTTTTTGAAAAATTAGGTTGGGGAAAATTGTGTAATATTGTAATAAATTGAAAATATGATGATAATAAAGTCTTAACCTTAAAAAAGAACATTTACAAAGGTTATTTAAGAAGAAAGATTGTATATTTGTAAAATTAAAAATAAAACAGCAAAAATTGGGGAAAAAAGCAAAGATCATACAAAGATCAGCAAAGCTCATACTAACAATACACTTTTTCACCGATGTCACAAAGCTGAGATGCACTTTTTATCTTGAAATATATATAACGTCTTAGCATATCTACATTACAAAATATCAAAGCGGCCTTTGCATCCATCCTTGCATTTTATTTTTCAGTATGTGACCTTCAATGGAAAAAGTTTGGACACCCTTGCACTATAACCTTTTGCCGTTGAACTTAATTTGATCTTCTCTAAACGTTTGAATGATGACGTTCAACAATTCAATATTTCAGTACTTTTTGCACAACTTGCTGTATGGATTTCTGTGAGTCTGTTTCTCAAATGCAGGGATATACAAACTTATATATATATAAAGAATATAAATATCTAAGGGCCACTTAGATATTTTGTAAAGCAACACATGCAGATATGCTAAGAATTGATATATAGTTCAAGAAAAATCTGCGTCTCAGCTTTGTGATATTGGTGATAAAGTGTATTATTAGTATGAATTTTGGTATTTTTTTTTTCCCCCCACTTTCTTCTTAAATAATCTTCAGAAATTGTATTTTTGTGACTTTATTCACATAACATTTTGTCATAATATTCTAACTTTTTTCCCAGCCAAATTTTCCAAAAATTACAAATTTATTTTGTTTTGTTTGTTTCACAAAATACTATGACTTTTTTAAATGTATTTTTTCTTTAATGTTTCAACTCTGCACTACTAAAATGCTATTACATTTCTACTTTTCATGCTCATAAAATTGACTTTTTCTCATTAGAATACTACTTTTTTTCTCCTAATATTATGACTTTATTCTTGTAAAATTACAGCTGTTTTTTTCCATTTCTGCTGTCGTAAATGTTCTTTTCGTAATTCTGACGTCATTCCCATAAAGTTTGTATATTTTTATTTTCATTCTCGTAGCATTATACATTTTTCCGCAACCTAATTTTTCCAAAAATTACAACTTTATTTGTTGTTTTGTTTCTCATAAAATTACAACAACAAAAAAAGTATTCTTTCTCTAACATTTTAACTTTGTGCTACTAAACTACTAACATTATTTTCGTAAAATTATGACTTTTTCTCGTTAGATTGAGATTTTCTGTTAATATTTTGACTTTATTATTATTATTATTTTTTTGCTGTTTTTTTTTTTTCTTGTTAAATTGTATGTGGGGGCGGGCCAATAAAAAAACATTCGCGGGCCGCAAATGGCCCCCGGGCCGCACTTTGGACACCCCTGCTCTAATGCATACTACTGATGACACTCTAAGCTCAGTGGCCTGAGAACATTGTGTTTAAAGCCTGGCAGTGGCGAGTCGATCACACACCGTTGTAAATTTTGCCTTCAGGTCCCTGATAGAGAACAAAATGTACAAAATGTGCTGAAACATTGAACAGTTGGACATGAGCATTCAAAAACTTCCACTGAGTACTGTAATAATGGATCGCCTTCTACAGGCCTGCCTGCGATGCTCCAGGGTGGGGCCTGCTAACAAGGAGGCAGTCATGAACGAGCAGATTTGTCATCTTCAAGCAGAAGTGGAGACCAAAGCCAAAGAAGTCAAGTAATCTCATGACCTTGTTACATAAAGTGTAGTGTTCCTGGGCCTATACTACGGTTGTTTATATCAGTGATTCTCACCTGGTGGGCCGTGAGCCTAAAGTGAGTCACGGACTCTTTTTCAATGGGTTGCGGGTCTTTAGCTTGGACAAAAGAAATGATGCTTTTACTCTGTAGGGTATTCTTTATGCAATTAAAAGTGGCAACAACGCTCTTACTTTAAAGAAGTTGTCTATTTGCAGCCATTAGCCAGCACAAATGGACATGAGGGCATCAAGAAAGACGCCTATCGAACTCGCAGTGTGAACAAAACCAACACAAGTCAACACAAATGGAACACAGAACACCACTGCACCACACGGGACTGTGCGGGTATCAAAATAACGCTTGCACACAAACATACACGCAAAACTATACCCACATGTACAAGCCGCAAGGCATGCTGGGCAACCTTGCGGTAGCGACTTTTCTCCGTACACTGCACATAAAGGAATTTTTGTTGAAAAATGTTGTCAGTTTAGGTTGCCGCTTGTCATTACGGGGTGATGGTGGGACCCGCAGCCAAACCAGTTGAGGACCATTATTTATATGCACTACATTTTATTATGCCAGGTGAGGCAGTGGCATGATCGTCAGCCATTTGACATTATTGACATCATCTGTGAGTAGCTGCTGCAGACTAAATAAAACCGGACCATCAATACACCACTATTGATCACAAATGGCTCCTTATAAGATGGACTACTTAGTAGGCGACCATCTTCCGTGGTAATTTACAGATCCTTCATGATGGTCATAGTTTGTCAGTGTGATGCTTGTGATCCTTTATGTAGCTTTTGCTTTTATTTGATACGTGAGCACATTTTAGTCAGCTGCAGAGAGCACGTGGCATCTATTAGGGGTAGGGTGTTCATAGTGGGAAATACCTTTTTTATTAAAGTATTATATACAATACCAGTCAAAAGGGTTGTGTATGTACAGTATATGTGTTGATGTTGATTAATATCAGGGGGTGTCCAAACGTTTTCTAGTGAAGGCCACATAGTGGAAAATGAGAGGATGCAAGGGCCATGTTGATATTTTGTAGATATGCTTTTGCAGATATTTTTCAAGAAAAAACTGCATCTCATCTTTCTGATACACAGTAGGTGGAAAAAGCCTATCATTAGTATCAACTTCACCCTTTGATCCCCACCATTTGTGCTGTTGTTTTTTTTTTTTCTTAAATAATCTTTGTAAATTTTCTTTTTGTAGTATTTTGACATTAATTTTCCCCGTAATGAGTTTATTCTCGTAAAGAATAAATGTTATTCTTGACTTTTTTTTCCTCATTTCTAATTTTTTCTCTTAATATTTTAATGTTATTCTCATAAAATTACAGCTGTTTTTTCATTTCTAGTGTTATTTTTAATTTTTTTTACATTTTTGAAATATTTCAACTTCTTAAATAATCTTTTCCCCCCCGTAATATTATGACTTTATTGCCATAATATTTGACTTTATTCCCATAATATTATAACTTATTATTATAACTTAATTTTCCAAAAATTACAACTTTATTTTGTTTTGTTTGTTTCTCATAATATTATGACTTTTTTTTTTAAATTAGGTGTTTTTCCTTTAATATTTCAACGTTATGCTTTTTTTTCATAATATTGCAACATTATTCTTGTAAAATCACAACTGTTTCTCATTAGATTACAACTTTTTTCCCTTAATATTTTGACATTATTCTTGTAAAATTACTTCTGATGTTTCTTTTTTCTCTCAAAGTGCTGCCTGCCAATAAAAAAACAGCCGCGGGCCGCAAATGGCCGCACTTTGGACACCCCTGATTTATATCATATTGTTTTGAAACCTTCTTCCGTTAAAGCAATTTATTTTCCTGTGCCTCTCAGGGCAGCAGAGCTGAGGGCAGAGCGTTGCCAGGAGGAAGCAGCTCACAGTGACATCATGGTAGTCACTCTAACTGAGAAACTGAGCGGTGTCAGAGAAGAACTGGCCAACAAGACTGCACTGAGCAAAAGGCAAGGGTCTTTACCGGAGCATATTCGTGGTGAATGCAGTTGACAGTGTTAATATCTAATTTACAATCCAATAAAATCCTGTGTGATTTTTTTTTATAATCCTTAATAGGGCAGAACAACAAAGAAACCAAGCCCTTGAAAATGCAGAGAAACTCAAAGAAGCTTTCAACGAGTACAAGGCCACCGTTGCCATCAAATTTCAAAAGGTAATATAAAATTGGATGCGGTGAAAACCTCTTATGTAGACCACACAGATCACAGTTTTCATATACGGTAAGAAGTTAATTTTCCCATAAAATAGGAACAGAAATATTCTGTTGCAACCTGTTGCCATCATAAAATCTTTATTAACTCCACAGACACTGATTTTGATAACACTGCAACATACAAGTGTACAAATAAGTTCATCTTTGTTAAGAATAAGGCTTACAGTATAAACAAATGTGTACTGACTCGGACTACAGGCGGCTGACTTTGTGGTGTACATTAGGTATGGGACAAACAAACCCAAGTTAGCTGCATTGGGGTGTTAGATCATTGAATGACTCCGATCCTCGTGTGTTAACTTATTCTTTAAAGGTGATGGAGAATGAAAACATGTTAAAAAAGAGTCTCATTGAGTGTGATGGTGAAAAAGAAGAGCTTGAACTGAAGTGCACTGTGCTGGAGAGAGAGAAAGCAGAGCAGGTTGAAACAATCGGGTGCGTAAACTTCTCTAGCTCTGCTTTAGTGTTTTAATCCTCTTGCAAGTTCATCTACCATTACCTCCCCATGGGTCTTACAGCCAGCTAAAGGAGGAGGTGAGACAGACAAAGACATTGGCTGCCAAGCATTCGGAGGTCCAGGCCCAGCTGGAGGATGCCGGACGACGGAGCGCAGACCTATGGAGGCAGCTGATAGAACGCAGCGCTGAGTGCAAGGAGCTGGTTTCTCTGCGCAAGGAACTGGAAGACTTGCGGACCCTGATCAAGAACCAGGAGCAGTGTTTGGCCCACAGCCACAGAGCAGCTCAGCAAAGCCAAGCTGAGACCGTCAGCCTGGAGGCCATCATATCCCTTCTGCATCTACGAGAGGTAGCTGGGGGTGACTTTTTGCTGCCACCTCACACGACTTCCCTCCCAGGGTTTCATAACTTCTTTGCGGAATTTTCATATATTTGTCTCTGTGAAGCACAAGATAATGTGTTTATTATTTTGTTTTAGGATGCTGTGGGCCCACTGTGTGTCAGGCCATGCATGCTGCCCCCGGTGGACTATCAAAGAAGTGCAGCTATGCTGAAGCTTAAACCAGGTATAGGTGAACCCTGGGAACTTGGAAACACAATCTGTTTCCTCTGATTGGTTGAATTAATTAACTCCAGGGGTCCAGACTTATACAAACTGAACCTGTAATGTGTTAGCAGAGTTAATTGCAAAAATAAGTAAACACAAGTTTATTAACAGTAAAGCTACAATGTTTCATGAATGAATCAATGATTAATTGATAATCCAATTAATTGAGAACTATTTTGGTGTTTGATTAATCTCTTTTTATATAAAAATTAAAATATCCTCTGATTCAGCCTCTCAAATGTGAATTATTTTTTTTATGTCCTTTGTCATCCGTGAAAGCAGACCTATTATCAAAAACAAGATATTCACACACATCAGCTTTGACTTTGACAGTGATCGTCATTTTTGCCTCTTGTCTGATGCCTTGCGGACCAAACCACTCACTGTTTTTGTTTGGTTCATGTTGATTTGGTCTGTCTAGGGCCCAACCGAATGCTCAATTAACTGAAAGAAGAAACTTCAGATTAATCATCTAAGAATATAATCAATAGTTGCAGCACTAATTAATAGTCCGACTACACTGAAATATCCTCAGTAGTTAATGCTGTTTATGACCTCAAAGTAACCCATCATTTTCAGTTAAATTCAAAGAAATTGTGGAGGAATTTTACTGAATTTAACTGAAACAATCCCCGAAGCAAGCAGGTTCCATGGTAACCAACTGCAACAGTCTAATTTGATGATTGGAAACGCTTTTTAAACTCTTAAAGTAGTATCCTTGAAGACTGACTGTGAACGGCGTTATTTGTAGTCATCATTCTTGCTCATTAGAATACGTTACAGCTGTGTTCATTTCATCCTCAGATCTGTCTTTGAATACCAAACAGAAAAACCCATTTGAGGGGCGTCAAACCCGTTTTCACCGTGGGCCACATTGCAGTTATGGTTGCCCTCAGACAGCCGCCTGTACCTATGAAAAAGTATAAATGTATAATTGCCTCATGATATTATTACACATTTGATCATTTACTTACATTATTTATTTACTTACTTGAAATCCAAAGTCAAGGTGCCAAGCAGAAATTTGAGTATACAAGTGCTGTCTAACTCATTTTAAATGGATTTAAACATAAAAAAAGAAACTGCAATTGCATGCAGAACACATACATTTAGGAAGAAAGATTAAGTGTCTTTTGGAATTTCTTTTGTATTATTTTAGTTTTTTAAATAAATAATAAAGAATTTTTTATGTAATATAATAATAATATATAAAACAAGAATGTTCATGAGCTTTGGGTAGTGACCGAAAGGACAGTTTGACACCCGTGCCCTATATTGATCATCGAAGTAACACAACAAAGCTTTTTAAATCATAAACCCCAACCATTTTAGTCATTTTATTTTCTTTGTCTTATCAGGTGAAGGTTACCGGCAGCTACTACAGGTCCTACAGGTGAAAGAGGCTGAGCGCACTAAACAAAGCAGCCTGGTTGAGCGACTGAAAGAGCGTGTGAGCCGCGCTCAGGAAGAGATTTCCTCCCTGCAGGCTCAAAGAGCCTCCCACTACCAAAACCTCCAGGCGGAGATGATGGACAAAGCCAACCAAGCCTCGGCCACAGAAAAAGAAGTAACGTCACTTGTCTTTTGTTTGTCCGGCAGACAATGTGACATTTGAACACTTTATGCTTTTGCGGTTTCACATTTTAGTTCAGCATCTTGTCAGAGCTTAGTTTGCTTTGTTCTTTGTGTTAACAGCTGAAGAGAAAGAGCGCTCGAGTTGCCGCGCTGGAGAATCAGTTACAGGAAAAAACATCAGCTTACAGTCAGGCTACACTGAAGAATACTGAGCTGGAGAAGCAGCTACAGGTACAAAACACGTTCACTTTGATAGTCACACACAATACAGTAATCGCTCCTGTTTTGCACTTAATTGGTTCCAGACCCGATCGTGATAAGTGAATTTCCGCGAAGTAGGGTTTCGTATTGATAAATGTAATAATTTTGCAGTTAGAGCATAGAAAACCTTCTAAATATGTTTTTTAACATTATTTGTGCTCTCTAGACATAAGAAGAACACCCATATAGTCGCCTTTACAATCGTATTACCCAATATAGTAGATACAATCAGAGAAAATAAGCCATTTAGGACATTAAAAAAAACTTGTGTGTTGCAATAAATGTGTTCCGGATGTGTGGAGGACAGGAAGTGACGTCAGGAGTTCAGAGTTGCGTTTTAGCTTGGCACGGTTTACGGCCGCGACAGTTGCCCGTGTTATTATTATTATTATTATAATATTATTGTGTCTGTTGTGAGATAATTCAAACCTCCAATAAAAAGCCGGTTGTTTCGGCTATGAAGTCTGGTGCTTGTATGTTTCACCAAACATTAAAGTAACATTACTGACACCTAGAGACCAGTGTAGAATACTACACATTACATTTAGGATACATCTTATTAAGGCCTTACTTGGTTTTAGTGCATTTAGCCATTTTTATGCTTGAAAATGCTTAATTTAGGTAAAAATAGGTAACGTTTGCTTAAGTATGCATATTTTTAAATTAATAGGAATGTTTTATGAATTCGGATATTTTTGAGAAACTGTGATCGAGTGAAGCCACGAAATTTGAACCGGTATGTGGCAAGGGACGCCTGTATACTGTTGGAGATGAAACTCTCCGCAACATAATAGAGGTCTCAAGGACCGCTCTGTTAAATAAATGTCACGTCCCCTTACGTGTTCGTTAATCTCCAATTATGAGAAGGAATAAGATTCACACTCCCAACTGACAACGTTTACACAATGTATTCAAAATAAGTCTGACAGAATCATTTCACATTGTTCGGATCCGTTCCGTCCGTTTGTCTTAAAACGAAGCAGAAGGCGCCTGGTTGGGTGCATTGTGGTTGTCCACAAGTAAACGATTATTGCTTCATAACAGGGTTAGCAAGTGTTTGTATGCTTTGCATGCACATTTTTCTTATATTTGATGCAGGAGAAGACGAACACTCTTCAGCATTACCAGTCACTGATGAGCAAAAAGCAACGAGAGTACCAGCAATCTTTGGAGAAGGCTAAACAATCACAAACCCAGCAATGCACGGAGCAGCAGCACAGAATAGACATGGTAATTTGAATCTTTTTTTGTTCCTCATTTTTTTCCTCCTCATTTTCAAACCTAATTAACTCCACTCTCCACTCAGGGATGGCCGCGACAATCGCTGAATTGTTTAATTTGGTTGGTAATGTGGAATTGATTTTTGATTTTGAAACAATTGGGCCAAAATGGAGTCCACCACTTACGCACTGTTCAACTAGTTTGCTGCCTAAATAAGAAGAGCATGACATTGGCTGTGGGAGTTTAACTCCAGCCACACAAACTCCTCTGAGCAGCTTTAATCTACACAGTCCAGTGTGACTTTGAAAAAGGAGTTCAGAACATTCTCCCATCTCAATGTATGTTTCTTTTCCAGTCAATCAAGGAAATGCCCATGCTGAGCGTCAATGTAAGCGAACATAATTGACCAAAAAGGAGGAGCTGTATCGAACAAAACAACCTAGAACTTACACTTCGTAACTGGTATTAAATGGTAATGTTATTAATAGTGGAGACAAAACTGCCTTGGTTGTTGATGCATAGAGCTCCCCAAAGAAGGACTCTATGTCTGATCTCAGTAGAAGTTGATCTGTGTAATAGATTTTTATGTTGTTACAGATATTGAAAATTGATGTCAATGGCAGTGTTAGTATTAGCCAAAGGACATTTCAACTCCAGAATGGCTATATAAGGGGTGTGGCTTGTGGCTGTTTTTTTATTGGCACTCGGAACATTCTAAAAATACAATTAAACAAGAAAACAAAGGCAAAAATGGGGATCATTTTATCATTTTATAGGAATAAAGATAAAATATTAGGAGAATAAAGTTATAATATTAAGAGGAAAAAATAGCATAAAGTTAAAATATTAAACACTAAAATGTAATTTTTTTAAATAAAAAAGTTAATTATGAGAAACAAACAAAACAAAGAATAAAGTTGTAATTTTAGGAAAAATAGGTTGTTAAATTTCTAATAATACTATAATAAAGTCAAAATATGAAAGTAAAGACAATATTACAAAAAAAAGATAAATAAAGTTTAAAATAAAGTTTAAAAATATTTTTAAAAATTAAAAAAAAGTATCTCATACTAATAATACACTGTCACCGATAATACTAACTGAAACATAGGGCTGTTTTTTCTTGAAATATAAAAAATGTCTTTGCATATCTTAAGGGGTTGGTTTAGAAAATGTAAAAGTGGCCTCTGGATCCTTTGATTTCTCAGTGCGTCAAAAAAAAATACATATACCTTTTTAAAAATATGCAGCAAAATCAAATAATGCAAAGCAACTGTTTTGTCGTGATTGCAGCTGCAGTTGTCTGTGGACCAAGCTCATTCTCGGGTATTGGAGATGGAGCAGGAACTGCGTTCTCTTCAAAGAGAGCGAGATGAGGCACAAGCCGCTGCTTTTCAGCTTCAGACCTCTATAGAAAAGGTCACACAAGTAAGGACAACTCTCACGCAAACTTGTGTGTATACACAAGTGCATTGGACTTTGTGAATGGATGCATGTGTGTTGTTTGGCTCCAGGACAAGCAGAATGAAGTGAGGCACAGTGAAGAGTTGCTCCAGAGTTTGAAAGAACAGACAGCCGAGTCTGCTACCAAGGTCAGTATAGCAATACAAGTGCAGCAAGAATTAACTTTCAAATATTGCCTTGGTTGGATGAACAAAACACTAGTAAAAAGTAAGGCGGGGACCAACTTCACATTTTTTTCAATTTCATTTCCTGATCTTGACAATGTTTAGGTGGTTTTCACAAAAACAGAAACTCAAAGAAATATAATACAATATTCTCTCTTTTTATCACGGTTAATTGGTTCCAGATTAAGTGACTAAGTAAGATTCCTTATTTATAAACATAAATATTTTCGTAGTTAGAGCAGTTAAATACGGTTTGACACTATTAGAGCCCTCTAGACATGAAATAATACCCCCATAGTCACCTGTACACACATATTACCCAACACAATAGACATAATAGAAAATAAGACATCTTAGATTACTTAAGTAGTGTTGTGAACGATAAACCGATGCGACCGGATAGCCGGTTTGACAAGCAAGAGATATGGTTGCAGCCTCCTGGGTCGATAAGAATTAGCCATGAATCCTGAGATTAATCGATTGTTTAGGCATGCACCGGGTATCGCCAGACTAGCAACCGCTTGACAGTCCACATCTTAAACAATGCGAGAGCCTGGACTGCCGGCGAAAAGGTTGTCACGCATTCACCGTAGCTTACCGTGACTGAAGACGAGAATGGATGTAAATTGTAGCAATGCGTACAATTTAGCGATTTAATGATCATAGATTATGTATTTTGTAAAACTAAGACAGGAACAACATCAAATTAAAAGCACTCAATGAATGCAAACCCACCATCCACCAGTATAAGCCTGGAGTTTGTATACATCACTGTTTGCTAGCATGAATTAACTTTAGGTTGTGCACAAATCCAACAAACAAATATGCTCATTAGCACTCAATAACATCGTCTTACCGTTCAATCTTACCTTTATGCATTCCCACAGTATCAGCATTTGGGACCAAATATGAGGTGAAAGGAAAACGGGAAAAATACAGTATAGTCGTCTATCTGTGCAGAGTGGGAGAAAGTTACATGGTGCGTTCAAGGACTGTCGAACACAGTGGGACAGGCCGCCACTTGCAACAAACAACATATGCAAAACTAAGGAATTTCTAACTGTATATTATTTGTAGAATGAAATAATGGACCATATTTCCAAAATGGACATCCAAGGCAGCAAATCAAGCAGCAAGTGAGGGTGACTGCAGTAAAGGCCTGGAAAAACATCTCTAGAGGGCAAACTAAAAATTTGGTGATGTCCATTGGCTCCAGGCATTAAAATTATATGGTTATATTTAAGCATGTCCCCTTAAGCTTTTGTTACAAACGTGAATTTGTGGAATTGAATATGGTTATGAAAATAGCTTTTCAAAGCATTCAAAATAGTGCCAGCAAAGTATTGCTGAATTTACTTTTTTTTTTTTTAACACAGCATGACCAACGGCCTAACCTCTGTGTGTCAGGTCCCTAATCCAATAAAAGATCCAATAAAAGTCCATCCAATAAAAGATAAAATCAGAAAACATGCCTGTGCAAAATACTTCTAGGGTAGGACTAATCATGGTTGCTAATGGTGGTGTTGCGTTTGCTTCTTCTTGCGGGTGGCGGGAGTCGAGTGTCAGCCAGCTTTTAGGTGCATTACCGCACCTACCATGTTGGAGTGTGGCCCAGAGTTACGAACGTTATACGGCAACCGGATCGGCCCCATCTCGTGGCGGAAGCCGATTTCATCCGATCTTCAAAATACATTCCCAAATAGTGAATGCCATATTTTTGTCAAAATTGAAAAGTTCACAGTTGCCAGTGTTGACTTTCACTTTTCGTGCCTTTGTCAGGTGTGTGAGCTCCAGTCGTCTCTATCAGCCTGCAGAGAGGAGCTGAAGTCGCATCTGCAGCAGATGGAGGACATAAAGAAGAACTATGAAGCTGATCTGCAGAGATCCAAAGACAAAGTAGGCAGCGTTGAAGCTTACTGACGCCCTGATCCTCTGCTTTACTTATTTACTCATTTCCTCCCATTCCCCAAGGTGTGTTCACTGCAGGAAAAGCTCCATGGGGTCACACGGGTGGCTGAGAGCTCCAGTGATCAAAACCTGCAGCTTCAGCTTTCTCTGCAGCAGCTACAGACGATGCTGACCGAGAGCACGGCCCGTATCTCTGAACTGGAGGAGAGCCAGAGTCAGCTGCAGCTACAGGTAAGTGCAAGGTTTCTATTTTATGGACTGTTTACTGCTAGTAATCTTGTTTGCTCAATTGTCCAGCATTCTCAGTCCAAATCACTTCCATTGTGAACTTTTCCGTAAAATCTTTTTTGCACTTAATTGACTGTAGTTTTTGAAAGGTCTTCTAAACTAATGTAAAGTGAAGACAGAGTACAGTAGATTCATGCTATTAATGAGAGCTACCTTCTGAGACCACCCACGAATGGCAGTAAAAAATGTAATTAAGTCATTGAGACATAAAAATGTCTGTTGTTGACACTCTAATCAAGCCTGGGTTATGCTGCTGCCTCTCCAAACCCTCCTGGTAGTTTGAGGTTGACCGATTTCGGATGAACATTTGCAATAAAAATTCAGATTCAGCGACAATAACCATATCTTTAATTGTCATTGTTTCCTTGCGAAACTCAAGCAATCAGCACTATGTTGCCTTGTAATGCAGGGATGTGCTATGCTGACCCTACTGTATATGCTTTATTATCATATGCTTTATATTATGTAAATTGTTACTGATTTAGGATAGATTAAATGGTTTTTCTGCAATAATCTGCCAACGTTTGCAGATAAAAAGCACAAATCGGCAGGGTTTCCCACAAAAAAAATCCACCTCATTAGCAAACTTTTGATTAGATAAAAATATGTTGTAACGCCACTGTGACTGTGGTCTCACTAGCAAACACGTAAGTGATTGCTCACAGGGAAAAAGCAGTTTGACCTTGTGATGGCATAAATAGCTCTGCGGCGGTTAGTTTGTGGTAAAATTTTGTATGCCTTAAAGAAGACAATGAGGTTCATTCTGTGAGCTGCGCTAAATAGGGGAAATAGGGATAGCACAAATATTCTGCTTTGGCTTAACAGATCAAATTGATGATCAAGTATGCATTTAATTACAATATCTGAATAAGATCAGACCCATTTAACAGCTTTAACTTGAGAACCACAGGTAAAGCGAGCAGCCCCAATCAGACATTGCAGAGACTCACTCCCTTAAAGGCCCCAAATCACGCTGGCTATAAATCTGTTTCCCCAGGACAACCTACTTTAGTGGACCGGATTCTTATGTGAGCATTGCTGCAAGTCTTTATTGCATACCAAAATGATAATCACATGATGTTATCACACAGACAAGTTCAGTGGGTGTTTGTACATCCACTGGCTTGACGTCTTTACCTTATGACCATCTTGTTAGCTTATTGATAACTTAGCAAGCACTGGCTTAATCGATGAACCATTAATGTAATATAAATGGTAGTGCCCAATGATAGAAAGTAATTAATTATGCTTAAAATGTCATTTAAATTGCATTATGAGTTCATCTGAGAACAAACATGACAACATTCAGGCCTGCAACACAAACGTTATAACTAGGGTTGGGCGTCAACGGGAACCGAGACTGACATTCCGATTCCCCCGGAATCGTTCAGATTTTTACATTTCGATTGCTAGTTTCGATGCCCAGTCCGGGGATTGAACAACAACAACGGAAAAGAAGCAGCTTCTGTCCATTCCAACCATGGACAGTGTGAGAGGCGAGCTCAAACGTTTGTCTGATCTGAAGACTGATGCAGCATTTGCAATACAATTATATTGTGCAAAGGAGGGTGCACGACCAACATGATTAAACACCTCCAGATTGAAGGTGGAGAATTAACATAGTGGCCCGTCCTTGTTACACTGCGCCACCCGAACTAGTCAGAATCCAGCAAGTAAAACAATGAATTTCTTATGCCAACATTGACACGGCAAACAAATTATACTAGTGCTAATACGGTGGGTCAACTCAAATATCCAGTTTTACTTTTTCATAGACAAATGTTTTACGAGTAGTTTTTTTTGTTTATTTTCTGTTTATATTCTGCATTCGCAAGTTAAATGCTTCGATATGTACAGTGGTGTGAAAGTGTTGCTGATTTCTTATTTTTTTGCATGTTTGTCACATGTAAATGTTTTTTTCTCCCTTAATAATAAAAAGTTTCATTTAAAAACTGCATTTTGTGTTCAGTTGTGTTGTCAATGGCTAATATTTAAATTTGTTTGATGATCTGAAACATTTAAGTGTGACAAACATGCAAAAAATAACAAATCAGGAAGGGGCAAACACTTTTTCACGCCACTGTATATTGCAGGTGAAAATAGCTGCAGCTGAAATAACACTCTCCTTCTCTCTTTAATTACCGTTGCAACGGGAAGCTAACAAGCTAAATAGTCGATGAGAGCTGTGCTTGCTCACATAGTTGACCTCACGTCACACACTCTATAAAAGCAGGGGTGCCCAAAGTGCAGCAACACGGGCCATTTACGTCCCGTGGCTCATTTGTTCTTGGCCCGTGTGACATTGTAGAAATAAACAAAATCACAAGAAATAGAGCCATAGGCATAATGTAAAACTGAAATGTCACTATTAATAATTCTCTTGTTACTTGTATAATGTTTTTTTTTTAGCCTTTTTACAAAGTAAAAACAGAATTTTTTTTTCCCCCAGAGGAAATAGAAATGGAACGCCTCATGCACTGGAAAATGCAAGTCCATTTACTTCATGTCACTTGTTTTGTTTTTTTTTTACTACTGCTTTTTGAAATACACGCACAAAGTTCATTCTATGACTCTCACTGAGGTATGATGAGGTGTCTCGCCATATACTGCGAGTTGATGTAACTTGGTGTATTTTCCTCCAAACATTTGGTGGAATTCCAAATCGTCCAACCTTTTGAGGCAGTAACCTGCAGAGAGGCATGTTTTGGATGTAGGTGTCCACTTTGGAGCAGCAGCTGGCGCGAGCTCGAGTGTCTCTGCAAGACGAGGTGAGGAACAGACATGAAGCTACTGAGGAGAAAGATAAGCACTTGTATGACATGAAGCAGAAGAACACCCAACTGTCTGAGACTCTCAGGTAAGTCCCATCACATACGTTGACCGTAACATCAAATCGTTTCGACAAGTTGTTTTCTCCTTCTCCATCATGCCAACCGGTTATTTAATAGCAGTTATGTAAGACGTTTCGCTATGACTGATACTGTTTTTTCAAGTGTTTGACTTCCAGCAAAGATAATCAAACACTTCAGCAGCCTTTCAGTAGGTCTTATGATTACACCACCCTGTAGGCGTGACACGGCTCTTCTTAGTCCGCCCCCTTGTCCATCAAGTGCTTATAAATGAGGATCCAGTTGCGTTTGAAGCAATTTCCTTCTGCTGGATTGTGATAGTTAAAGAAAACCGAAAGAAAAGAAAATTAGTTGTTTTTTATATACCATAAAAGGCATTTTTGTTCAGTCTTACTAGGCTTCTCCTTTTCTCTGTAAGTGAAAAATGGGGGCTGTGCTCATGTTAAGGTGAGGCAAATATTACCGTGTGTTAAGTATTTAGTGTGATATTTTTATGTCGAATCAGTTGTTTTCAATTATAAGAGCCACATTTTTCCTTCTGTGCAGCCAAGTCAAATCGGACATGAGAAGCTGCCAAGTGGAGCTCACGTCTAAAGAGTCCGAGCTGCACCGTCTGCTGAAGGAAGTCGCCATCAAGACTTCTCAGATCAGCAACATGGACAAGAACCTGCAGCACACAAGATGCCAGCTTGAAAACAAGAACGACTTGGGTAAGCAAAATACGTAAATTCACAAACAGTCTGGCTGCTTCACACGTTTGCTCTAATTTGGGTCCCTCTCTTTGTCTGTCCTAGTGGCTGACCTGGAGGAGAAGCTCCATCGCTGTGAGGCCGACAAGCAGAACTGTGTCAAGAGGGTCCAGCTCCTGGAGGGCCAGCTGCAGACGGTGCACGGAGAGTTGGCTGAGACGCTAGCGCAGCTGCAGTTGCTCAAAGATGTTCTGCAGAGAACCCAAACTATGGCTGAGGAGCGGCAAATGGAAGTGGAAAAACTGAGCATACGTCTTAGGTGAGGCTACGCTCGCTTCTGAGTGGTGGAGTTCCAAAGATCCATTACTTTATTTGTGCCTTCTGTGAAATAATACCAAAATTGTGATACAATATGTTTTTCATGACGAACGCATAATGGCAAGTTAATACTTTTTTTTTTACTGATGCTTTATAATGTCATATGCATATCTGTATATAATACTATATAATATTTGCCATTTGAGGTGAAAGCTTTCTTGTATTTCCTTATGTCAACTTTGTAAAGCTGTTGCGTAACATACTGCCTGCAGCTACTGTACACAAAGCACCCAAGGGAACATACAAGGGAACATACTGCACACTAACGACATAAAGAGTCTACTGTATGACTACAAAGACTTCAGTTCTGTGGTTTTTACTCACATGTGACATTTTCTCAAGTGTTACTGTCCCCCAGTGTCATGGGGAATTATTATATATTAATTATTATACTATAATAAAACAACATTATTGATAATTCATCATTATTATTATTATTATTATATGAATTTCACTTAACTATAGGTATGAATGTGAGTGTGAATGGTTGTTTGTCTATATGTGCCCTGCGATTGGCTGGAGACCAGTCCAGGGTGTACCCCGCCCGTCGCCCAAAGTCAGCTGGGATAGGCTCCAGCATACCCCCGCGACCCTAATGAGGAGAAGTGGCATAGAAAATTGATGGATGGATGGTCTGAAAAAAATATTTACTACAAATGATGTATCTTTATCTATATATTCCGGTGATGTATTGTGATGGGCAGAACAATTATCTTCTTCCACTAGATGGCAGTATGTACATAATTAACCTGTTTATCAGCCTGTGGCCATTCATACAACAGAATAAGTAATTGTAGCTTGGTGGTTTTTGTCATGTAAAATATGTGCATTGGTTCAATAAACGTGGAAAACACTGCCCCAGAGTATAAGCAAAGCCACAATAGACAACAATGTGAATGAAAACAACCTTGTTCCTTAAAAGGAGCCCTGATGGGATGCAGGAGTGAAACTTTCACACACACAAACATGACACTCAAATATGCTTTTTATTCTATCCACATATTCATGTTATAACATTTCAAAGAAATATAGAATGTAGCCTCTGTTAACGTGTGTTCACAGTGAGACCCAGAGGGAGTTGGAGGAGAGAACTCATGAGGCGTTACACTTGGACACTGCACTGAAGGAAAGACAGGGGGAGCTCCAGCAAAGAGCAAATCTGGTACCACACAACCATATCTTCAGGTTTCATTTGTACGAAACGCTTTTACGCCCCCAACTATGCGTCTCCTCCTCAGCTGGCCCAGCTGGATGTGGCCATCCAAGAGCACAAGCAGGAGATGGAGAGGAAGGCGGAGTCTCTGCGACAGAGCGTGGAGGCCAAAGAGAAAGAACTGAGGGAAGCGCGAAGGGAGCTTGTGGACAGAAAGGTCAGAAGTTAAATAAGAGCACTTGAGAACAGTCTGTTCCAAGATGTGTATACGTAGAGCAGGGGTGGGCAAACTTTTTGACTCGCGGGCCACATTGGGTTAAAAAGTTTGGGGGGGTCTATATATAGGTGTCATCAAGCAAAACGACATACTTGCTCACGGTGCAACGAAGCACAAACCCAACACATCCATAGCAAGTTAACGCATCACATGAATCAACAACTGGCCGCTAAACATAACGTACAACTTCAAACTGATCTTTTCAAATGCCCGCAAGGCATGCTGGGTAGTCCAGCTGCTACAAAAATATGAGCTACTAGTATATCAACTCCTCCTTGTTTACTTCTCTGACGCCCTCATCAACATATTTTGCAATCAAGCGAAAATGCGACAAGCACGGCAAAATGTTGGGGGGAAAGAGTACCACAAGCTACCCAGCATGCCTTGCGGCGGGAATATGTGGATGTTTTTCATGGCATGGGTATTGCGCGTAGATATGTGCATGCCCACATGGTGCAGTAGGTAGGTTACTTAGTGCGTCATGTGTGTTGATATGTTGTGTTGTTTGCATGTGTTTTTTTGTACAAGCTTCTGACTATTTTGACGACTCAAGTGTGCCACAATAGCGCTGCAAGTCATGTTGCCGGCTGCATTTTCCATGTTAAAGGTTTAAAAAGAGAAATTTGGACATGCCCGGTGGGCCAGATTAAGACGCTTGGCGGGCCTGATGTGGCCCACGGGCCGCAGTTTGCCCACCCCTCGTTTAGCGACACATCAGTAATGTAGATCTTATATTTCGGCCTCTCCCAAAACTAAAATAATCCCACAGAAAAGTACAACCACTGTAAAAAAACAAAAAACACACAAAAAAAACATTGTTAAATTAGATCTAACGGTATCAATGAAAACTGATTAGATTAAAAAAAGATGATTGACACAGCACGTATGATTATGCAAGGGCACCTAATATTTGGATACACCAGTATAGTGGATCCTGGAATGTTTGCGATTTACCATTGATGCCCTTCCTGCAAAATATGTTGATATGTTGAAAATTAGCTGAATCTTATCTAATAATTTCAACGGTCAACCTTATTGCAAATGTTGATCCGAAATCGGAGGACAACGTCAATCTCAAACCACCAGGAAGGTTTGAATGGTTTTTATGGGCGTATTACTCGTAAGCGATAAGCGGTGATCTACTGCAGACATGAGCAATGTCATGTGAATAAGGCGTATCAGACATATTACAGAATCGGGTCACAATGTTCCTTCCTTTTGTATTTGAAACCACGCATGAAAATGACTCAACTGAAAAAAAAATCCAAAAACATGTGACAGCCTAAAATACATTGGACAGAAGAAACTTTTGTTGTTGCCTTGACCAAATGCCAGGCATTATGTCACCTGTGGCTCATGGTACAAATACAGCTTGAGTCAATGCAGCTTTAATATGTTTAATATGTTGACCTTCATTGAGTAGAAACGACAAGCAAGTAGCTGTCGCTCTCGTTGGTGGACGTCACCATCCTGTCATGTTGGCAATTGGCCGATATGCTGCCATCTGCTGTCTAATCCTAGTAATAACACATACTTTAGCAGTCAGATGGAATTGCAGTGATATGCCTTTTACTAATCTAATGCAAGGATGTCTGAAGTCCAGCCCTGGAGCCATTAGAGGCCCACAGCATATTCTAAAACAAAAGTTATAATCGCTTAAAAAAAAATACAAAAAAATACAAAGTTATACAAAAAAGTTGAATGAAGAAATGTTGAATGTTACCAGACATTACCAATCCTGTTAATCACTTGCTTTGTTGGCCGTGACCCATGACACAGATTCATCTGTTCTACTGGTCATCATTATCATTCATTAGTGTACCTGTATACATTTAGGGCTTAAACCTGGATTGTGGGTTTTTAGCATCTGTCGCTGGTTTCCGAAGGCAGTGGAAGAGAGAAGGGGAAGGTTTTGGATTCAAGATTCAAGAGTTTTATTGTCATATGCATAGTAAAACAGACAGTTATACTAAGCAATGAGATTCTTATTCTGTTCATTCTCCCAAGAAAAGAAAGACAAACACAGGAAAAAGAATAATAAGATCTGAATCTTATCTAATAATTCCAACTTTTATTGCAAATGTTGACCAGAAATCAGAGAAGAGCGTCAACATCAAGCCAGCAGGAGGGTGTGGAGGTGTAGGAGCGAGCATTGTGTTATAACAGACATTTTTATGGGCGTGTCAATTACTCATGGATTTTTGCCATACGCTTGCAGGCGTAGATCGACTGTATACACCGACATTGGATTGATTTTAGTGTGCTTTGTAAACAAAAAGGTGAAGAATTTCCTTCTTTGATTTGTCTGTGTGTGGCTCTCGGTGCAAAAAGGTTTTGACACCCCTCATCTAATGTATCGAAATAATGATCGGTATTACGCCAACTGCTACAAAAAAATCAAGAAAGGGTGCTATTGCAACCACATGGGGGCGCTGATGATACCTACACATCATTACTGCTATCCGCTGCTGCGGTCATGTGAGAACGTCTGCAGCAGATAGGAGCGTTGAATGTGATGTTTATCATGAATTAATGACTAAATGCTGGTGTGTGTCAACAGAAACTTCAGACTTTACTACAAGAATCTCAGTCTCAGCGTGAAGCCCTCAACACAGAACTGGATGCCTTCAAGCTGCAGGAAAAAGAGACGGTACAAACTACATAATCCGCTTATATAGCCCCGTAGCGGCAGTCTGGACCATATGTGTTGGTGCCTCATGTGTGTATGCCTGTGCAGGAGGTGAGGCTGCGCCGTGCAGAGGAGGAGCTGGCTCTGAAGGAGGCGCGCTGGCAGCAGTCGGAGGCCAAGTTCCAGAACACGATCACTTCTCTAGAGCAGGAGCTGGAGCTGGAGCAGGACCAGCACAACAAAGAGGTACACTAAATCAATTTGTTTCTCTTGGTTTTACCCGAGAAACATTCCAATAACACTTGTACACCACTGATAATAAAACGTAACGTGAAATGAACACTTGACAGGATCAAAACTGTATCTTTGTGCAGAAGATGCGGCCAGCATGATAATGGCGTGTCTTCTCTGAGATGTTTCAAGCTGGTTTGAACACTGTTGTTGTGATGACGTGCGTAGTTCCTAATTTCTCCTGTCTCTACGCAATATGGAGCAATCCTTGTTTATTTCTGTGTGCTTTCAGTACCTCTTCCTTTTATGCATGTCCCTTATTTCTTCGTTTTGGCTGTCTCATTTTTAATACCACCAACTTCCCCACACAGCCACGCGCACGTCTTTTTCTCAGACTTTGGATGGAGTTTGGATTTTCTCACACCAGAATGTGCTTTAAATTTAGACGTAGACAGACTTTATTGATCCGCAAGGGAGATCCCTTGTCGCAGTAGCTCGGTTGCAGATGAAAAAGAAAAATACTCATATTAAAATCATTACAATATGAATAACCTTTAATAAAATTGAAAGAATATAAGATATACAAGATGTACAAATTTACAAATAATTAGTAAACGTATAAGTGAATACAGTTAAATTAAAACGAAATAAAATAACATTTATTTACACAAAAAATAATAAAATACCAATAAATAAATAAAATACATTTAATGTAATTTAATTCCAATGTAAATTCATCTGCATTGTGTTCCTTCCTGGTCAGCTGGAGTCCCTGCAGCAGAACCGAGGTCAGCTCCTCAAGGTGTCCACCACCATGCGCTCCTCCCAGGAGCAGCTCACCTCTAAACTCCAGCAGTGTCAAGCCCAGCTGGATCAGACCCAAACCCAGCTGGAACAAACTAAGGCCGAGTTGGACCGCACCACGAGCAAAGCCAGTCATCTCCAGAGGCAGTTAGAGCAGAGCCAGCAGCGTTTCCTTCAGACTGAGACCCAGCTGGAGGAGAGCAGGGTTTTGTACGAGCAGGTTAAAGCTCAGAACGCTCAGCTTCAAGTCCAGCTGGAGCAGCTCAGTGCTCAATTAAAGCAAGCCAGAGTCCAGTCGGCTCAGCTTGAGTCCTCCATAGAGACCTCCAATGAGAACCTGCTCATCAAGGTAATGCTGTTTGTTTAGTGACTAATTCATTTCCAGTGCTGAAATGTCATCTGTATTCTTATCTCACTGCAGGAGTCTGAGGTGACCCGTCTCCAAGCTAGAATCTCCAGTCTGGAGCGAGCAGCGGACCGTCAGAATCCAGCTGTGTGCGACCCCGCTGGCTCCCTGCCTTCTCTCTGTAAATTCACACACTCCTCTCCTGCTCAGGACTCCTCAGCGCCTCACTCCCCTCCGGCAACTGTCCACTCACCATCACACGCTCACAGGACTCCCTCCAACACGCAAAACACAACATCACCCCCAGATGACGGAGGCCTTCAGTTGCTGCTGCAGAGCTGTAGCAACGATCTATCCTTGGAACTCCCGCCTAGCCTGAAGGCCACACTGCGGGAGGCGCTGAGTCAGCAGCCGTGGAGGGAGTCCTGCGCAGACACAACAGACCACAGCTGGCAGGGCCTCGGCAGCACCGAGCCTGCGTCAAGCTGCGAGCTCTCCTTCGACCCTCTCACCTACCTGGTGGAAGACACAAGCACAGAGCACACCATGATACAAGAGGGAGACAACGATGTCACTCCAGACGAGCACATGAGCTCTTTGACGGGAATGCTGATGTTTGTCAAGCAGACGCTAGCGAATCAAGAAGATCCGTCCTTGTGGAGTTCTGACACGTCATCGCAGAGTGGACGCAGCCTCCAGGTAACACCGCTCCAATCTTAAGGCCTGTTTCCATGATAACAAGGTGGGAACACAAGAGGCTTCTCTCAGGCATTCCGATACTTGTAGCCCATTTTATACACAAAATGGAATTTAACATTATAATTTAGGGTTATTTTGATGTACATGTGAGTTCGTTTTTTGTGGCCAAAGAACAGAGAGGAATGTTATAGTTATTGAGTACAGATGAGAAGACAATATACAACGTTATTGCACACACTATAGCACATTATCAAAAGCAGAAACCACTCGCCAAAGTGCTGAAAAGGAGGCAAATGATTAAAAAGTGCAGAAAAAATATGGAAAACACACATACTGTAACAACTAAAAATACAGGGCTCCAAAATAGATAGAATAGGTCAATATAAAATAAACCACACACAGAAGAGCAGAATAAAATATGAAAACGGTAAAATAGCATCAACCTCTCATACTGGTGAGTCTTAACAGACTGGAATGGAATGCACAAATATACATTTTTTTTGTGTAAAAGGGGCTGTTTTATGTGATATTTAGATTATATTTGGGGGATGGGGGTGTATGAGGCTCCCAGTGAAAGGCCCCCCATTCACTCATGTGTGATGCATTTCTGTGCAACTGTTTTCTTGCCCTCAGAGCGACGCCAGGGAAGCATGAAGCGCCGGGGAGACGTTCTCTTTCAGTCCCTTTAATATCAGTTGCAGAGAAGTGTTTGATTGTCCAGCTTAACAAGCACTATATTACAGCCTGTGGTCTGGAGCAATATTTTTAAATGGAATGGAATGTAAAAATGTCTTTCAAAGCTATATTTATACTTATTTTTGACATTTTTAATACTTAAATAAATGCATAAGGACATGTTATTTGCTTACTAGTCTTATTCTCCAGAGAAATTCCATGTCGGCAATAATCCTCACTGAAGTTCTCAAGCTGCAGGGGTGACTAAGGGGGTCCTGTTACCGTAGCGACTGTCGTTTCCCCATCCAAGAAAGGAATTTTTGGCTCAGGATCCTCATAGGTCACAGTGAAAGCTGATACTGACTCAAGCTGGTTTGAATTTGGCATCCAGCTGTGGCTTTCGTAACAAGAACACAACTTTTGCAACATGTAGACACATCTTTTGTCTACATATTTGACCCTGCCCTCCCATAAAGAAGCATTCTCTTCCCCCCCACCTATTAAGCTGCCGTGCGTTTATTACTGCATGTGTTTGAACGGGCGGCTCTGTTTGCACTGGTCAGTAGGTGGTGAGCATTGTTTGTAGATGGGTGATAAAGACGTAGCGTTGCCGTTGGAAACAAGCAGACCTGCCCTGCTTCACTCTTCTGGGCTCAAACCTGCAACATAGCAGCTTGCTTGAGTAGTGCTGGTTCCACACATTTCTGTCTGTCTGGAGTAAAAAAAAAAAAAAAAAAACTGAACTAATGCTATGCAAAGAGCCTTTTAGAGGATGTGGTTGACTGTGTGGCTTGTTGCGTGCAGTCTTGTTCCTCAGTAGAACTTCCTATGTTCGAAGTATTTTTGTACACACAGTTGCAGGTTTAACTCTTTAACTCTGTCTCTTTTTTTTTTTTTTTTTTTTTTTTTTACAAGGGCACCATAACTAACTTTCCATTATAATACCGCATTTTGTTTGCGTTATTTAAAATGTGCATGGTTTTCTTGTAAATGTTTATTTTTTTAATTGCAGAACCTAAGGTCATTTTAACTGTTTTTATAACTGTTATAAATTTCATTCGGTCAAATGGTGAAATGACAATAAAAGCCTATTTTATTCTAATTTAATGTAATCAAAAATAGGCTTTTGTATGCACTAATACCCACTCAGAATAAATAAACATATCATGAAAAAAAATAAAATCTTTTGTCTCTAAAAACAACAACAAAAAAACGCTTCCTGGCACAGAACCATTCTCTACAGATGGGGATTAAGAATAAATACAAACATCAACTAAAAATGAATGAATTACTTAAAAAAATACAGAAATAAACAAAAAACAACAATAAATAACATCTTTATAACAGATGTATAACTAAAAATAAATTAATAAAAAAAGTACACGCATGTTAACGTATATGAATTTTATTGATTATTTTGTTTGCCAAACAATACGCATTGTGGTACCTTTCATCAGGATAGAGAATAAAGTAAATACAGTACATGACCATAATATGTACAGCTGCAGTTTGTACAAATAATATAAACATAATTTAGGGGGAAAAAAAGTCTCCATTATGAGTGCTTAAAAGATAAACAATCAAAAAGTGATGCATAGTGTACCTAGAGGAGACTGTCACGTTGTAAGTGTGAATAAATTAGTGACCATTATCGGTGCAACTTTTGCATTGTGCGCCATTACATGGTGTCTTTATTAAAGATCTCTTTGTTGTTGGTGTGTGTGTGTGTGTGTGTGTGTGTGTGTGTGTGTGTGATCACCTTGAACTAACATATGTAAGAGGCTTTATTTGCAAATGGTCACCTTCTTCCACAACTAGACGAACGAGACAGACTAGTGTCACAGGTGGGATGGCGCAGGTGCATGCATGTTTGAAAAAGACAGTCGGCTGCAGGGATTATTTGAGGTTGGGGTTAAAGTGCTGTGGTTCACACACACACACAGAACTCAACCAGCTGGCAAGTGGCCCCCAGTGTTGATATAATTAAGCATGCGGCTTGTCAATAGTCATTGCAGTCAGGCACTGCACTTTGCCGATAGCATTTCTCCATGTAAAAGGGGATCTATTCAGGTATAGGACTGGTTTAAACTGATTATCTGCCTTTGGTGCCATGACTACGCCTTGACAGGCGCATTATTACATTCAAGGGGACAAACTGTCTCCAAGCAGCTGTGCAATCCTTATCTCAGTGACCACATATCCTGGAGCTCCAATATTGCTCTTGACATGCTCCACCTGTCTTTGCAAGCTTGCAAGTCAAACATGGAGGTTCGACACTAAGCACCGTATTCAAACTGGAGTTTTAATACATTTCATGGACTGTAAAAGTAGAATCAGCAACTTTGTCGAAAGGTCACGGCTATCCCATCGTGCCACAGCCATTGTTGCCTGTGCATGACTGAAGACATGAGCAAAAAGAGGAAGTGCTATTCCCATTCCGATGCAAGTGTGAATCGTCCAAAAAACGATATTTGATTTTTTTAAATTTTTTTGTCCAATCAAGTTTCCGCTTGTATGTGTTGCCATAACAACGCTGTAAGCAACTGCTGTTAATTTACGGCCAATTTCCAAGACTGGTTTACTGTATTAATGCAATACGGTTTTGTACTGTAGTTTGCAATGCATTGTGGGCTGTTCAACGTGAAGAAACAGAGCACAGGCCTTCAACGGTATGTTAATGGGATAAATTAAATAAATTTGCTGCGTGCCAAACTCATGAGGGAAAGTTGTGTTGCTGCACATGAACAAGAAGCCCTGCGTCCTCCGCAGCTACTGGATTGTGCATCTACAAGTAACGCGGTAAGTATTGTTTGAAATCATACTGTTGCTGAGCAAATGCATAATGATATCAGTACCAGTTAATTAGTGATACCACCTTATGTGACAGACCTCAGACTAGCTTCACACTACAAAATGCAGCTCTCCATTCAGTCACTGATTATAGACTATTCTGATTTCAGGTTCCTCATTGCTATCAATCTGCAGACAGAGAATCAAAGACCATCCAAGGGCGTCTCCAAGAAGACGGTCCAGAAGAAGTCTGCCACAGTGAATACACACGACGCTACACTGCTTAAGAACCTCAGGAACACTGAATATGTTCCATATGGGACGTCATATACAGTAGGTCAGTGAGCTCTCTCCTGTCTCTTGCACTCAATTTTTCATGACAAAGCATTATTAAACATAAAATACTATGTTGTTATACATTCCTGAGTTGTTTTTTATGATTTTCTGTTGTTTTTGAGTGGCAACGCTGGAATAAAGTAAGGGAAAAGGAACAATAATAACTAGTACGGTGACTGCTGAGAAGATTCCTTTTTGAAGAACCAGTCCACACCTGCTAAAATGCATGCACGTACTTCTAAATTTGACCATGCACAATACAAATGTTTGAACCAGAACTACTTACTATAAAGTGAATTAACCAATTAATTATGTTTAACATTTCACTTTAATGAAATGCAAACATTTTGTTTGGTTTGTTTTTTAAGTGTGCAGCAGTAGGGGGTACATGGCTTCAAGTCAAATGTCTGAAGGGGTACGCCACTGTGGAAAAATTTGGCAACCACTGTTCTAAGAGGTCAAACACAAGCCTCTCTCTGTGTTAGTGGCCTCCGTGTTTGGCCCAGTTGTTTGATCCAGATAAAGTTCACTATGGTAATATAAGACACGCTTCGTAAAAACAAAAGTATGGAAACCGTTACAACTGTTGTGTTTTGATGTTTGCTAAGGTCTCTGACATGTAATCTAAGAATTTGCCGCCAGTACTTTACCGTAACATTTAAAAAATACAGAAACATACTGTATTTCACTATTACAGTAGTAAGCTGTAAAATAACCGTAAACAGCTGGCATCTCTGCTACCGTTATTTTACAGAGAAATTCTTCACAATGAATGTAATCTGCCCAAGGCCTTCAGAATCAGGAGTGCTGGCCCCTGTCACATTCACACTACTAGCAATGGGGCTTTCATTTATTTATTTATTTATTTTTTATAGCCAATCAGACTTCTGAGCCGCCTCTCAGGGGCCAGCATTGCAGGCCCCTAGTCCTGATTGGTTGATCAGAGCAAAAAGACAGGCCCCCGGTCCTGATTGGCTGATCAGAGAAAAACTGTTCAACAAGATAAGTTCTGCCCACAATGACTGACTTACTTAAAAGGTTTGATACTTTTGTAATGTTGTTGGATAAATATTGATTGTGAAATTCTTCAGATGATGTTGTAGTGTAGATGTTTGGTGTGCCGTGCCGTTCTGTTTATACTCGTGGCTGAGCGCCAACTTTACAAGCACCGGTGTACTGCCGATCACGGTGGAAATTAGTCACTGACTCGAAGTTCCTGAAAGTAAAGTACTTAAATTAGCAGATTGCAATATATTGACATTTATTTTTTATGTTTTTTCATTGTACTTTTCTTAAAAGTAATGGGAAACCCTCACAAGGTGATTCATTTGGTTTAAGAATGATGTCAAAGAAACAAAAGAGTTTGAAGAGATTCTTCAAGGTGCAAGTATCCGCCTCCTATTTATAGTGCCTACCCAATCACACATGATTGTGGAGGCGCCGCCTCTGCTTCATGTCTCTTGTCTTCTTTTGTGTGGTAAGCCTGACATGCTAGCGGCCTAATCCAGTCTGACTCGGGCACATTGTTGGTGAGGATGTGCACCATCAGCTCTCCCCTGCCAGCTGCAAGCCCAGTGTGTGTCACTTGCTGTTCAACGATAACACTCGCCAGACAACCCCCATTCTGGCACCAGCCAGGTCTCACCGCCCACATGTAAACAAATGACTTCAGAGAGAAAACAGCCTCCTCACCCATGACTTGGAAGGCATTATTATGAAAAACAGACTTTTTAATGATGTTACAACAGTAAAATGTGTCCCTAGTGCCTGTTTATGAACTAAATGTGAGAACAATCTATCGCCTCCCTCTGTTGTTTGCTTCACTTCTGAGATAAGAGGTAACTTTTGAAGTCCTCCTTCCTCATACCACCTGGCCCGCCCCTAGCTAGATGAGCCTGCCCCATGTATACCCCCACCATGTCATGTGACTGCACCAGCAGTCTAGTTTTTTATTTAAACAACCTAGTGGGCGTTGCTGAAATATTCTTTTTTTTTTTAAAGCCACAAGAGTGTTTCTGTAATTCTGCCTAGCAACAGGTGGCAAGGTAACCTCAAGTATTTGAAGAATTCTCTTGGTGCTAGCTAGCTAACATTGTATTTTTAAATATATTTTATATTGTATTTAGAAGGTTGTAACAGGTAAGCTTTAGTTAAAGCTGAAAACCAAACAAGACACCTTGCACACTACTTCAACTGAACTAGGCGAACTTTGTCCCTTCCCTGTTTGAACACATTATGTATCCTGGAACGAACCGGAAGTGGCTGGCCATCAAAGTCTGACAGCTTATTATAAGGAAGACCAAGTGCGTGAAGGCCAAGAGAGAGCATCTGGACCATCCGACCAATCAGCACGTCAGATTCTGACAGAAATCCCACCCTTTTTCCTGCTCTTCCTCCCCCATTGACTACACAGGCGAGACGTGGGGATCACTCCCACATCTGCAGCCTCCGCCGACGTTTCTTCTCCATTCATCTCTTCAAATGTGAGTGTCATCACTTTATTACAATGTTATAAACACCATGCGTGAATAAGCCTTCGCGTTAGCTTTCCTTTTGCTGGCTGTTGCAAAGCTGCATGTGATTGCATTTGCAGATGTTGAGCTGTTTTTTTTTTTGCCTTAACGCAAATATTCGATGAGCGGCTTTAAAGGAGCACGAAGGGAGCATAAAACCAAAGAGCGCTGTTACGTAACTCCAAAAAAAGTGTGTGTGAAAGTCGCACGCAAGAGTATTAAAAGTGTGATTTTTTCTTAAGAATCAAGTGAGATGACCAGCAAACTAACGTTGTGATAATGTCGATGCCGTTTTAGTCTAATGTGGATATTTGGTCACACTTTACAATAAGGTACACAAAAATACAGTAGTTACTGAGGAACTAATGAGTAGCTAATGAGTAGTGGTTAGGGTTGTAGGTAGGTTCGTTCCTCTTTAAGTACTGTAATTTTGTGTACCTTATTGTAAAGTGTTATCGAATATTTTATACTGGCTGCACTCACTAGTAAAAAAAAGTGTCCATTATTGTCCATTATGTGTGCAGAATGCAGCAACTTATTGATCAGCCGGTTCCAGCAAACCTATTAAGCACTTTCCTGTTTGAAACCCGAGCTGTGCAATAACAAAAGCACACAGTAGAGACGGACTAGTGCTGGTTAATTTAAGTATTGTTTCCTGTGTTAAGCGTATAGTTGTCCCTCGCCACATTGCGCTTTGAATTTTGCAGCTTCACTCTATCACGGTTTTGCTGTTTTGTGGTTGAATACGGACTATAAGTACAAAAAAAAAAAATTTAGCAAATGTTATGTATTTTTGCCTAAATTAAGCATTTTCAAGCATACTAATGGCTCTAAATGAAGTAAAATACAAATACAAGGCATTAAGAAGATGCGTTTGAATTATGAATTGTAGTATTCGACACTGGTCACTAGGTGTCAGTCATGTTACTTTAATGGTGAGACAAGCACCAGACTTGGTTGCCGGAACTACGGGCTTTTATTGCAGGTTTAAATGATCTTGCACAATAATAATAACATAATAATTGTAATAATCATAATAATAATAATAATAACACGGGCTACTGTTGCGGCTGTAACCCATGCCAAGATAAAACTCAACTCTGAACCCCCAATGTCACTTCCTGTCCTTCACACATTTACTGCGACACACACAAGTTTTATTTGTCTTAAATGTCTTATTTTCTGTGATTATATCTACGATATTGGGTAATACCAGTGTAAAGGTGACCATAGGGGTGTTTCTTCATGTCTAGAGGGCTCTAATAATGTTAAAAACTGTAGTTAGAAGGTTGTAAACAGGTTTTGTATGCTCTAACTATGAAAATATTCCATTTATAAAGAAGGAATCCCACCTCGTGGAAATTCACTTATCACGGTCGGGCCAATTCCCCGCGATAAACGAGGGATTACTGTAAATGCAGTGATGTTGAAATCACATGTTGACCTCCAGCAATAATCCTGCTGCCACGCTATAATTTGTAATCTGGCTGTTGTGTAACAATCTGCGTCATCTTGCATTTTTGGTGGTACAACAGATCGTAGCAGAGTTTATGAAGCATCAAAGAAAATTAAAATGGTTTTTTTGTGTTGTGTTTGCGTGTGTGTGGGTGTGTGTGTCAGAATGCCGTCAAGCACATGCAGCAGTAATTAATAAATGTCCACAAATTGCCGTCATAAAGAAACGGAAGGCAGTGTGAGTTGAAAGCATACGTGTTTAATTCCAGAAATGTGTGTGAGAATGTATTTTTTTGCATTATATGAATGGATATCTAAAACATGTCTAAAAATAAGCTTTTGCGACAACGGGTTAAAGGGAAATTGTATTGTATTTCAAAAAAGCTTTTCCTGACAATTATGGAAAGTCATGTCATTTCTTTCCAAAATGTATTTATAAAAAAAAAAAGGCAGCGAGAAGTGACTAATTCCATGCTTTCAAACTATTTGGCCTGGTTTCAAAGGAAGGGCTTTACTACAAACTTGGGAATGAGCCTCATGTCACATAACATGCACTTTTAGCCACATGTGCATGTGCATCAAAATGTTAAGTACCGGACACAACAGCCTCTTTGTCCTTAAATGTGATTTACAAGTGTGCTGCAGCGGCAAACATTTGCAATGCAAAGAACATTGAAATCATTCTTTGTCTCGTCCCTCCCAGAGCCATCATGGTGTCCCATAAGGAGTTTGCAGGTGCAGGGAAACAGCCGGGCTTGCAGGTGTGGCGTATCGAGAACCTGGACCTGAAGCCCGTCCCGAAGGCCCTGCATGGCAACTTCTACACGGGAGATGCCTACTTGCTGCTCTTCACCACCGCGGCCCCCTCCTACAACATACACATGTGGCTGGGTAAGGCTAGGACGATTCAAACGGTCAATTTTACACTCGTTTGATTTTTCTTTGACTATGTTGTTGGTACTCATCTAAAACAGAAGCTGCATCTTCGTCACGTTGTTGTGCTATGAAACCTTGTGGTTCATCTTGCCTAAAATTCATATTTTCAAAACAGGAAGTCAATTAGGAAACACTTAATTTGTCCATTTCAACATTTTCTCTTGGGTTTGTGCCACTTCCTTGTTTGTTTTTAGAGCGGGATAAAAGCAAAGAGGGTTAACGCATGCATGGATCATAAAATGAATCTTATAATTTATTATTAATTATTATTTACCACTGTGGAAAGCTGAAGGCATCATAAGGCAGCAGATAAGTAAGGCTGCCCTTACAGCGGCACTTCCATCTCGTAATGCACATTGCTGCCACCTTCAGGACCGGGGTGGAACATTAACAGCCCAAACAGATGCGTTTTTAAATTGGCATGTCTTTATCTTTCTACATGTAATTTCATTTTGTTTATAAAAAGGCGGACTTGTATTTATAAGAGCATCTTCATGAGGTAAAGCAATACAGTAGAGCTCTGCCATCCGTAAACCCACTTTTTTGCTGATTTCTTTGCTTTGCTTTGAATCAGGGGTGTCCAAAGTGCGGCCCGCGGCACATTCTAAAAACATAACTTAACAATAAAATAAAACAAAAAAACAGCAAAAATTGACAAATCTGCAGTAATTTTACAACAATAAAGTCAAAATAGTAAGAGAAAAACTAGGTTGGGAAAAAAGTTATAACATTATGGGAATTAACAGCAGAAATGTTATTTTAGTAGCATAGTGTTGAAATATTAAAGAATAAATGTGTTATTTTTTCAAAAAGTTGTAATAGTATGAGAAACAAAACAAAATCAAGTTGTAATTTTTGGAAAATGAGGTTGCTTTTTAGTATATCTACCCGTATTGTTTTACAAAATATCAAAAGGGCACCTTGCATCCTTTCGTTTTTCAGTATGGTGCCCTCAGTGGGGAAAAAGATTGGACACCCCTGTTTTGAATGGTAAATAATGTGTTTTTTATAAATAAAAATGTAAAAAATAGAAAGTGGTTTGATGGCGCTATCTGCAAGGGAAAAAGAGTGTTGGCGGTCACTCAACATTTTCCAGCAGGAAAATGCTTTGACAAGACGTGGTGTTGTGTAAGTGCTGCATACTGTATGCCTGTAATTGTTTGTTAATGTGTAAAAGTGAATTTAAAATGTGTTGAATAACTGTGAGAGGCACATTAATGGCTTTACAGCTCATTTTTAGGCATTATTCGTGTTTTTGGGGGCACACTGCAAACTTGCTGTGTTAGAAAAATAAACAACAAATCATATTTTACCATAATTTCAAAGCAATTAAACCATTTTTAAGTTAGTTTGCTTACAATTCTACTAATTTGTAATGACAGACGTCTTCTCTGGTACGACCAAACTTTAAAAATGATTTCTTCTAAAATCTGGACACATGCTGACATGTTATTATGTGGTTGCTACACAATACAGGCTGATGCTTGTGATGTGGGAGTGGACCAAATCAGGCAGACACGCGTTACCAATGCTTGGCTGGAGGAGTGGATTCGCTGTGCCGCTCTAAAAGTTGCATCGGCATGTGAAAATGCCCTCCGTCATACTTCCCTCTTTGCGCTCTCACTCTCGGTTCTCTGTCCAGGCATTTAAATGGCATTACATGTAAACCATGTATTTTCTCATGCTCTGGAAATGACCATAAAAGCAGTTCGAATCCCAGCGGGAATACGACCATAGGCCACAAGAGACAGGAACCAGTCCTTACATGTTCGCGCTGTAGCCTGCCAACAGACAGATGAGCCTCTGCTGCACTGATACAAGATTCCAAAATGAATCCCCTCGTCTTACATCTAGTCACATGGAATTATGGAAAAGTTGCATCCATGCTGTGATTCATGCAGCAGCTGCGGCAGATGTGAGTCAGCGCCTCACAGCCTGACTCAGAGGTGCCATGAGGACTCGCAACCAAACTGAAGTCAATCAGAGAGCGCTTAATGGTGATCACTTCTTCCAGGTGATGAGTGCTCGCAGGACGAAAGCGGCGCGGCAGCCATCTTTGCCACACAGCTGGATGACTTCCTGGGTGGTGGACCGGTGCAGTTCAGGGAGCTGCAGAGCTGCGAGTCCAACACCTTCCTGGGCTACTTTAAGTCCGGCATCAAGTACCAGGTGAGCTTCAAAGTGCTGCAGGGACAGCAAACAGTATAGCTTACAGTAAATAGAACGTGTTTGCTCAATATGTTTCCTCTGTTCTAATATCAGTATGTTTCCTCTGCTCTAATAGCAGCCATGTCCGAAATAATCCACTAATCCACCTCAAATAGATGCCTCCCTTTATTTTCCTTCAGGTGATTGACACCAGCGCTGTCACTCTGTGGGCATGACCACAACACATTGCGCCTGCAGGACAGACGTGGGTCGGTAAATCTGAAGTTTACATTCCTGTTTAGAAAAAGGAATACAGAAAAACTAAACCGAATCTAAACAAAATCATACACATGTAATAGAATAGTGGAAACAGTACCTTGCCACTTTGTGGCTTAACTCCGTCACCGTTTTTCAAAATCATTGGCCTAAATTACGCATAAAAATAATTGAGCGAATATACAAATGTGTGTAAGGCATTCAGAAGATGGTTAAAAGACATGTAGTATTTTGCACTGGTCACTAGGCGTCAGTAATGTTACATTAAGGAGACAATAGCCACTGCAGGAAGTACTCTGTCCAGACAAAAACAAAGAACTCTCCCAATGCCAGTGTGAGTCTGTTGTGTCTAATATGTCTTCTTTTCTGTTATTATGTCTACTATATTGGGTGATAGGAGTGTACAGTATTATTTCATGTCTAGAGGGCTCTGATAATGTTAAAATTTGTATTTAGAAGGTCAAACAGGTTTACTATGCTCTAAGTACAACAATATTCCATTTCTAAAGAAGGAATCGTACCCCGCCTCTCCCCAATGTCTGCTGGGATAGGCTCCAAACATACCCCCACGACCCTAGTGGGGATAAGCGGCATAGAAAATGGATGGATGGAAAGAAGGAATCGTACTTTGTGGAAGTTTACTCACGACGGTCCGGTTTGGAACCAATTAACTACGATAAATGAAGGATTACTGTTATTATATTATGAAATAATAGGGGTGTCACTAGACGATAGACGAGATTGGGTCTACAAGAACGAGACTGGGCGAGATTTTAACTTTACCTTTAAGAAAAGCACAATGAAATGATACAAAAAACTAACAATATAATTTCTACTATGTTACATTCTTCTGCACCCTGTGTGCATGCTATCAGTCCTGCCACCACCCCACCGAGACCGTGCCATTGTTCTATGGAACAAACACGCCAAGGTGCTAAAACCAAAGCACAGAGTGAACGCTTTGCCTGCCTGTTTGGAGGCGGGGGATGAGAAAAACAGACACACATGCACACGGCGATATATTGAGGCGGGCAAAGTGATCAAGTTCATTTTCATTTGTTTTGTGATTAATGAATGTATTTGTTGTCGTCCCAGGCCTAGAGCCCACAACACTTTTTTTTTCTGAACGAGAAATCTTGTGACACCCCTATTAAATAGTTATCTTCTTTATGTCAGTTGCCGTAGATTAATAAAATATTTATGTTTTTAGGTTTTTGACTTATTTGAGGAAAACATTCATAGTTGATTATTTAATATCACTATAAAAATACATTTGTAAAAATACATTGACTGACATTCTCATTTGCATCGAAGCAAATAAACGGCCACTGCATGAGGAAATATTTACACAGATTTTTTTCCCCCATTGATTGTTTTCTTTTTTGTTTTTCGGTATTTCAAAAACTAAACGTATGTCTTTTGTCCTTGGGACTTACGAGTATTTGTTGAATTATTTTCTGGTATGTGCAAATTACAACCCTTTGTTTGTCGTCATTCATTAATAATTCACTTCGTGTGCAACATCCATCAAATTCCAACGTCGATCTAATTTCACATTGTTGCAGGACGGGGACGATACAGTATGTGCTCACGACAACTTGTCATTGTGCAGTACTGTACATACATACTACTACTACTACTACTACTACTACTAGTACTCCTAATAGATAACTAGTATAACAATGATCATTTTAGTGTGTGGCAAAGTTTGTACAAGCAATGCAAACAACTCACATTAGCACTGTGAGCACAAGTGCTAACTCAACATAACAGCTGTCCCGGCTGGTTCGTCAACATTTTAGTCGATGGACGCCATGTCATCGGCTGCTTATGACAAGCGAGTGTACGTTCCAAATATTGTAGATCTGTTTTTTCCAGTTCACTATCATCACACACTGTTGCTTTAAAGAGGCTCTAATGTTGGCCTTATCCACCATTGCAGTGTGCACACCATCACGACTGCCATCAAGCCATAAAAAGTAAAAAAAAAAAAAAAAGAACGATAAAGAATTTGAAAGTGAGGACACCGTCTCTCTCTATGCTGCCAGGCACCAAGTCAGATGACCGGGGGGGGGAAGGGATTAAATTGAATGGAAAACATGTACGGTAGTGTAGTTTCTTTTAACTGCTAGCTCAAATGGAACTAACCATCTGTGATGATTGTCTTTGACCTCGGTATATCTATACGGATTAATGATTGTCAGCGCCACGTGCACTTTGTCGCGTAGTTACGCTAATGAGTGTGAAGTTCACGGCGCACACAAACCTTCCCTGTTGAATATTAATACATGCCAGGGTGTGTCCAGGACTGAGGCCGCTTCTTGAATGCCCATCTGTTTCTCGTTGCCTGACTTCCTCCTAACTTTGTCTGCCTATAATTAGCTCAAACACCCCCCCACCCCCCTGCAGGAACTTTGCCCAAACACGATTACGTAACGGTAATGAGAAAACTAAGAGGAAAATGCTCGTTTGACTTGAGAAGAAGACAACGTGCATAGGAGAAAGAACATTTGTGGTGCCTCAACATACAGTTTATAGATGAGGAGCAATCTGGGCTGTAGTGTTCCTTCCTTCCATTCTCCTCATAGTTTTGGTGGAGGAAAGCAGTTTTCCATCAGAACAAAACACAGGCCACATTGTTGCCATGGAAAATTTTACTGCCTGGCTTTTGAGAGAGGCGAGCAGCATGAATGTGGTTCCATTTAGCCTCAGAAGGCACTTCTCCACACGCTGCCAGGACCCTGCGGGCAAAGCGCAACTTTGTTCCACAACAAGAAACTTTGTTTTTGTTCTCAACAACTGAAAGTTTTTTTTTATTTTTTTATTTTTTTTTTAAACGGTATTCTTCTTATGAGTGTGCCTGTTGTTCATTTGCATGACTTGTAAATACGTCCTCTGCTTCACGGCTTCTCAAAGGACGGCACGTTACGAGACACTTCTGCCTCGCAGGTACAACGCTGTTGTACACGATCCTCCTATTTCTCCACAACCCCATTCGATGATTCACACTCAGTCACCCGATGTCCTTATCTGACAGCTCTTTGAGATTTGACAGTGAAAGCGCAAAGTAGAACTCATCATCACCACCCATGAAATCCTCCAACCTAGTCATGTACTGTTAATCCCCAAAAGATTCATACTCTGAATTTGTACTTTTGAATGGATAAACTCCACAAGATAGTGGAAAAATAATTTCATTTGCACATATTAATAAAGTACAGTAGATATTACATTTTGGAAATTAACTTGACTTATTGGACACGTTTGAGTCTAAAGTTTCCTGGTCATTTCGACCGTAACCTAGAGCAGGGTTTTTCAAAGTGTGGCACAGTGAGCCTCCCGTCAGAGAACATAATATACCATCATTTCCGGTGTATAAGCCGCTACTTTTTTCTTAAACTTTGAACCCTTCGGTTTATACAGCGGTGTGGCTAATTTATGGCTAAATTCTCATCTCGTGACATCTGCTGTACTTCAGAAGTACTACTAATTGTTTAAATTCTGTGCCGTTCGCGAGTCGGTGAGGGAACAATAGCTCTTTGTTTGGCAGGAGCCAATCACGAGCTATCAAAGCAGTCACAACGAGCTTGTCAACCCAATTGGAAATTGCAGTAAGTCATTATATATAACAGGATAACAACATAACAGTCTCACGGTGTCGTCTTACTGAGAACAACACTAAATTCACCACACAGCAACTTAACGCTCCACTTAATGCTCCAGAAATATGCAAACATGTACCAATACAGGTTGAAAATGACAGTTTTCCCATAAGGCATTGCATGTGAGCAACGTATTCATTGGGGTGCTGCAATGACATCAGCCTCCCTCTGGGCTCTGTGCTCCGTACTCCTCTGGCTTCCTCTGGTGGACAGAGGCAGCATTGCAGCACCATACGTCTATGTTACTTGTCCTCCAATGAACTGCTTTTCTGGCAGCAATGCATTATGGGTAGATGTTAAAGTACCTGCTGTTTATTTTGTACTCGTATTGGTCCAAGTAATGTATGTTTCCTAGGTACCTTTTGAGTGTTTAGTTGCTGTGTGATGAGTTTATTGTTGTTTGTAAGATGACACCTTGAATCAGACTTACATTGAGTAAAGTACACCGAAATTTGCGGTAGTTAGTTCCTCCCCTGCTCCCCCCCCCCCAAATATTTTATGAAGCATGTTTCGTGGGTTTTTTTTTTTTGCTCGGTTTATTTTGTGTCTCTATCAGGGGTGTCTAAACTTTTTCCACTGAGGGCCACATAGTGAGAAATGAAAGGATGCAGCTTTGCCACTTTGATATTTTTAAACCAAAACATGTAGATATGCTAAGAAGTTATACTATATGTCAAGAAAAAAACTGCATCTCAGCTTTGTGATATAGGTGATGTTTTTTGCTGTTGTTTTAAAAAAAAAAAAATTTAAGTATTTGAACTTTTTTCTCAAATAATCTTTGTCAATTTTCTTCTTGTCTTCATTCCTAGAATATTTTTCCCATAATATAACGTTTTCCCCAAACCTAATTTTTAAAAAATGACAACTTAATTTGTTGACTTTTTAAAAAATTACTTATTTTTTCTTTAGCATTTAAATTCTGTGCAACAAAAATTACGTTATTGTTCCTCATAATATTACAAATACGACTTTTTTTTTCGTCTTGTAAATTCTCTTCTTGTAATTTATGACTTTATGTCCATACTATTTTTTTTATTCTTGTAACATTGTAACAGTTTCCTCAACCTATTTTTCCCAAAATCATTGTTTTGTTGATTTGGATTTCTGATTTTTCAATTTTTAAAACATTTTTTTTTGTTGTCTTGTTAAATTATATTTTTAGAATGGGCCACGGGCCAATAAAAAACCGCCACAAGCCGCAAATGCCCCCCAGGCTGCACTTTGAACACCCCGGCTCTATAGGAACTAAAAATCATTTCACTTTGTTCCTAAACATAACTGAAGTTAGCAGGTTTTTAAATTTTTCTTAAGCTGCCGCGCCTCCACTGAAATCTTGTCCGCCTCACACTTTCAGTAACCCTGATCGAGTGCATTCTCATAATGGGCAGTATAGAACATCATTGAGAAAGGCTGTGGTTGTATGGATGGGTGGTGTAATGGTCCTCCCTTTTGTGTAGACAGGCACGGGTTCGATTCCTGTTGTGTGTTGGGGCCCGAAAGTGTCCAGTGCGTGTCCCATGTTCGGATAAATGGGAGGATTGGGTCAGGAAGAGCATCCGGTGTAAAAACTAAGCCAAATCAAGCATGCGATTGACTCGCTGTGATGACCGTCCCCTTAAAAAAAAACCTTAAACCTTTTGAAAAAATCTAAGCAACTAATGAATATAGGAAATGTTTTTATCATTATACAGTGGTAGCTCGGTTTTTGTTATGAATTCATTCCAAAGGGTCAGGCAAAAACCGCAACATACGAAAAACAAGGCAGTTTTTCCCACAGGACGTCATGTAAATCCAACTCATCCCCTCCAGACACCCAAAAATATTAACCAAAATACATTTTATGGAGCATAATTCTAGTTTTACATGCAGAAAACAATGTGAAATTATAAATGATAAATATAATCGATGGACTTACCGTACATCCCGGCGAGATCGATTTCAGTAGTGTTGCTCACATTTTTTTTATCAAATTGCCGGCACTCTGCTTGGCCCCGTGGCGGGTTATTTTGCAGCTGCACTCAGTAAAAACAACAAGGTTTGACTGTATGCTAGCACAACTGAATACAGTCTTTTTCTTGTGACATTTCCAGCTTTCCACCAAAAAAAATAAATCATTTAAGCTCCAAATTATCCAGGGTATGAATATTTTTGGGCTTAACTGCATCCCTGCCCTCATGCGTGCATCATCGAGGTTGACCTTTTTTGCTCCCCACTTGCATTGTGCTTGAAATAAGTCCCATCGGTACCTAACGGCCCGTTTATAATGTTCTCACAGAAAGGTGGCGTGGCGTCTGGTTTCCAACACGTGGTGACCAACGGCACGAATGTGAGCCGACTGCTTCACATCAAAGGTCGCAGGGCCATCCGAGCCACGGAGGTGGACATGTCCTGGGCCAACTTCAACAAGGGAGACTGCTTCATTGTTGACCTGGGAAAGGTGATACACTTGACTTTGGATTGAATCAGTTTGCTTGCTTAACACACAACAGGCCAACTACAAATACAACCGGGGATGTTGATTCACTCTGTTCACTCCATTACGGTTTTTCAAAATAAATTGAGAAATTATTACTGTTTCGTGGTTAGCTATGGCCTATTATTAGTCAAAAATATGCACATTTAAGCAAATTTGACATATTCTTGGCCTAAATTAAGCATTTCCAAGCATAAAAATGGCTGAATGAACTACAATACAATTAAGTATAAGCAATTCAGAAGAAGCATTCAAAGACATGCAGTATTCTACACTGGTCACTAGGTGTCAGTAATGTTCCACTGATGAGACAATAGCCACCCGGCTGTTCAGAAAAAAACAGGTAACTCTCCCAATGCTAACGTGTGAGTCTATGTTATGTCTTATTTTCTGTTGTTATGTCTACTATTTTGGGTAATAGAAGTGTAAAGGTGACTTATAGGGGTGTTATTTCATGTCTAAAGGGCTCTAATAATGTTAAAGCGCTTTGAGTGCCTTGGTGGTGGAAAAACGAAATACAAGTGAAAGACCATTTACCATTTAAAAAAAAAAAAAAAAAAAAAAAAAAAAGGTTTGCAAAGCATGCTGGGAACCCGGAAGCACTCCAGCGACACTACAATATTTGTATATTTAAAGACAAAGCTTTGTTATTATGTTATTATTAGTTACCAATATCAAAATGTCAGCCTTTTCTCTTTACATTGTGCCTTTTTGCTCAGTTTTTACCATTTTTGCTGTTTTTTGTTTGTTTAATTTTATTTCTACAATTTTCCAGGGGCCAGAAAAAACAAAGCACGGGCCGCAAATGGCCCCCAGGCTGCACTTTGAACACACCTGCTGTGTGCAATGTACTGTAATGGCTATGTGACCCAATACTTATGTACTTAGCACGTATATATTCCATTCCAGTGCCAGTGTGTAGTGTCGTGTGTGTCTACTCCACTATCATGCTATGTAAATGATAATTAACGGTCTGGATCCGGTGGAATAATAAAGAAGCTCATAAATTGTGCCCCCAGATGGCTGTCATGTGACCAGTAAATGTTGTTTTCCTTCTCTTCTGGTGTCCCCAGGACATCTATCAGTGGTGCGGCAGTGAGTGTAACCGCTTCGAGAGGCTGAAGGCCTCCCAGGTGGCCATCGACATCAGAGACAACGAGAGAAACGGCCGCGCCAAGCTGCACATGGTGGAGGAGGGCGAAGAGCCTGGAGCAATCACGGAGGTAATGGTGACACGCACACACACACACACACACACACACACAATTAATGGTCTCACCCTCTCCTGTTGGATCCCACTTGGTGTTTGAGCCCAAAGGTGGTCTCCTGCGAGCAGAAGCTGGGAGCTCTAATGATGCGTGTCACGTCCAGTGAGATAGTCAGCGTGGGAACAAACACACACAATGCTGTGCTTTGTAACGAGCTGCTCACGGGCCAAATTTGTGCCAACTCCCGGCCTCGTAAACGCTTGAAGGGAGGCGTGGTGGTAAACTCCACAGAAGACTGATGAGTAAATACAGTAGCTTGGAAAATATACTGGAAATCTAAAAAAAAGGTGTCATTATAAATATGCTGTATTGGAGCCCTTCATATCAGTGGTCCCCAACTCCCGGGCCGGCCGCGGGTCATTTGGTACCGGGCCGCACAGAAAGAAAAAAATAATTTCCATTATTTCATTTTTTTTTTATGTTTTATTTTGAAAAGTGGCCGGATTCTCTCTGTTACATCCGTCTCACTTGACGCATGTCCATTGTGCGTGTGCTAACTTTATCTCACGGCGCACAGATAGACTACTACTGTATTTTTACCATTTTTCTTTCACCTCATATTTGGTCTCAAATGCTGATACTATGTGGGAATGCATAAAGGTAAGTTTTGATGACTTATTGAGTGCTAATGTGTACATTTGTCTCAAGTTAATTCATGCTAGCACACTGCCTTTTACCACACACGTCAAACAGCCATGTAATCATCTCTCTGGAAAAACTTGGCTGGAACTTGAACTGGTGGATGGTGGGTCGGCATTCATTGTGTGCTTTTAATTTGATGTTATTCATGTCTTAGTTTTACACAATACATAATAAATAAGATCAATTAGGTTGCTATAATGTACGACCCCCCCCCCCCCCCTCATTTTTATTAACCTAAAACCATCATTTAAGCCAGGGGTGTCCAAGGTGAGGCCTGGGGGCCATTTGCGGCCTGCAGCTGTTTTTTTTCATTGTAAAAATGTCATTTAACAAGAAAACTAAAAACAACAACAGCAAAAAAGGAAAAGTCAGCAGCGGCTTTACAAGAATAAAGTCAAAATATTAACAGAAAATAGTTTGATCTAACGAGAAAAAGACCTAATTTTACGAGAACAACGTCGTAATATTATGAGGAAAAATAAACTCATTTTAGCAGCCTGAAGCTGAAATAAGACGAGACACTTTTATTTTTTTTAAAGTTTAACATTAAGAGAAACAAACAGAAAACGCAGAATAAAATTAGGTTGCGGAAAAGGTTATAATGTTACGAGAATAAAGTCAAACTATTATGGGAATAAAGTTTACAAGGACAAAGTTGAAATAGTAAAAAAAAAAAAAAACAATATAATTTTACAAGATTAAAGTCAAACTATTAAGAGAACGAGAACAACAGATGCAATTTTACAAGAATAAATTCCTAATATGAAAAAAAAGTCATTTTAGTAGCCTAGATTTGAAATATTAAAGAAAGAATATTACTTTTGTGAAATTATGAGAAACAAACAAAACAATATAAGATTAAACTTTTATGGCGATAAAGTCATAATATTACGAAAACAACATTTCACAAAGAGATTATTTAAGAAGAAGTTAAGTTAAAGTTAAGTTAAAAGTTACTCGATTCAGTCTGCCTGTCTGTGATGTCATCGCCATGCGCCAGCAGACAACACAACATAGCATATGGGATGGCTGAGGACGAGCCGGCGAGTGAGAAATAATTAAGCCACCATTGCGGTCCAGTGTGTGTAAAACACTTTGGCTTTTGCAAAGAGGGAGATGTTGTAAATAAGTCGCTCGCTGTTTGTAGGATATATAAAGGCCAAGTAAAATACCACGGCAACACGACAAATCTCTCCAACCACCTACTAAGGCTCCGTGGGATTTCACACACACTGGCAGACTGTCCACACCTCTTGCAGGTTGCACTTTATTTTTATATTAATATTGTATTATTTTTATGTTGAAAAACAAAAGCAGCAGTAGCAGGTAAACCTACTGTGGACATGTTGGTTGCACTTACTGTCCTTGTATTGAAAATGTATTGAATATTGGAAATGAGAGCAGAAAAGATTAACCTCCTGTTAATTCAACCTCAAGTGTTGGTTGCACTTTATTCAAATAAAATGTGAACGTATTTGCCATTCATTTTTGTTGACTTATTTGTTTATGTCCATAATTAATTTATACCTGATTCTGTCCAGTATCCAGGTATTTACTGTATCTCACAGTCACACTGGTTGAATTTTAGGCTAAAAAGTTGCTGAATCGATGTAAAGTTACTGAATCGTTTCGCATCGTATCGTTTTAAATGAACCAATATCTTCTCTGAATCGTATCGGCAACCACGAATCATGATACAAATCGAATCGTTATTAAAATGAATCATTACACCCCTATTGTTGGTTCATGCCAATAATAGGCTTTTTCATCTTTTACCACAAAGCTGAGATGCAGTTTTTTCTTGAAAAACAGAACTTACCAAATTCAAAGTGGCCCTTGCATCCTTTTATTTTTCGGTTTGTGACCAAGGGTAGAAAAGGTTTGGACACCCCTGAATTAAACTAAGAGCTGTTCATGTGTGTATATATTTTTGCCACACACTGTACTTATTGTGTTAGTTTCTTTTTAAAGGATGAAGGTAAGCTCTGTGGTTAATGGTTGCGGTTCTTGCAGGTGCTGGGGCCCAAAACTGCCATTGCACCGAGTACTGCTGACGATGACAAAGTGGACACGTCCAATAGGAATAAGGCTGCCCTCTACATGGTGAATATCATCGAATCAGCTCATTTGTTTGTTCATGTTTACACCTGACTTGGAAAAAGTCGAGTTATTTTAACAGGCACTAGTTGATTTTGTCAAGTACATCCTAGAAATGATGAATAAATCCATTCTGGGAGTCAAACTTGGAAAGTAGGGATTTTACGGGGCCTAGTGGTGTAGGTGCAGGCGTCGCGGGGTCGCTTGAAATGTCCAGTGCTGCTTCCAAGCTGGTATAAATGGGAGGGCTGCATCAGGAAGGGCATCTAGCGTAAAAACTAAGCCAAATGCCTCATGTGATTGACTCGTCGTGCTGACCAGGGCTCCTCCTGGAGAAATTGGGCGCAAACAAAAAACAAATTGTTCAATAAATTATTTTTAGTATAAAATAACAAATGAATAGACTAAAAAACCCAAATTGTTCAGGGCTGGGATTGAATCAAAGCCCTCTGCTTTAAAAGGCAGCAGCTGTACCCTTACACTACCAGGGACTGAAATGGCAATGGGTGAATTCTGCATCTTGTTCTCTTAATTCTGCTGCTACAAACTTTTCTGCAAACTATTCAGAAGTAGGATTGCATCCGGGGACTGTTCAAATTTGGAAACTTTATAAGAAGGACTATATGGTATTTTACAGGAAACAGAAACGTTTTTAAAAGGGATTTGAATGCAAAAACAAAACACATCTTGAAGCATCTTCTTGATCCAAATTCAATTGAATTTCAACCCAGCTTCTTGTACCCAATTTCTTTCCAGCCCATACACACAACTCACAACTTACAGTACTTTCGGCATATAAATGCTACCGATCGCCTAGCATAGGCACAGAGTTTTTGACCGGAATGAATCTTAGGAAATATGTTTAATCTATTCCACACTTAGGGATTCTGTTTTTCAGTCCAATACTTTGTACTGGTGCCTCCGTTTTTGTCATTAATCCATTCCAGAAGGTCAGATGAAAATCAAAATGCATGAAAAGGCAATGTTTCCCGTAGGAAAAAATGTAAATCCGGTCCAGACACCGAAAAATATTAAGAAAAAATAAATTTTTATTGAGAATAATTAACAGTTTTACATGCAGAAAACAATGCTAAATATTTCTAAAAGACAAATGGATGGAACTTATTGTTGATGCGGACTTCCCGTACATCCTGGTGAGATGAAATTCAACAGCGTTTCTCGACTTCTTTTTTGCTAGCATTTTCCCGTTTCTTTGGCCCCGTGACGGGTTATTTAGCAGTCACACTCAATAAACAAATCTACGGGCAGTGAGTCAGCAATGTGTAGGGTGCTTTGTTTGGGCACTCGATTTTGTGGAAGGATACAGGACAGGGCAAATGGACTAGTTTGTGATGTGCAAAAAAACAAGTTTGACTGTACGTATATTAGTAAGGTTTTGCTTTTACTGTACAGATTTCGGATGCATCTGGTTCCATGAAGGTGTCTTGCGTGGCACCATCCAGTCCCTTCAAACAGGCCATGTTGTCTCCTGACGAGTGCTACATTCTGGACAATGGCGTGGACAAAAACATATTTGTTTGGAAAGGTACCAACGAGTCTGTAAGAAAAAATGCTAAGCAATAAATAGAATGTTAAATGAATACCACTCTTGATAATAATATCTTTGTGAAGTTTGATCCAGCGCTAGTATTGAAAACGATTAGGTTCCGGATGAAGTGTCCGGTGAGATTGATGACCTTCTCATTGTGTCATTGCCTTCAAATCAGGTCCAAAAGCCAACACATCAGAACGTAAAGCCGCCATGTCTGCAGGTCAGAAGTTCATTAATGAGAAAGGGCACTGCAGCAAGACCAAGGTAATGCTACACTTTACATACGCAACCTGGCATCATCAGTGCTTTACATCTCTCGTAAATTCCGGTGTATAGGCTGCTATTTTTTTCTTAAACTTTTAACCCTGCGGCTTATACAGCGGAGCGGCTAAATTCTAATCTTGTGACATCTCCTTTACTTTAGAACTACTGCTTATTGTTTAAATATTGTGCCGCTCGCGAGTCGGTGAGGAAACGGTAGCTCTTTCTTTGGCAGGAGCCAATTACAAGCTATCAGTGCACTCACAACAAGCTTGTCAACCCATTGAAAATGTCAGGAGGTCATTATATATAACAGTATTACAATATAACAATCTGACTCACGGCGTTATCTTTCAAAGAACATTTTACCAACAACACTAAATTCATCACACAGCAACTTAACACTAACCAGCATTTTAAAGTTTTCCCATAAGGCATTGCGCCTGAGCAACGCATTCATTGGGGCGCTGCAATGACGTCAGCTTCCTTCTGGGCTTTGGGCTCCGGGTCCACTGGCTGTCTCCCCCTGGTGGGCAGAGGCAGCATTGCAGTGGCATGCACCTTTTTCTATGACCTCTATGGTTTCTATGCTCCTCCAACGAAATGGTTTTCTCAAACACAATGCCTTATGGGAAAACTTTAAAATGTTGTTTTTTTTCCATATTAAACTCATATTGGTACATGTTTATTTCCGAGGTATAACGTTTGAGTGTTAAGTTGTGTGATGAGTTTAATGTTGTTTGTAAGATGACACCGTGAGTCAGACTGTTACATTGAGTAATGACCTCCTGTAATTTCCAATGGGTTGACAAGCTCGCCTTTAATTTTTAATAGCTCATGATTGGCTCCTGTCAAATGAAGAGCTGCATGGCCTTCACGGACTCGTGCGTGCTACGACATGTCATTTTATGACGTGGACACGTGCTGCTTATACACCGATGCGGTTTATATATGAACAAATCTGGTTTTTACTCTAAATTTAGTGGGTGCGGCTTATACCCCAGAATTTACTACAATTTATTACAAACATGATAAATGTTTGTGCTCACACGATCCTTGCAGATCCAAGTACTTCCTGCTGGAGCCGAGACAACCCTGTTCAAGCAGTTCTTCAGTGACTGGAAGGACAAAGACGAGACCACCGGTCCGACTAAGGCCTTTGCTATTGGCCGGATCGCTAAAGTGGAACAGGTGCCTTTTGACGCGGGCAGCCTGCACTCCAATAAAGTCATGGCGGCTCAGCACGACATGGTGGATGACGGCAGCGGCAAATTCCAGGTAAAACCGTGGCGTAGTGTCAAGGGAAAATCTGCTGCTGGCTCCACAATACTGTAGATAAGCGACAAGACAAGTTCTTAGAGAATAATGAGAGGTATAATTTCAAAAAACAAATCAATGCAACCTGAAAAGATGGCGTCTAGAGAAAATGTGTGACAACAATTGTGGTGTACAACTGCAATGCATGATACTGACAAGTGTTTGGGTAAATTATTTTTGGTATGCGTTTTAGATCTGGCGTGTGGAGAATGGGGAAAAGGTTCCCGTGGATCCTTCGCGTTACGGTCACTTCTACGGCGGTGACTGCTACCTCATCCTCTACAGCTACAAGAATGGACACATCATATATACTTGGTGTGTTTCTGTGTGACTGATTATAAACTTAAACACAAGTCAGCACTGACACATAAACCGTACGATGAGCTGTGTCGGTGCCGTGCCACACCCAGTTTCGTGTTATATTTAAGACTACAGTGTAGCTTGTTGTTACAGAAGTATTCTAACTATGTTTGTGTGTGTGTGTGTGTGTGTGTGTGTGTGTGTGTGACTTCGTCAGGCAAGGGCTGAAGGCTACACAAGATGAACTTGCCGCTTCAGCGTTCCTCACCGTGAAGCTGGATGACTCAATGGGTGGATCCCCAGTTCAGGTTAGAGCTTGTTGATGTACGCTACACCTACCAGTAGAAACTAGATGACAATCTGGTGTGATATGAGAAGGTTCAGCCAGAGTAATTCCTTCATCACTGAAAAATACATTATTTTTGCTAGAACATTAAGTGATGATGCCCGTAATAACATCCAGGTTATACCTTGCCTTTTTCCCAAATCTAATCCAATGATCTAACCCATGATCCTACACAAGATAAGCAGTAGAAATTGAAATTAATTATTTGATGAGGCAACCTTAAAAGTGTTTTTAAAAAAAACCCTAAAGTGCAGCTTTCTTCGGTCATGAAAAAGACAATGCCAATGGATGGCCAGAAGAGGGCGTCGTTGTGTCAATTCTAATTGTGGCCCTTTTGTAAGTCCTCATACTGTGATTACAGAATGAATCAGAACAACATATCATCCAGGAATGATGTCATTCAAAGGGGACGAGTGCATTTTTATTGTAATGAATAAATCAATAAAAATCAACCATTTGTGAGCAATTTGTCAGTAGAACACAAACCTACACGATACAGTTGTGCAAGTCTGTGGCCACCATTACAAATGTGCTTTTAGCGATAATTTAATGACCACATATAACTAGAATGTCACTGTAGAGCACAGACCTCCACCACGGTCAATTCAGTTCAATTTATTCGTATAGCGCCAAATCACACCAAGTTACAGTATCTCATGGACACACGTGAAGGTCAATCTCCTCACTCAATAAAAATATGTATTTGTGTTTGTTTGTCCATCTGCTCGTTAGTTAGCAGGCTACTACCTGAATGTGATGTATTGTAAAGCATGCAATTGCTTTGTTTCTCCTTATTATTGTTGTAATTATTATTATAGTATTATAATATATGTTTTTATATTTTTTATACACTACAACAAAAACCACATAAAAAGATTTTTATAAAAAAAAAAGAATAAAATAATTTTTAAAAAGGTGGTAAAAACGTCATCCATAACAATATACAGTATGGTTATTTATATCGTAAAGAGGGTTCCAGTGCAGCCTGTGTGTGACCAAGCTTTGATCCACCTTACAGGTGAGGGTAACTCAGGGTCAGGAGCCACCCCACCTGATGAGCCTGTTCAAGGGCAAACCTATGATCATCCACAGTGGGGGAACATCACGTAAAGGTGGACAGACTCAAACCGGAGGCTCTCGCCTCTTCCACATCCGGCAGAGCTCCTCCCACGCCACCCGCGCCGTCGAGGTGGGGAACGCTTTTGTTCAAGTTTAAGCAGACGTCAGACACCACCTGGCATGACTCATAATTTGTTGTCCTCAGGTTCAAGTGTCTGCTTCCAACCTGAACACCAATGATGTGTTTGTGCTGAAGTCGCCGAGCGAGCTGTTTGTGTGGCGCGGTGTGGGCGCCAGCGATGACGAAATGCAGGCCGCCAAGCATGTGGTGAGCTTCCTCGGGGGAAGCGCCATCCCTGTGTCGGAGGGAAAAGAGCCAGGTAGGGTGTCCTCTCTGGATTAGATATCAACTGAAGAACAAGTTGAAGGGTGGCGTTTACTTTATCAGTGTCAGTGGTAATATTCAGGAATGGTCACTATATTACAGTATGTACACCTGCACAATCTAATCAAAGACATTTTCATTTAATCGTAATTTGCATTGCATTATACTGACATTGTTTTGCAAGCAATTGAATATACTGAGATCATAGAAGCAATTGTGAAAAAAGTATTACAAAAATAAACTTATTGTCAAATGAAGCACTCGTTTTTGTGAGTGCACAAAAAAAATTTTTTAAAAGTTTTTAATATATTGATTTAGCGCAAAAAAAAAATCTAAATAATAATGCACCTCTCAGTGTGATGCGGCGCTCTGTTTCTTTGTGAAGGTAGAATTTCTTGACACTGAATGTGCCAAGTGCACCCAATAAAGTGGCTTGTAAGTGTACATCATCACAAACGGAATGAGTGGGGTTCATTTCATTTTAATCAAATGCTCATACTAGATAGAGAGATCATTTACTGAGGGAATACATACTAGAGGAATGTTCCATCTTAGAAGTAAACTCATTTAATTATGTTTTAAATAAAAAAACATAAAATTTTAAAAAACATAATATTTTAAACAAATATAAAAATATAAAACACATAATTTGTGTATTTTATTTTGTATATTTTTATTTTTTATCTACATATATGAAAAACACAAAAATATAAATGTAAAATATAAAATAACATTTGAAAAAGACATAAAAAGGACATGATTGACTTTATGTTCAGTCCAAACTACCTTATGACTTATACACACCTTATGACTGTCTTCGTCTCAGCTGCGTTCTGGTCCGCCCTGGGTGGCAAGAGGGAATACCAGACCTCCAAGAGTCTGCAGACAGTGATCAAACCACCACGTCTGTTTGGCTGCTCCAACAAAACTGGAAGGCTCATCGTATGTGAAATCATATGAGTGAGAAGAGTGTTCATTCATGATTTGATGCATTGCTGTGGTGTTGTGCTGCTGTCAGGTTGAAGAAGTACCAGGAGATTTTACCCAGTCTGACCTGGCCACTGACGATGTCATGATTCTGGATACCTGGGGCCAAGTAAGATGTCCACCAATTTCCACAGTGCTCTTGTAGAATTCTACATGAAAAACCTCTTTTTCTCATTTCCTTGCAGCTTTTTCTTTGGGTTGGCAATGAGGCGAATGCGCAGGAAAGGGCTGGAGCTCCCAAAATAGGTTGGTTGCGCATGAACTGTAAGAGCTGTTATTTGCAGTTACAACACCCCACGTAGCTTTCAGCAGAGATTTAAAAAAGGGTTTGCTTCCTAATTAGTACACAAGTCAGCATCTTACTAGCAAACTCTTTCACTATTAACCCGTATATCATGACCCTCCAACACGGATGGCTTGATCATGTTGCTAATCTTCACATGCGGTAACACAAATCACTTTCTTACACTTTCAAATGAACAAAGACTATTAATTCAGACCCTAAGGAGCTTGAATGGTGCGTTCAAGAGATGTACACCTTACCCATCATGCCACACTGCACCCTACTATGACATGCTGGCCTTTTGACTGGCAACAATGTCGATACAGTAGATGGCCTTTTTACTTTTAGCTCCAGGGGCGCATTTTGCATTAGAGCATCTCAGATGAGCTCAAGCTAAAAGATGTCAGCAAAGTGTCTCTGGATGCTACTTCATTAGGCGCAATCTACTGTCCTGATATGTGTAATATTTTGGTTACCGGAAATTCTGGTGTATAAGCCTGTACTTTTTTCTTCAACTTTCAACCCTGCGGCTGAAACCGCGTTGCGGCTAAATTCTAATGTTGTGACATCTTTACTTCAGAACTACTACTAATTATTTAAATACTGTGCCGCTCGCGAGTCAGTGAGGAAACGGTAGCTCTTTCTATGGAAGGAGCCAATCACGAGCTATGAGTGCAGTCACAACGAGCTTGTCAACCCATTGAAAATCGCAGGAGGACATTATATACAGGCATGGAAAAAATGATTAGACCACCCGTATTTCTTCAGTTTATGGATCCATTTTAATGCCTGGTACAACTAAAGGTGCATTTGTTTGGACAAATATAATAATGATAACAAATATAACTCATAAGAGTTGAATTTAAGAGCTGATATCTAACAACTTCCATGGTTTTCTTGATGATAACCAAAATCACTTAAGTTCTTACATGAATAGCTATAGCATTGTACTGCCAAAAAATGTAACTCTTATGAGCTATTTTTGTTGTCATTATTATATTTGTCCAAACAAAGGTACCTTTAGTTGTATCAGGAATTAAAATGAACAAGAAAACTGAAGAAACAAGGCTGGTCTAATCATTTTTTCCATGACTGTATAACAATATAACAACATAACAGTCTGACTCACGGTGTCATCTTAGCAAGAACTCTTTACTAACAACACTAAATTCATCACACAGCAACTTAACACTCCAAAGGTATACCTCAGAAATATACAAACGTGTACCAGTACTAGTTCACAATGAAAAATGAAAAACATTTTTAAGTTTTCCTTTAAGGTATTGCGTCTGAGCATCGCATTCATTGTGGCGCTGCAATGATGTCAGCCTCGCTCTGGGCTCCGGGTCCTCAGGCTCTCTCTTGTGGACAGAGGCAGCATTGCATCGCCATCCACCATTTTCTATGCTACTTGTCCTTCAATGAAATGGTTTTCTCAAACGGAATGCATTATGGAAAAACTTTAAAATGTGGGGTTTTTTTCCCCATTTTAAAACTCGTATATATTTTGAGGTACACTTTTGGAGTGTTAAGTTGCTATGTGATGAATTTAGTGTTGTTAGTAAAGTGGTCTTAGTAAGATGACACCATGAGTCAGACCGTTATGTTATATATAATGACCTCCTGCAATTTCCAATGGGTTGACAAGCTCGTTGTGAGTGCACGGATAGGTCCTGTCAAATAAAATTGACGGTACAATATTTAGCAACATGAGACGGGCACAAAAATGCTGGACAGTATCGGTGTTACGACCCAGGGGAACGTCACATATTTAAAGAGGACACACGGGGTGGGAGAATTACAGTACAACTAAAACCCTAAACCAAAGAAACCTGAAAACAGGATAGCTGGTCACACCAAGACAAACAAGAAACTGGAAACATCACGCCAGGAGCCAGCAAGAAGCCAAACTCAGCTGCTTCCTGCAAAAAATCCTAAAACACAAAGATCAAACACGTAAAAACACATTGCTCATACATAACTATCGGTAAATCGGATATTGGTAAGAGAGCCAATATCGACGATCTCTAATCACACTATATATATTTATTTTATTACTATGGTCCAACCCCCAGAATCATAATGGTACCCCCCCCGTCTGTTTGACTTGAGACTTGCACTGTAAATTAATACTGTAATAATATAGTGCAGTGTCATTGAAAATAGAGCATTATTATTTTTATAAAGGGCAGAATTTTTGGTACAGCATTTGTTTTGAACCACATTATATTGTGGAGGTGTACAGGGAGTGTCCTTTAAAGACCCTTGTTGACTTACAGTAATATTGGAGAGCTCTGTCAGGAATAGAAGGTCATTTATCCCAGAGACAATAAAGAAAGGCAATAAAACTAATGTAGGTCATTATTAGCGGTGCTAGCTATGGGTCATATGGGCAATTGCCCGGGGCGGCATTCCCTTAAGGGGTGCCGCGAAAAAAAAGCAATTTATTTGTGCTCATCAAGTCAGGATGTGTGTCAGATGGGCGACCTCTACAGGTGGAAGGAATTGTGAGTCAGTATTTTTTGCTTGTTTATTATTATATTTTATATCTTTTGGGGCAGTGGAATATAATAAAAACTGCTGGTCATAATTTGTTTGTTGCAATCTTCCTCATTTGTCTGTCTACCTCCTCCAGCGAGGGAATACCTGGATTTGGACCCGGCCGGCCGTAAGGGGCTGCCCATCACCACCATCAAACAGGGAGCGGAGCCGCCAACGTTCACCAGCTGGTTCCAAGCTTGGGACCCCAAGATGTGGGAGACAGATCCGTTGGATAGAATCCGTGCCCGTTTCTGAGCACCAAACTCCTCTGAGTCTTTGGCTAACTTTGCACCTATTTAGCACCTGTTGCCATTGTTTCCTTACCTCTTTAAACACCTACCGTAAGTGCCAAAAGCCAAGCTTGCAAACAGATTGAAAGGCTGATACCACGCCCTGGTGGACCAAGAGGGTGGTACAGTGGTTTAGAAAAGGATGCTTCCTCTCTTTGTCTGATGTTATAGTGGCTAATCCAAATGGGTTTATTTATCTTTTACTCCTCCAACTAGACAGCTTCACTCTCTCAGTTTAAGAGTAGGAAACTATGTACGCAAGACATTACAGACAAATATATCATCATGCTTTTTCCCCATACTGCCCAATTAATCCATTGCCACGTTGTATGTTGTTTGTCATTTGTTTTCATGCTGCTTTTTTTTTTTTTATCCTGCTGTGAAAAGTATATGCATGCACATCATTTATCACAGTGTCCATAGAATGCTTTCATGGTTGACTTTTAAATAAAACTCACCCAGAGTTTGAAATGTGTGTTGTGTAAATGTTAACATGGAATATATAGCAAACTAACAGTGGTACACATTGTAACACACACCCAGCACAGGGTTGTGGGGTGCTGTCTGTACAAAGAAAAATGAATTCCTTTGTCAAAAGGGAAAAAAATGACGTAACAATATCTTTCAACTACCTGTTAGCTTGCTGAAAGCTAGCTTAATAGCTGAGGGGGCACTAAAACAGAAGTCAAGGCCAAAAAGTTTGGTTTTCAAATTTCTTCTACTTCTAAAATGCAGCACAGTGTTCCCTGTTTTTTACAGTTAAATATGTTTTAAGGCTGTATATTCCCTCACCAAACACTTTGTACACTTTTCTCAGACAAGCAATAACCTTTTCTCAGATTTCTCTCTTGTTTGAACAATCTCAAAGTCCAAATTTTGTTTGAATTTTAATGATCAACCTACTAGGTTGGACACAAGAAATGATAAAGTGACTCAAGCGTATGTCACTCCTTAGACCGTGCCTCGTTGTCCTGGCGCTGCTCAGCTGGAGCGTTTTGTATCCTTGTTGTCATCGTAGTTCCCTCACACGGTTAGCTTCTATTGTTTACAATATTGGCGGTTAGCAAGCGACTCACACGGTTAGCTAGTTTGGTAGCCATGACCACAACAGGAAATGGCATGAAGGAGATTGATTGCCAATGGTCTACAGCCAATCAGGACGCAGAAAACAATGGGCAGTGCAGACAGAAGAGAGAGAATACAAGAGCCACACCCTCTTGCTAAAGCCCCGAACTACAACACTCAATTTCCCACAATGCAATTCTTCTTAAAGGGCCAGGCTCGGCCTGTAACAGCGTTCATACGTTGTAAAAAAACAAAAAAAACACAAAAATAGCATAGGGTCTAAAATAGGGTCCACGACAGGTGAACTGCGATAGAGCGAGGCAACACTGTAATTTTATTATGCGACAATATACGATTGAATCACTCCTTCCGATTTTAAAGGTCTCTATATTTTAGTATTTCCAACCATTTTAAATAAGATTCAGAAGTTGCCACAATAGTGTATTTGAAGTTTATTGTCCAAAATCTAGCCTTGAGCCTGAAGCCCTACTTCCTGTTACTGTAATGCTAATGAGCTATGTTTGTCCAAGCCTGCAGATGAGATCTCCAGGGCTCCGGTGTTTGAAGATGTGTAGTGAAGCCTGCTTTAGAAAAAATAAAAATACAAAGTGGCTTCAAAAGCAACCGTTTGAGCGCTTCTTCTATCAAATGTGAGGGAGATTATCAATTTTTCTCAAGTTTGGTAGTGCTAGGGACGCATATTACCGTTATGACGTCATTAAAAAGTCAATTTTGCTTAATAGGGGACAACCCCTATTAGATGTAGTAAGGAAAGAAAACAGCGCCATCTAGTGGGGCACTACCCGCCCTGCCCATTGAAAGAATAAAGAAAAGGTTGGTTAAAAATAGACAGGAAGCGGCTGAGGGTCAAGAAGTACAACTAAAGCTTCTTTAAATAGGAGCGACACAACAGGGGCGCTATGACAGGCATCCATGACACGCTAACCTGCTCTAGCACACTATTGCAATGCGGCGGCTCTCCACTAGGGGTGACCCGCACATCGATACCGAGGGTAGTATCAGTACCCTTCGATACTAGAGTGATGTCATTGATATTTTTCAGTCCTCTTCTATGATTATGTTCACAACTATCCGTATTTTCCGTTTTATTGATATTGTATATATGTATATATTATTAACAAACTCAGGGAACAAGTCGTTATTCGCGCACCCCTACTCTCTTCTAGACAAAAAAATACACTCATTTGTGAAGAATTTAAAAATAAATAAACACAACAGTTTTAAGACAATATAACAACATTAACATATATTTAAATTATATTTAAATATAACAATATAAATAATGTAACAACATTAACAACACAACACAAAACACATATTTGTGGAAATAAACATGTAGTAGAAAAACGTGAACTAGTCCAGCGACTACTGTGCCGGCACGGATACCGCCCATGGTATCAATACTCTCGATATTTGGATCGAGTCTTCACTGCCTCACTCTCTCTCCCCGCCGCTGTGCTTGGGGTTCTGCTGGATAAAGCTGAGCGCTGTTCGGTCATGTGATCCATTTTTTTCCCTCCTTGGAAGTTGAAAGGCAGGAGAGGGAGTGGGGCACGATTTCTTCTTCCCACACTGTTCGCAGATGAAGCCACTTGGTTTCTTTTGATCCACATTGCGTTCGCTTTCCTTTTGGAACTCCTTCCATCACCACCATGGCGGGGGCTATTATCGAGAATATGAGCACCAAAAAGTTGGTGATTGTGGGAGTGATCCTGCTTTTGTTCCAGGCGTTTGCCTTCATGGTGGGCGGGTTAATTGGTGAGTTTATTCCACGTTTATGTCTGACTTTTAGAACTAGTTTAGCTAGCGTTGCTTGGTGGAAGCCGTGTGCCTTTTTTGGAATGCCGAATGCTAACATCTCAAACTTTTCCACTTCCCCTACATGCCTCCACACCTAAGCGCTAAGACTCGTCTTTTGCCACAGAAAGAAGGGGCTTTCTTTCGACTACATTTTCACATTGCCGAGTTTGGCCGGCTTATACATTCACTTTGACTGCTCCTGTGTACACTTTAGCGCAATCACTGCTTTGTGTCAAGGTGTTTCTTGTCTAGCGTCAAGCGTCATCTCTAACTTAAAATATCACCCACTTTGAATGTCTCTAAATTGCACCTAGCCTACTTTTCACTTGTTTAATCCAAAATTCAGTCTGTTCTCCTCCCACCTCCTAATCCTCCTCACCCCTCCTCCCACATGTAATGTCTGCAGTGTGAGGCCCCAGGCAGCATCTCTACCTTCCCTTCACTTCTCCTTGTGTGGATCCCACTCTGCCCAAATCCCCCCTGGCCTTGCGGCTAGTGCATTTGTGTTTCCTCGCCTCCCCCTTTCCCTCTACTTTTAGTTGCACTGATACACAGGGACACAGCTGTCAATGTTAGATCCTCCCTTCAGGACTTTACAGAATTCACTGTCAAATGTCGTCAAATCCACCCACGCTCATGCACAACGCACACATCTGGTTGAGGTCTCATCTTGGAACCACTTCACACCTAAAGCCTGGCACATTTGGCTAGTGTGAGTGCTCTGATCCATGCTCAAATTTGGTACACGTTTCCCTCCTTTCGTCGGACTGGAGTAGGTGGGCCAGGGCACTCACGACTGCATGTACATTTGGACCTGCACGGTTCTGCAAAACATGGGCGTTACAATTTTCTTGCAATCACGGTTTTTACATGATTCATTTTCACACACACGCATGCACACCATCTTGAGGGCCATGTGCTTATGTGTTAAAGACATTACACTGTTTTGTTGTGTTTATTATTATTATTATTATTATTATTATTATTATTATTATTATTATTATTAGACTTCTCATTGTGTAGTTCTGCTTTAAAGAAATGTTGAATGGTCTTTCTGCCGTTTTGCTTGTAAGGTCCCGGAAGGACAGTTGACGGGAGACTTTTTAATAGAAAGTATCCATCAAGTCACAAACATGGCACGCTTGCTCAGGCCATGGCACAATGATGCACATAATAAAAATAAGTCAAAGGGTATTAAAAATAAGTATCAACCGATACAGATATGTGTAACATCACATATCGTTTTCTTGAGTTAAATTGTTCTAATGTAAGAATACTCTTAAGTGAGTACAGTTGTATTTTGGCTACTCCACCCATCTCCGAGTAGATAATTAATGTGTTACATATTTGATATTAGAATACATCTTTCTTGTGCCTTGATTTATGTTATTCTTGGACAGATTTAATTTATTTTTAGTTTAAGGGGTATTGTTTGAAATACATGCATTTGCTGATTATTTTGAAAAATGTTTTTTTTCGGCACTACTTTGTGCTCTCCAGCTGATATCATGTGTCAGTGTCGACAAAGATCAAATACATTGTTTTTGGTGCCTAACCAAAAGTATATTAGTGCATGTGTGAATGTATAAATGAGAGGTATTAACTTAAATTCCTTTGTAGAAAGGCGCTTTATGAAGTACATTTACTTCTTTTCACTTACAGCACAGCTTTGCCACATCCAGTATGGCGGCGACGTTGACGTACGGCTCAGCGATGCGGCCGACGTAAACGGTTTTGACAACAGCGCTTCCTGTTTCCCAGCGTGCTTTGCTGTACTGTTGTAAATAGCTGCAAAGTTATAAGTTTAGGGCTCACATAGTTGTCGATTATTCAGCATTATTCGTTGGTAGTGTCTTGTCTATTGTTGTCTACCTATTACGTTGCTGTGTGAAGTTTTTTTTTTTTCTTCTACAAAGCTGGTTAGTTTGATGTGAACACGATTGTTACTCTGCTTGCTAAATATAGAGATACTACTTCCACACAGACTTGTGAGCGGCACAGTATTAACTGTAATTCAGCAATATTGCAACGTTGTGGCTAAAACCTTAAGATAGACTTTCAATGTAAGGAAAAAAACGATACCAATGTTGGCCGATGTCACATTGTTATGCCAAAATCGGGCCAATAATTATCGGTGGCCGATATTATCGGACAACCCTAGTCAAAACGAAAGTCATTTAATCAATGCGATCACTTCTTCTCCTTGAGATGATTAATGATGGCCAGGGCGGCAGATCCAACTCGCCCTGGCTGGTGAGGCTCGCGAGGGGAAGGGGAGAGCGAGGCAGAAATTGCAACGTTTGTTCATGATGCAGTAAAAAAAAACACCCGTCAGAGATTAGATGGCATATTAGTGGGAATCTAGATTGCAGTTTTGTTGTCCAGCCTTAATGCACATTCTTGAGCGCAACATAATGGAGTCATGGTGTGATAGATACTTTTGTTAATCTCCAAGAGAAATTCACGATTGCTGCACACAAGTCCTTAATGGTAACCAATACGTTTCATAAAACAAATGAAATGCAAAGACTCCAAATAATCCAAGAGTCGAAACCCACTGCACGCTTGCTCACCTGTGAGTACGTGTGTGCGTAATAAAGATGTGTCATTTAATTAATGCGATCACTCCTCTTGTATGTAATTAATGATATCTGCCATGTTCCATAAAAAAATAATCACAATGACAATCACAATAATCCACAAAGTCAAGAAATTGCAGAAATCCAGCAGTAGAGAAGTAATTGGCACAAGAAAAACCGTAACACAAATCACTGCTGTGTGCGAGCGTGGGCCAGTGGGGACCAGGTGATCGGTCTGGTGTCCCTCTCGCTGACAAATTAGCCCGTTTGGTTCCTCTTCGGCTGCGTGAGTGCGAGTACACCCTAAGATGGTTTTAATGAAGCTAAATTCCTTTGTGTTTGCCTGGTGGCCCAGAGGTAGTGGGGCCAATTAAGTAGAAAGGGTCCCCCCTACTCTTGTTTCCCAACAAACCCGGGAGCATAGCATGGGGTCGGCTGGCTGCAGCGATGGCCATTATTCCGGACACACTGTGGTGGACACTGAAGCAGCCGCTGGGCTCAGGGTCACGAGCTAATTGAATGCAGAGAGGATTCAGATAACTGGATTTGATGCAGTTTGGTGTCATTGTGTGGTTACGGTGTTGGATTGTCCAAACAACCTGTATGCATACTAGAAACCTACTTGTACTTGTTTTGTAAAAAGTTGTAACGTATTTGTTGTGTATTATTCCTCATAGCAGCTACTGGATATGTGTTTACTTACCTATTACATGTTGTGCTGTCATTTTTGTGTAGGCGACGTGATCGTAGGTAGCAGTCATTTCGCTGTGTGACAAGCTCACCCAAGGGTTCAGTGTTGGCTTGTGCTTGGCCTTTCAAGTTCTACTAAACTCACCCAGGCACGCACTTTAATGTTTGATGTCAAGTGGGGACCACAAAATATGGTCTCAAACTCGCGGTTTGAAACCCTTATACAAGTATATCGTGTGTGGCTGAGAGATCGGGTTAATTCAATTACACAGATTTGTGTGTACAAATATTTCCATTATGAAAGGTGGTGCTTGCGGGAGCCACTGCAATACAGTTGACAATGCTGTATTTTTGTGTTTGTCAGCCGCTCCAGGGAAGATGTTGCAAGCAAATAGTTGTACTTCACATGCTAAAAATATGTGCTGCCTCAGCATGAATGAAGACACGCTAACTGCAATCATTTGTTGATTGTACCTATCCTATTGTAAACTTAATATTTGCTTTCAGTTCCAGACACGCTATCTCCAACATGTCTGTCCTGTTGAGGAGTTGCTTTCTTAGAAGCACATTTGGCAGTGATTACTGCTTTGAGTCTTCTTAGATGTGTCACTAATCTTTCTCATGAGCGGAATCTGTAAACTCTGGGCTTTGATGTGCATCACCTTCATGAATCAGTGCTTTCCTGAATCACCTTTGACAGTGATTACACCTTAGGGAGACATCTTGGATACATAGAACAGACAGTAGTACTCCTCTTTCTCACAGATCTACGACACTAGAACTAGAAGGACTGTCACTGCAAAGCATCTACGTGTGCTAGGACCTCCTAAAGCAGGGCTGTTGGCCAGTTCAGTTCAAAACATTTCTGCAAAAGTTCCTTCAACACACCATCGCGCTCTTGTCAGATGCATGATCTTTGACTAGTGTAACCATTTGGATTGTTTTAATTTGTGATGATTACTTTATGACTATAGTATATTAGCCATTTGGTGGGCTAAAAATGTGAATATAATAGTAAAGTGATTTTAGAAGCTTTGTAAAGTATAAACCAACTGTATTAAATTCTGGAGTTTTACATGAGTATGTGCTCACAATTTGCTGCCTCTTGGAAACCACTTATGCTACCATAGTTAGACAATAAAGGGACATTCAAGACTTAGTGAGTTGTGACATAACAATGACCATGGTAAAAGGTGGGGATGCACAATGTTTTTTTTTCAAACCAATACCGATAACTTTGTGCTTCTCAAGACTGATACTGATATTGATAACTTTTTTAAAAATTATTTTTTTTATTTTAGATTTAACTGTAGTTTGTACACACCAGGAGGTTATTGATACTGATCACTTTTTATCCATCCATCCATCTTCTATGCCACTAATCCCCACTAGGGATGCTGGAGCCTATCCCAGCTGACTTCGGGCGAGAGGTGGGGTACACCCTGAACTGGTAGCCAGCCAATCGCAGGGCACATATAGACAAACAACCATTCATACCTATGGACAATTTAGAGTCTCCAATTTACCTAACATGCATGTTTTTGGAATGTGGGAGGAAACCGGAGTACCCGGAGAAAACCCACGCATGCACGGGGAGAACATGCAAACTCCACACAGAGATGCCCAACGGAGATTCGAACCCAGATCTTCCCAATCTCCTGACTGTGTGGCCAACATGCTAACCATTAAGTCACCGTGCCGCCGATAACTTGTTATATGTATTATTTTTAAAATTTAGATTTAACTGTAGTTTGTATAAACCTGGAGGTAAGAATGACTCAAAGTTGGATTTGCTAAACTGTACCTGTAGATTTGGCCTTACCAAATGTCATGACATCACTACTATTAACAAAACATAATTCAGAAGTCTATTATTTATTTGTGAATAATGGCAGATTTTTTTTATGTTGGTTACTCAGAATCTACTGAAGTTTGTTAATTTTATACATGCTGCTACCCGTGCACTTTTCCTGCTGGTTCTGTGGAATGGGAAATATGTTGGTAGATGTAACCTTTCAAGTATTAAAAGATAATGGAAGTAAATCAATCAACCCATCTCACACACTTCTATTTTTTTTTTTTTTGTCTCACCAGCTCCCAGTCCCACCACAGCAGTCCACTACCTGGCCACCAAATGCGTGGACACAGTCAAGCACCGCCAGGAAACAAAGTGGTTCATGCCATGGGGTCCCAACCAATGCGACAAGATTCGGACCTTTGATGAAGCCATGGCCAAGGGGATTGAGGCCAACAACATTGTGTTTGCTGTCCACATTCCTCTGCCTAACAAGGAGATGAGCCCCTGGTTTCAGTTCATGCTGGTCATCTTGCAGTTTGACATCGCATTCAAGATGTACAACCAGATAGGTGAGAGCGACATACTGTAAGAATTTCGTCATCCGTTCAATACCATGACATCCAGTGTGTGTGTGTGTGTAATACCTTTTTTCCATCTGAGTTTTCTTCTGGAGTGTCGGTGTTAGCCTCCATCCTGTTTCTTGGCATCGCCATCTCTCTGAGACTGAGCTGGCCCCTGAAAAATTCACTTCCTTTGTCACTTCTAATCCTTCACATTATACATTGAAGAGGAAAGCCGTACGACTGCTAGAATTAAACAAATGTCTTATATAATCTCACTTCTGTGCTCAGTCGATCACAATGAGCGCTCGTGGAACCCACTGGAATGTGTTTTTCAGGAGATTGGATTCTGTTTACACTGAAAGGGAGCAAACACTGATGGATGTCCTGGGGTTTGTTATCTATAGTGCCATAGACCCTGGGGGCGGTGGGTGGTTTGTAGATGGGCTTGGGACACAATTGACAGGTATAAAGACACAGGTAAGATAATGTGGACCTGTTTTATTGCCTTTAACCTCTCTAACCAATGAAATTCTTCATTCTGAGCTATCTATTACCAAGACAGATCTGGTGTGCTTACCCCATGAGTCACACTAAAGGGATGTTGACACAACAACAAAGTGATGTTCAAACTGGAGTTTTTGTTTCTTTGCATTTAAGAAAGGTTCCACGTACAGACGGCAATGTTGTCAAAGTAGTCTGTGTTCACACTGCTACAAAAATGGCTGAAGACAGTCATTTGCATGCCTTGCCATCACCACGCACACACCAACTGCTTGTTCGTGTCCTCTATTATTGTCCATAAGCATATTTTCTACTCTACTTTGCATTTGTTTGAGTTGAGAATATGCGCCATGAGAAGATTGTGTCTCTGCTGGTTACAGTGAACGTACACTTCAGTTAGGCATGCACCGATCCACGTTTTCACCGATACTATTCCAATGCCCGAGCTCTGTTTGCTTTATTATTATTGTCGTGTCTACAGACGCAGTAAGAATGAGGTGGTCAATCAACGATCACTTCATTGGTCAAAAGAGATTACTGTCTGTCGCAACCACGGCAAAAGAATATCCGCAAATGTATCTAGAAGAATATCAGAATAACACATATACAAGCGCTCATCCTGACGTGTTCACGGCTTTACACAAAATCGGACAACACAGAACTCTTAACACCATCCGTAACATCCGGGGCACTACAGTATCATTATTGGTGATTTTATAGGAGGCTGTTATAAACTCCTCTCTACAGGCAAGTTTGCTATTGTAGAGAACTGGAAGTTTTGTGTGGCCATGAACGCATCAGAGGGTTCTTGTGGCACTAGTGAGGAGCACGGCTGCAGTACATGTGTGAAGACGGCTACGTTCACTGATATCTTCTAGCAGTTGGCTGACAACAAGTTGACAACATTAAAGCACAGACATGGCTCATGGACCGGAAATTTCCGCAGGTGGTCACGACAATTTCTGATACGTGAATTGGATACCGATTCTGGATTGGATTGGCCCCAGTCCATAATTTCAGTGGAGAATTTCAGAGAAGATGTCTTTCAGAATTTACAATGCTACCACTATTTATTTATTTTTTTTTTATTTAAATTTTTTTAAAGTATGCCATTTGCTGTATAAAGGAGTGGCTAAATGCTACAGTTATTCAACGTAACAATGTTATATAATAGTCTTGTGTAAATGGCTGTGTACATTGTATGTACATAAATACATACAATGTATTAGATTTCTAATTTCTCACTTTTTCTAATCAAGAATATTGCAGCTATTTGTATTAGAGGTATTGTATTAGAGACGTTATCCTATTGTGTACAGTTTCCATAATATTACTCCAGCCTCGACATTATTTGTAAACTAGACACTGCTATTACTTCTAGTGCAGTGGTCGGCAACCCGCGGCTGTTCAGCCGCCTCCTTGCGACTCCCACGCCGATCTCTGTGATTTTTATTTATTTATTTTTGAAACACCGAAGCAGAGAAAATGTGCGTTTTCGAAAAGAGATTGAAATATCTGACTCACTGCTAGTCCGTGAATGCATCTACACTGCGTTCTGACTGCTGGTTGGATGAGCAAGGGAAGAGGGAAGGGTTCCGTTTGTTCAGTCAGTGAGACACAAGAAAGACGTCTCGACAGTGTGCTATCCCCACTGTAAGCTATCCATAACCATGAATCCATCCCTAAAAAGAAAAATATAGGAAGAAAATAGAGTTTATTTCTGAATGGCTATATCTTTGCCTTCACTGTCAATGATGCTGGATTACCCACCTGTGTGCTTGATATGTGGTGAGAAATTAGAAAACAGAAAATGTAACGTTGAAAGACATTTCCAGCTTTTTCTGAAAAGTACCCAACTGCAGATGGGCGAAAGGGAACGATTTCGGAACTACTGCTGAAGGTTGAGCAGAGCAAATGTAGTTTCAGCTGCTAGCGTTGTGACTGAACTGGAGATCGTAAGGAGGAGGAAGCCATTCACAGATGGAGAATAAATGAAAGAATCGTTCATAAAAATATCACAGCATCTATTCTCCGAATTGAAAAAAATTAACAATACAATTATTATTATTATTAATAATTATTCAGAAAATGAAAGAAATGCTTCTCCCTGCAAAGATGGTCAAGAACAGGACCAACAGAATGGCAACAAACATCACCATTCAGTGCAAGCATATTGAATTGTCTGTGAGCAAATTAAGTAAACAATATTGAGCAGACACACTGATATGCAGATATGTGAACTCTGATGGGCTTCTTTTATGTTAAAGTTGGCTAAATTGTCTTTTAATTTTACACAAACACGGGAAGGACCCAAAAAAGCCTACATAGTTCAGTGTTTAAATAATTTCAAAGTAGGCCTACACATGCACGCTGCACTTTTGTTGGTCAAATTTCAAAAAGATTAAAACTTTTCAAAGTTTATAAACTGTGTCATGTTTTTCGGCTCCAGACCATTTCTCTTTACTGGAAGAGGAGGCAAAATGGCTCTTTTGATGCTAAAGGTTGCCGACCCCTTTTCTAGGGTGATGGAGTTCAGAGCATATCAGTCCACTGTGCCTTTACAAATCTTTGTGCACATAGACTATATTAACTCACACCCTCTACCCTCATAAATTCATACGTTGCTCTTGACCATAAAACTTCATGAGGTTTGTGGAAGAGAGCCGAATCAAGGTATACATTTATTCCTGAATAATGACGACAGGTTACTTCCTGCTTTATGGAGAACTGCCATAATTATTGTGAATATGGACGTTTCCATTGATTCCTTTTTACTCAGATCCTCACCCAAATTTAAGCCCATCCCTTCAAGACAGCAAGTGGCCATTGCAGTGCATCATTAATGTGAATATTATGTTATGTAACCATTTAGAAGTAGGTAACCATTTTGGAGAACAAAAAGTTTGGGGAAAAAAATGCTCATGGCGTAATTATTTAAGAGCCAGCCTCTGTGGCCTTCCTTGTCTAAATAGTCACGTCACAGTAATGGGTAGCTCTTCAGCATAATTGATGTGCTGACATTCTTGGCCTCGGTGGAAGTGTGCAAGCGAACTGTGGCTTGTTTACTGCCTGGTTGCCAGACAGATGAGTCTGTGATTCAGCCTGGACCACAGACAGATGTTTGTGTAATGCACTGAAGACTCCCTTTTGATGAATCTGAGCCTTAGGAAGTGCCACAATAACCTAAGTTTATGGAGCAAGGCCAGCTTGTCGAGATGGCACCATTCCAGGAGGAAGATTCAGGATTCTGTCTTATTGTCAGTGTTTACAACCAGAAATCTAATCTATTGTGGAAGTTATAAGTATATACGAGCAGTGTCACGTGACAACCAACTAAAGAGACAAAACTGGGTCTACAAGAATGAGATGAGATGAGATTTTAACATTAATTTTAAGAAAAGTACAATGAAAAAATATAACTAGACAAACTTTTTCATTTAACAGTCACAAAACAATGCAGGTGTCTTTTGAAATGTTTGTCGCACAAATAAATATATCATAATGCAATATTTCCTTTTTAATATGTCATCTTTCACTCTGTAAAGTGGCGAAATTGGCATTTGTCACATGTATTTTCTCACAGGCAATTTGTCTTGTCTGTCAAATGCTGGCTTTTCAATAGAGGTGTCTGCATTTACAGTTCCAGCTTGTAGTTGAACACTGCCAGCTCATCGTTTTTTGTCTTATCTACTTGTCTTTGGCTATTTACGTCAGGGCTGTCCAACAGTCCTTTTGATATTTATGATTAAAAAAAAAAAAAAAAAAAAGAAAACATTTGTGCATATATTTAAAGACAAAACTTTGTGTTTTTATTACTTATTAGTATCAGCATTTTAGCTTTGCTGTATTTTTCCACTTTTTCTGGGTTTTTGTTTTTTATTTCTGCAATGAGCCACCGTCCACAGATGGCCCCTGTGCCACACTTTAGACACCCATGCGTATATAACCAGGATGGCGAGGTGCAGCCACACTACGGTGGTTTGTGTCTCCCTTGTTGGTTATGTCGCTGGTCAGGGGTTGGGTTACATTGTGGAGGGGTTTATGCAGCTTTCAGCCCCGCAATTCATTACATTACACGCTGGTACATTCCACTCCTGCTCGCCTGCGCGGTGGATACTTCACCTTTGTCGACCACTTGTATTTAACTACTGAATAAATGCATGACGCAAGAAACACTTCCTGTTTTTCACTTTTATTGCGCACCCCTGCTTGCTAAATATAGCGACCATGTCGCTATATTGTCAACACGAATCTCTTCTATGTATGAGGTGTGTGTATAAAGCAGCGTTATGGTCGCCTTAGTACCATTATTAATGTTGAGGTAATTAATGGTAATGGCAATAAAGGATGCGGACAAGTCCGACCATCTATGTGTTTTTGATCTGGCAAATTTTAAGTAACTTTGATCCAATGTGGTGGGTATGGGTTGGGGGGGACAGCCACACGTTACTTACTGGCACTGACAACACCAGTTAGGTTGGATTGCAAGATTTAAAATGTGAGTAAAGCACTTAAGGTGCAGTTCCAATCCTGCCTCGTGTACTGCCACTTCCATATTATACTGTATTATCATTCATTCTGTATTATTATAGTAGCGATGTGAATTCACAATCTGATTGGCTTCTGGCGGTTCTGGCCTGTTCTTACGAGACAGCTAATAATAATAATAATAATAATAATAATAATAATAATAATAATAATAGGCCGCACGGTGGCCTAGTGGTTTGCATGTTGGCCACACAGTCAGGAGATCGGGAAGTTCTTGGTTTGAATCTCCATTGGGCATCTCTGTGTGGAGTTTGCATGTTCTCCCTGTACGTGCGTGGGTTTCCTCCGGGTACTCCGGTTTCCTACCACATTCCAAAAACATGCATGTTAGGTTAATTGGCGACTCTAAATTGTCCAAAGGTATGAATGTGAGAGTGAATGGTTGTTTGTCTATATGTGCCCTGCGATTGACTGGCGACCAGTCCAGGGTGTACCCCGCCTCTCACCCAAAGTCAGATGGGATAGGCTCCAGCATATCTAAGGCCCTAGTGAGGATAAGCGGCATAGAAGATGGGTGGATGGATAATAATAATAATAATAATAATAATAATAATAATAATGAATAATAAAGTTAATTTATAAGCGCCTTTCTAAAAACCCATGGACACTGAAAAGAAATCTTGTCACGTTTTAATGTTGAGAGATCACAAGCTCTCGTGACACCCCTACTATACATGTATACTCTACTTCTGTATTGTTTCCTATCAAAAAGTCAACAAAGTGTTATTGGCTCCCTAAAAAGAGATACTAAAACAGAGATTACATTGTTGCGTGAGAATTGAGCAAATGTTTGTAATAATCCTAATCTATGAACGTTTGCCCCACCCCTTCTATCAAACATGTCTGGATCACAGAATTTGTACCCTTGTTAAGTACTCCACCCAACTGCCCTAGTCCACCCGAGCACAGGAGTGCCGCTTGGCTAGGTTCCAGCAATAACACAGCTGTTGAGGAGGTTTAGTTCCCGTGGCAATGGCCTCTGGATTAGACTGGAATGTTGCATGAAGTGAGCTCACATTTGAGGCTGCCTGACAGACTAATGGCAGAGTGAAGGGCATTGCACTTCTCATTTAACTCCCTCTCCCATTCCTCTATGGTTATCCCCCTTCCTCATACCACCGCTTCCTGGATTCCTCTCTTTATACCAGCTTGTTTCATAACTGCACAAGAGGCTCTCCTGCAGGGTGGAGGAGAAACACTTGGCTTTGTAATATGATCTATAGATGCTGGTGTATTAGGAGTTGTGTTGTGGTTCGTAGACGCTTCTGTGATACCTTGAAAAGGCCTCCATTAGTTAGGCTGTTACCTAGATTTGGGCCAGCATGGTGCTCATGAATTCTATGCAGCCAAGGAGTAATAAACAGATTTTCGGAAAGCTCATCCAAAGCCACATAAGTTGCAAATAGATGACTTTGGTTTGCATCATCTACAGACGCACAGCTTGTTAATGATTTAAAGTGAAATACGCATCATCACCCTCACTACTTGCACCACTCTGAATACATTAGCATTGCATTCTATGTCAGCTGAACAGGAACATTATGTTTGCAGTCTGGTGGGGAATTCCTCCCTGTCGTTACGTTAAATGGCAGTCTGTCGTCATGACCTTATCACTCTCCTAATAGTAGGCACTGTTGACAAGTTAGCTAAGGAAATTGAATTATACACACAGATGTTTTTTTTTGTTTTTAACTGAGTGTTTTAAGTGATTGTATGGGGTTAAAAGCAGTTATGGCTACTTTTATGTCCAGAGGATGGAGCGATGGTCACTGTGGACGTGGGCCTGGCCTACAGAGATGATACAGTCAGTGAGTGGACGGAGATGGCTCACTCTTTTGAACAGCGGAAGCTCAGCTGCAACTTCACCACTGCCAAGGTGGGTTGCATTTGCGTTTTAGGGAGTTATGAATGCTTGGAGACTGCCGTCCGGGCTAAACCGATTCATGTACTGTGTGTCACCGGTCGTTGTTTGTGCTCCCCAGACTTTTGAAAACGAGGGCCGCTACTACGAGTGTGACCTGCTGCCCTTCATGGAGGTTGGCAGCGTGGCCCACAAGTACTATCTTCTCAACATCCGTCTGCCCGTCAATGAGCGCAAGAAGATTAATGTGGGCATTGGAGAAATAAAGGACATTCGTCTGGTTGTAAGTTGACTTCTCATTGCACACTGCGACCTAAACAGAGGTGTGTGGAGTCTCATTCACAGGCTTCCCATGTGTTCATGACACTTTGGGTTACAAATGATTGACTCTTTTTTTCTTTTTTTTCTTTTTTTTCTTTTTTCTTTTTAAATCTTAGCAGTGGATCCTCCAATGCAGAGCACCCCAAAAGTTGTCCAATTTGGAGTTCAGATAATTCTTTTTGGAATAATGTGTGTCAATTGTCCAAAATAACTTGGAGTTTGAGTATTATGCTTCATGTCAGGCGAGATGTCAGCAAATGTCATGAGCGTGTAACAGATTTTGTTTTGTTTCTGGCTGATGTACAATACTTAATTCATTCCAACAAAACATATAAAATGCGACTGGGTGACTGTATCGCTCTAGCAACACGTTCCTGTTTCTTCTCCGTTGTGTCTGTCAGGCGTCTTCAAAGGATGAGTACTTTTACTTTATTTTAGTTTTATTATACAGTAGTTCCAGTCCAGGCTGTACCCCGCCTCTCACCCGAAGACAGCTGGGGATAGGCTTCAGCTTATTCGCAACGCTAGTGAGGACAAGTAGTATAGAAAATGGATGTTTGGATGGATGTACAGTAGTAGTTTTAGACTGTTGAATGTTAAAATGCTACTTAAAACATTGCCTGTGTAACGTGCCTGGTCCAGCCAACCCCACGTCCCGCCCGGACCCGAACCAGGGTCCGCAGAATGAGAGTCGAGAGTGCTAGCCATAGCGCTAAAAGCCCAAACTGTCAACTCTATGTCCACCACGACTCTTAAGGTGTCGGGGAGTGAGGTTTACCAACGTACCAGCAGTTTATTAGGCCAACCGTTTGAGCCGGTTTAATTTTTTGTTATACTCAACTTTGACTACTACTACTATAATGACACTTTACTGATGAGATTGGGACATATTTGTAAAAAAACCTGTCACTTTTCTTTTTTTTTCAAGGGCATCCATCAAAATGGTGGTTTTACTCGGGTGTGGTTTGCCATGAAGACCTTCCTGACCCCAAGCATCCTCATCATCATGATCTGGTACTGGAGGCGCATCACGCTCATGAGTAGACCTCCTGTGCTGCTGGAGAAGTAAGGTCACACCTTCATCTCTACTACAGTTTTTGCACTGTGATTGTTTTCGGAAAGTCTGCATTACGATTGCATCATAAATAGGCAATGTGCAAATGCTAAACTTGCCTAAACATATCTCCCATCCTTTTATTTGCACCAAACTTCCACATCAGCTAGCATCCTGAATCCCTCGCACGATGCATGAGACAAAAATCCTTACATTTATTGATGCAATACATCATTGGACAATTTTGCCCAGTATTTTTCTAACTTTTCATTGCTACAGAATCCTCAACAAACTTTGTGGTTAAAGAAGATTTAGTTGCGGCTGCAATTCCAATCGTTTTACTAATGTGACCTACCCTTATTTTATTACCACTATTAAAGGATGTGCACTGCTCTTATTTTGAAGGCCGGAAATATGGTGTGTGTTGAAAATGTATTTTGACTGTTGCTAGCTAGCTGGGTGCCTCTCTCAGCTGTGGCTGTCGTCTTTTTAGTTCACGCACTGAGTCAGGGGCACGGGCATCCTAAAACGCTCGATTACATTACCTAAAACACAACTTTGACACACACAAGCCGCACTAGAATCTGGTTATTGTTTGTGAGGACATGCTGCTATGAATGAGCGATTCGCTGGGGAAATATTTCCCCACACAAACGTTCCTTCTCCTCATGATTAGAGCATTTCATTCACAATATGTTAATATCTGAGATTCCGCGTTTAACTAGATTCTGTTTGTATTGGACAATTCCGCGATTCCATCTGCATTTCCATTAACACAGAAATTGTAGGGCCCTGTGTGATTGATGAGTGAATGAATAATGGGTTCAATTCACTCTGAACCGCTTTGGGTACCTTTTGTAAAAGGTGCTATAGGTTTTTTTTTTTTTTTTTTTTTTTTTTTTAAATGAAGTTAAGACAAACTTTTTAGCCGCTTCTTCTTCGCTGGTGCTCGCCGGCTGCTTCTTCGTTGGTGTTTGCGGCTATTTCGTCCAGTTGGCAAAGTGGGCACCAAAACTAGGAATCAAAATAAAAACATTTGAAGTATCCCAGGAGAATCGTAATGTTAGTCCCGATTCCCATCAATGCTCGAGACTTGATGCCTAACCCTAATCTTAAATAATCCCAACAGCAAACCCAATAGTGTGTGAGTGGTACATTTTAAAAGAACTGCAGCCAGAACCCCCATGAATAGTTTCATCACAAGCCACTGAAGCAATGCATCTACTTCAAGGTGCATATTAACTATGGATGGAATGTGCAATTGGGTCACGCAAATTATGTGCACTCAAGGTCAGTGAGATAAGACGTCTGACATCTTCAACTCCTTCACCAAGGTGTTATGCAAACAACTGTAGTCTCCACCACACAAGATCCAAGATGATGGTTGACCTAACTATAGAAAGACACAGCAACCTCATTTTTGTCCTTTACCCTTTGGACCAAATCTGAAGCACCCAAATAAAGTACACTTATTTGAGTTTCAAGCAGATACCACAGGGCCAAGTGTGTGTCTCAGTCCGTGTGGTGCTGGGAAGACATCAGCAAGAGTCAGTGTGCTGTGCCACACAGGAAGTGCCTGGCGAAGCGTGAAACATGAAACAAAATCTGCAACCTCGCACTTAACTGACAAATACTACACATTCGCACACACGCACACAGACAGTGACAGACAGTCCGTATCGCCCTCCTTCGCTCTTTCCGACTTAGTGCTCTTATTCCCAGATGAGCAGCAGGCTCTTAGAAGGTACCACTTTTACCCTATTTGTGGACTGAAGATGACGATTTTTGGCTGTAAAAGATGTACTCCAGTTTTTATCATGTTGGCTTTAAGAGGATTCAGAACATCAACTGCACATATCTCCTATGATCAGATGTTTTTATCTGGGATATATGACAGTTTTACTTCCGTATGAATTGTTTGTGCTACTATGTACCATAATGCATCTCTATGTGCCTTCATACAAAATGCTGTTAATTAGTGCCACTGATTATGCCTTAATATCCTACACAATGATGCCATTCGGATTTCATCCTCACTTTTACCTTCTTTACAGTATGTGCCCAAGCACTGTTTTTACATCCTCACGGTCGTATAAACACACTGTGTTGATTTTGCACAAGGCACATTCCTCACATACCACCCAAGTGAGGTTTCACTTTGTTCACTCCATAAAGCATTGCTGAGGAGCGCAGTCTGGAGCTGAATGATTTAGAACCTGGATTGCATTACTTCTATTACTTTGTCAAAGATGTTTCTATCGTCATACTTCAAGTCACTTTTTTTCCATTGGCTTTTTTTTTTTGGCCAAAGAGTATGAATGTCCTAGTGGTTGTGCGCTGTCCCCTTTCGAGTCAGTGAACAGTGCTATTTATCTGCAACGAAAATCAACTGCTGTCATAACACTGTTTTGCCCGCTTCTCTTCACTATTTATGACCTTCTTTTCATCTGCTGGCGGCATGCATAAACCTGCTGCAGGCACTAGAAAGATGAGCTCTAGTCTGCCTCTCAGAAGCTTTAAATTCTCTTACATTTAAGTGTCTGGATTTCAGGATGGGGAGATGTTGTTGTTGTTTTTTTTTTTTTGTTTTTTTTTTACAAGGGTTTAGAAGGGCTATCACAGAATTCAACACTGCACACATAAATGTAGCTCGCAAGTCTGAAAGTTGAAGCGCCTGCATTGTTTGTGCTGGCCACCAGGAGGTGATACAGTATTGCATAAGAGTCCTATGCAACATTCTGACCTGAGGTATTTGCAATACTGTGCCATACTGACTTGCAAATACTTACTCTGTGGGGTAACCTAAATTCTGAGTAAGATGGTTTCTTCTCCGTCTGTTGTTTGGCAAATTGCACTTTAACGCGATCTACAGCATTGTCGGGGGAAATTACATATTGACAGCTGTTTGGCTTGATTACAGAATCACAGTATTTGCAATACTCAGAAGGAATCTACCACCAGGGTTTCACATACATACATTTATTTATTTGTGGCGGGGGGGGTTGCATACAAGGACCACCGGCGAATGGTGAAAACCTGTGGCTATGCATTTAATGATAGCTAACGTTAGCAGCCAAGCTTTGCCAAATCGCGATTAGCTGACATCAAGCATAAGCAATGCGCATGTGTGCGTGTTTCGTGGGGCGTGACTTGGAACATTTGAAAGGCAGACAGCAACTTTACACGCACTTTACACATTTGTAAGGCTTGTGCTAGAGGCTAGCAGACTAGAGAAGGCATTTCTCCAAGCTGCGTCTACATAATCTACATTGTTTGCCTGTTGTAATTCCAGTAACAACTTACAATAATATATTACCTTGTGTTCACCTCGCTGCAAGAATGTTTGTTTGTCTATATGTGCCCTGCGATTGGCTGGCGATCAGTCCAGGGTGTACCCCACCTCTCCCCCGAAGTCAGCTGGGATAGGCTCCAGCATATCCATGACCCTAGAAGGGATAAGCGGCATAGAAAATGAATGGATGGCCTTACCAACTATGGTGCTTTCAAGGACCGCCGAACAGTGTGAAAAGTGTAAATTCAAAGTGTGGGCTCTCTAACAGTGGTACATGTATGCTCTACATTTTACCTGTACTATAAATCATTACTGCACGGTGGATGAGTGGTTAGCATGTTGGCCACAAAGTCAGGGTCAGGGTTCCAATCTCCGTCTGTGTGGAGTTTGCATGTTCTCCCCGTGCGTGGGTTTTCGCCGGTACAGTCCAAAAACATGCATGTTCAGTTAATTGGTGACTCATGAATGTGAGCGTGAATGGTTGTTTGTGCCCTGCGATTGGCCAGCGACCAGTCCAGGGTGTACCCCGCCTCTCGCCTGAAGTCAGCTGGGATAGGCTCCAGCATACCCTCGCGACACACTCCACACTAATTAGGTTAAGCGGCATAGAAAATGGATGGATGGGATGGATATTACCGATTTATGGTGAATGAGGTGTACAACCTATTTAAAAAAAAATAATAATAATAAAAGTAAAAACACAATAAAATAAAAAAAAATGACGAAAAATCCACTAATTTGTGGGACGGACTGTTAATGCTGAATTGTGAACATGCCGGGTCCCTCTGTATTTGTGTCACTACATTAATTTTATAGTCAAACTATAATCCCACTGTCTATCTTGGATGCATACTTAATAAGCTCCAAAGTAGGATCTGATGTACAATACTACCATACTTTTTGCTGTTGCAGAGTAATCTTTGCTTTGGGCATCTCCATGACATTCATTAACATCCCAGTGGAGTGGTTCTCGATTGGCTTCAACTGGACCTGGATGTTGCTCTTTGGAGATATCCGACAAGGCATTTTCTACTCCATGTTGCTTTCCTTCTGGATCATCTTCTGTGGCGAGCACCTTATGGTAATTTGCCTGTCTTGCCACTTGTTTTCCCTGACATGCGGAGCGTCATCTTGACGGCTATTATCTTTTCTCTTCTCTCAGGACCAGACGGAGAGGAATCGTTTTTCAGTGTACTGGAAACAGGTCGGGCCCATAGTGTTTGGGTCTTTCTGTCTTTTTATCTTTGACATGTGCGAGAGGTGAGATCAAGTGTTTTTGACACTGTTAAAATGAAAAAAGACTGAATATCTCCCCATATGTCGTATACTCTAAATAAGTGTAATGTATTGTTTTGTGTCACTAGAGGTGTTCAGCTGACAAACCCCTTCTACAGCATCTGGGCGTCTGATGTGGGGACTGAGCTGGCTGTATCCTTTTTTTATGCTCAATCTGTGGACAAAAACAGACAATATGTACTTTATCACTCCAAAAAAAAGGTATACCTACAAATAAATCATTGGTGTGTGAAGATATGCATATGGTAAAAAAAGCAGACCTTGCTTTTTGAAGAGGCACTTAATTTTTTATGGTTTCTTGTTATTCTCACATAGATTGGTTCCCTTGACTAATAAGAAGAGGAATAATTCAGTAATGCCATATGTTGCCTCTGGCTGGGGAAGGATGTGTTTTTACTTCTCCGGTTTGTTTTTAAGCTTGCCAGATTGAAAAATCACACTTTTAAAAACTCGTGCTAAGTGTCCCTCGTCAGTTGTTTTAGAACGGCCATTCTACCCATGTTCCTTAAATATTACAGCATGTTAGAATTAGGGATGTCCCGATCCACCTTTTTTGGTTTCCGATCCAATCCGATTTTTTTTTTTTTTTTTTTTTTTTTTTTTTAATAGTCAAACCGATCCGGTACCGATCCTTTTTTTTTTTTTTTTTTTTTTTTTTTTTAAATACTAATAAGCTTTTGTTACAAACAGGAATTTGTGCAATTAAATATGGTTATGAAAAAGCTGTTTGGATTTTGTAACAAACCTCAGTGAGTAAGGTCCCTAATCCAATAAAAATCCATCCAATAAGAGATAAAATTGGAAAAAATGGGCGTGCAAAATACTTCTAGGGTAGGACTAATCATTTGACATTGTTATAGATCAATTTGTGGTGTGATTTAGATTATGACTTTGTTTCGTTTTTCTCAAATTTTGTTTTTCTACCTTTTCCACTTAATTTACCAGCATAGAGTGTGTGTGCTATTTGGGTTTATGAATAAAATGCAAAAATCCTTACATTTATTGATGCAATACATCATTGGCCCATTTTGTCCAGTAACTGAGAAATGGACGTAGCTTAGCTAACTTTTCTAATGGGATGTCAGCCTCAGCACATATTGCTACAAAATCTTCAACAAACTGTCATGTCCGTGCTTGTGATTAAGGAACATGTAGTCACAGATGTCATTCCAATCGTGTTATTAAGGTAAGATATTTTTATGACACTATTTTGTTTACACAATTAGACAAATGTGACAAAGAGCGCTCTTATTTTGAAGGCCACAATGTGTGTGTGTGTGTGTGTGTGTGTGTGTGTGTTGAGAATGGCAATTGACGGTTGATACGCGCTGGGTGCAAGAATAAACGTGCCTCTCGTCTTTTTTTTTCACTGAGAACCTGCACGTCATCAGTGGGCATTGCACAATGGTCCTTACATTAAAGCAGTAAAACACAACACAGTGAAAATACACTCGTGCGCACCCTACACCATGACGCAGCAGTCCGGGCACAATGAGAGGGAACTACTGCTGTAGCTACAGAGCCGAATGTCCAACGTACATCGTGAAACTAACTTCACCACAGTACACTGTGGACATGTCTCAATGGTGGTGTTGTGTTTTCTTCTTCTTGCGGGTGGCGCGAGTCGAGTGGCAACCAGCTTTGAGGCGCATTACTGCACCGACCATGTTGGAGTATGGCTCAGAGTTACGAACGCGATACGGCAACCGGATCGGCCCGATCTCGTGGCGGAAGCCGATATTATCCGATCTTCACAAATACATCGGATCGGGACATCCCTAGTAAGAATTAAATACTGTATAAGACTGTGCTTAGAATTTAATAATACATTTGGTGTCTTCAGTGCTTGGTTTGCAATGTTGTTTTTGCATATCTAAGCCATAACTGTTCACCATTATAGTACATTGCTTTCTAGAGGATGTTATTTCAGCATGTTCTACTGAATGAGGGAGATCTTAACGTCCTTCACTGCTGTTCACTCAGATGGCTTTCATTATTGTGGCAGGAATCTGTGCTTGCCTCTACTTTCTCTTCCTTTGCTTCATGGTTTTCCAAGTATTCCGCAACATCAGTGGTAAGAGGACTTCACTGCCTGCCATGTCCAAGGCCAGACGCCTGCACTATGAGGTGTATACTATTGCCATATTGGATATTTCACTGTTACTGTCCACTTGACCCTAATTATAACACCCCTTCTTCTCTTTTAAGGGTTTGATTTTTAGGTTCAAATTTCTCATGCTGGTCACACTGGCCTGTGCTGCCATGACTGTTATCTTCTTTATCATCAGTCAGGTCAGTTTTGGAATGACCTCATGTATTTGCAGTACAATCATCCCTCGCCACATCGAGGTTCGAATTTTTCAAAAATATATGAATTAATAAATCATGCTGTTTCATAGTTGAATATGGCATATTAGTCAAAAATATGCATATTTAAACAAATGTTACGTATTGTTTGCTTAAATTAAGCATTTAAGCATAAAGATGGCTAAATGAACTAAAATACAAATATAAGGAATTAAAGACTCATTTAAATTGTGATGTTCTACACTGGTGAAACACTGTACAAGTGCAAGACTTGATATCTGGAACAACAGGCTTTTATTGCAGGTTTGAATTATCGCACAACAGGCACAATAATCATCATAAGAACATTGGGACTGTTGCGGCCATAACAGACGCAAAGCGAAAACACAACTGTGAACACTCAACGTCACTTCCTGTCCTCCACACATCTGGAACACATTTAATGCAAACCACACGAGCAAGAGTTTTATCTGTCTTAAATTTATTATTTTCTCTGATTATATCATTTTGTGTAATATGATTTGTAAAGATGACTATAGGGGTGTTATTTCATATCTAGAGGGTTCTAATAATGTTAAAAAAACGTATTGAGAAGATTAAGAGGTTTTCTACGAAAATATTCCATTCATAAAGAAGGAATCTTACCTTTCAGAAATACACCTATCACAGTGGAGTGTGGAACCAATTAACCGCGATAAACGAGGGATTACTGTATAGTGTTTGGAGCTGTTGCACAATAAGTATTCCCTTGTCTTTGTCCAGGTCAATGAGGGTCACTGGCATTGGGGAGATTACACAGTGCAGGTGAACAGCGCTTTTTTCACTGGCATCTACGGAATGTGGAACCTATACGTATTCGCCATCATGTTCCTGTACGCCCCATCTCACAAGCGATACGGAGATGACCAGTCAAGCGCTCAGTGCATCACTGGTAACTATGACAATCGTTTCTACAAGCTGTTTTGAAAAATCAGATGTGGCAAATACTATTCTCCAAGCCCAGATCTATCCTAGGTTACCCGCTCATCTTGGCACTACTTGCTATTGGAGTTTTCCCATTGGCAAAAGCAGGTACTATGAGATACTAGTGCTTGGTGAGAGGCATTCCAAGAAATTACAAAAATTATTTTGAACTTTAGCACTGTTGCTGTGCCTTAACCTTTTTCCTGCTGCTCTCAGGCTCGTCTTGGATAAAAGTGGTCTATTTACCATGACTGACCGCCACAAACAATGCGAAAGTAGAGTTGAGTTTAGCCAGTATTGCACAGTAGGAAAGCGGCATTTTTATGTGTTATTTTTCACATTTGGGCATCATTTTACAAATTCTGGTGTATAAGCCGCACCCACTTAATTTAGAGGGAAAAAAATGATTTATACATACATATATAAGCTGCAAAGTGTCCACTTCATAAAATGGTATATTGTGGAGTGCACAGGTCCGTAAGAACCAGGCATCTCTTTGACAGGAGCCAATCATGAGCTATGAAAAAACTCACGATGAGCTTGTCAACCCACTGTAAATTGCAGGAGGCCATTACTTAATATAACAGTCTGACTCACGGTCTCATCTTGCAAAGAACACTAAACTCCTCACACAGCAACGTAACGCTCAAAAGGTATGCCTAATAAATATACTAACAAGTACAAATTTAAGATGATTTTTTAAAAAGTTTTCCCATAAAGCATTTCGTCTGAGCAAAGCATTTCATTGGAGGACAAGCTTTGCTTAGATGCAATGCGTTACGCGAAAGTTTTAAGAATTGTTTTTTTTTTCCATTTTTTTTCAAATACACAAACATGTACCAATAAAATGAAAAAAAAACTCATTTAAGGTTTTCCCATAATGAAAAGCATTTTATTGGAAGACAAGTGGCATAGAAAATGGATGGATGGATAGATGGATGGCACTGCAATGCTGCCTTTGTACCCCAGAGGGAGGCTGACATCATTGCAGCTCCCGGGCAGGCGGCAATGAATGTTTTGCTCAATACATTGTGGGAAAACTTCAGTTGTTTTTTTTTTTTTTTCATTTTAAACTTTTATTGGTACATGTTTGTAGATTAGATTAGATTGTACTTTATTAATCCCACAGTGGGGAAATTGGCTTGTTACAGCAGCAAGCAAGATATACAAGTAAGGAATACAGAAATAAGATCAGATTAAAAAATAGGTATAAAAGATATAAAAAAGTATATTTGTTAGGTCTCACTTACTTTACTACACTTACACTCACTCTTAGTGTTAAAGGGATAGTTCAGATTTTTCCACATGAAGTTGTATGACATCCTCATCAGCAGTGTAGTTTATCAACAGTGACTTACCCCCCACTTTGTTCCGTGAGCGGAGTTCTGAGATTGGAGTTGATGGTGTCACTAAAGTAAAGAGTTTGGCTTCTCAAAACAATATGCGTTCAAAAGAGTAATACATTTGCATCACAAAACTGCTGCTAACAAAAAGTCAGACCACTGACTCGCTCTGCGTTGTTTCCTCTCCGTTTGTATCACTACGCGCACTCGGCTGTCTATTGTTTTGTGTGTGTGTGTGTGTGTGTGTGTTCCAGAGTGTGTACATGCGCGGAGGGAGACTGCTGCGACAAGAGACTTGCGTTGCAGCAGTCTTCCTCCTTCCCAGTGGAACACATACAGTACACAACAATGGACAGACGAGAGCGCGTACTGATACGAACGGAGAGGAAACGACGCCGAGCGACAGAAAGGTCTGACTTTTTTGTTAGGACCGGTTTTGAGATGGAAATGTATTACTCGTTTGAACGCATATTCTTCACTCAAGTGACCCCAGCAACTAACCGGAACTACTTTCCTATTCATTGAAATCCGACCAGAACTCTGTTCACAGAACATAGGTGGGGGGGTAAGCCACTGTTGCTAAACTACACCGCTGATGGGGATGTCATACAACTTCATGTCAAAAAATCTGAACTTTCCCTTTTAAGTTGCTGTGTGATGAGTTTAGTGTTCTTTGTAAGATGACACCGTTAGTCACTGTTATATTGAGGGGCACAGTATTTAAACAAGTAGTAGTTCTGAAGTAAAGGAGATGTCACGATATTAGCCACACCACTGTATAAGCCGGAGGGTTCAAATTTTAAGAAAAATTTAGCGGTTTATACAACGGAAATTACGGTAAGTAATTATTTGGTGGGGAATTCCCAGTCTTTTTTGGCTTGAGAAGGGAGTTTGAATAGTTTCTTAGCCTCTCTCCCCAGCTCAAAGCATGGGAACAGTGAAAACAAGGGTGTAGAAGGTAATGAAAAGCATCCATCTCCTGAGTTAGTTGTTAAAAAGAATTTTTGGAGGCTTTCCCAAAAGTGCATCAACCACTCTGATGACACGCATGCCTCAACCACTGTTGATTTACTTCATCTCACACTTCTTTTCTGTCGAGTCACCAGAATTTTATATGGGAAGCAAGGTCCAAAAGGGCAACATACAGCACATGCCTTCAAATGTATTCTGTGTCTGTCTGTGCAGGGGATGCCGGGGCATCCAGCGGCGAGGATATCCAGTTGACCACGACCATCACTCAAGGTGACGGGCCCACTGAGATCTACAAGATGACTGGCAAAGAGGCCCAAGAATAGATCTCACATTGTTGTTGACATCTGTCCTTTATTACCTACTGTTCCAATACCCCCTTTTCCTATTGACATCTTGTTACAAGCTTTTTTCTTTACACCTCTCCGCACTGTTGCAGCAGCAATCTTTCAATCTTCAGCTCCATGCCACCTGTTTCCCCAACATCCCTGTTGTTTTACCTGAATTCTGAACAAGTCCTTTTCATTTCATAGTGGAATTTTTTTTTTTTTTTTTTTTTTTTTTTTTTTTTTTTTTTACATTTCATACTTTTATGTACACTATTTGTAAATGTTGCACAACACTTTTGACACCAAGTCAGATACTTGAAAGCTTTTTTGTAGGCAAGAGGGTCAAGCAAATTATTGGTGGAAAAAGTTGCATTAAGCAGCAATTTGCACTGAAGTTTTAACTATTTGCTAAGCCCTGAGCTTTTGATGGGAATGAACAGTGTGATTTTTATTTTTTTTTCCTGGATGCAGTACTGCCACTTTGTCAATTTATGTCCTGTTATATTCATAGTGAATGGGATAGAACCTTAATACATGCTTTTTTCTCTCTACAAAATAGGTCATGTGATACACATCATTAGTCAAGTGGTGGAATTTTTTTATATTAATGGGGAAAATGTACAGACTACATAGTCCATTTGGGAAATTAGTATCATCGGTTGTCTATTTTTTATAGTGTTTTGTTTGAACTTCAGAATAATGTATCCAGCTCTATCAATTTTGAGAGGTTAGAAGTTGCCAGTAGTTCTTAAATGCCATATTATTGTTCTTTGCTTTTTTTCTAAATTAAATAAAAGTACGTTTACTTAACTTTTTGTGCAGACCTGTTATTTACTGTGGTTATTTAGCTAATCAAGGGGTGAAATACTTCAGCAGGATGTTAGGGGCTTACAAAATTGCTGAAATAACAGGTTTAGAGCCGTGGACTATGAACATAAATGTTTGGTCAAACAGCGCCCTCGCCAGGCTCATAGCAGAGCCGATTTTCATTTCCTCGCGTCTGTCAAGGTAGCCTGTATAACCGGAAGTTGTGCCTCACAATCAATGTCGATTTGGAGCCAAATGTGAATTACACTCAATGGGATTCATTATTCAATAGACGGGCTGTATTGATCAATGTTAAATAATGTTAAAAATGAAATATCACAGGTTATCTACTTTTACAGAAAGTGTTCAATCTAATGCATTTGAAGTACGAATTATGAATATTTATAAATTGTTCTCAACTTGTAGATGCTGTCAAAGCATTGATGTTATTCTTATAACCCCATAGTCAATGTTTGACAGTTGCTCTTATTTCGAAAATATAACCAGGAAGCAGCGCCTCCAGCTGACGCTGGTGAACGTCAGCCAGAGTCTCGTTCGGCCCGCCTATCTCCTCCCGTCAAAATTCGGGTGTTGTCGTCTCTAAGCGCACTGCTGGAGGAGGAAAAGGGTAGGGGACGGAAACTCGTATTGGTGAGCATACAACAAGAAAAGTCACCGATAGTTAAATATTAACACCGAACCTCAGCAGAAAGTGAAAACGGCACGACTGAACAGCTCTAAAGTGGACCGTGTGTTTGATGTCGAGTACGGCCGCTTATTTGCTACATGTTAGTGTAGTTGTGACATTGCCACCGAGGGACAACTCTCCTTCCACTGTGTGTTGACGGATACAGCTTTGCAGGGCAAGGAGTGTACATTAAGGTAAGGCAACACATTCACATTTTCAGTGGACATAATGATCGCGCCCCCCCCCCCTCCGAGCAACAGTTGTTTCAAGAACTCTCACTGCGCTCTTATGCAACAGCACAGCTCTTTTCCAGGGCTTACAATGTCACCCCCTAGCGCGGCAATATGACTTTTAATGACGCATTCAACAGGTGAGTGATGGAGACTAACTGGGCCCTGAATATTTCCTGCAAGCCTCTCTGGTGAGAATGTGCTAAAGCAAATAGTTAACTCTAAATCAACCTCTTCCTTTACCTTCAGCTTCAAGCAGTCAGATTCCAAACTTGATGTCATGGTGCAAGTGGCTGAGATGTTTACACAGAGCATCAACAGCTCTGTTGATCTCCCCTGACCATAAGGAGGACAGAATACAGTCTGACAATTGATAAGACACCCTCATTAGTACCCCATTCACCACCATCAAAACCTCCTCTCACACAAGGGCCAACCAGGAGAGTGTAGAGTGGGCCGCACTGGACGCTCCCACACATACACACAACACACTTCCTGTCTTCATGCTGACATGCACACATTGTTATGAACGACAGTTTTATGATACGCACACGAGAGGAAGTGGCTGAGAGTACAATGGTGGGACATAAAGATGCAAACAAACATGAGGGTCTTGTTCTGCGGAAGCAGGGATATGCGGCGTCATTTCAGTTGGGTTGTAAATGAACAGGCCTCTTGTTTGATGCCATCAGGTCTGGTCATGAGTCTGCCTGCAGTGATGGATTTGAACACAACACTAGTCTCTATTTAGAACATAAAAAAAGTCCATGTTGATTGGGGTGTTTTTGTCACTCATTCTGAACAACAACATCCTGTTGCTCCTGGACTATTTTGTGAAGGTTAAAAAAGCGACCTTTGACCTGAAATACCAGTTTCCACCCTCATTAGCTCTCTGTAGGCTTGGGTGGGATGGGTTGCACTTGAATGGGTTTGCCTCTTGCTGCCAGGATTGAAAGTGACATGCATGTTAATTGATTAGTAGGGTGGTCGGGATGGCAACAGCTACTTGCTCGGTGAAAGGATTAGTTTAAAAGGACAAGGTTGGGAAGTCCCCTGTCCAACTCGCCGTTATAGGAGAGGATCGACTAGATCTCCTTCCTCTGTCTCCATCTGAGTTTAGGTCGGCGAACAATGGCTTGGACTGTTTGGGATCACGTGGTTGGTGGCCGACACAGCTGTAACCAATGCTTTAATATGCTAGTGGTAACAGGCTCTTCTGAAAGTAGTGTGCATTGCATTTCCTCTCGCACAGAATGCTGCCCGACCCGATTGGCAGCTCTGTCTGCAAACTTCTGACAGTCAGGCATAAAGAGCAACACTTGGAGCAAGGCTAGCGCTGCTGCAGGTCCTCCATTGTAAGCTGTTACCATCAAGGAGTTATTGTTGTCAGTGTTTGCTTGTGCCAAAGCATGCACCAAGAAATAAACCATTAACATTTGGGACAGATTAGGGCAGGGTTTTTTTTTGTTGAGTTGAGAATTATTCTTAAGTATGTAGTCAAATGACTCACCTTCAATTGCTATAACCTGAAAAAGATAATTGTGTTTTTTTTATTCACATTATAGGGTTTTGAGTGGAGCTTCCAAATTGAACAGTGCATTCTGTGCCAATCTTTGACTTCCAAGTCGTTCCAATTTCAAGATAGACTTTTTTCATATATGGTAGATTCCCGCAATCCGCAGGGGTTAATTACCAGGACCCCCAGTGAATGGCAAAAAACTATGAGTAATTTGAAACGGCCAAAAAAATATGCATTTTTGACACACAGCTCGCTCCTCCCCCTCCAGACCCTCCTGCTAGCTTGACATTAACGTTCTCCTGTTCTACCGCCAATATCTAAAGACCCAAAAAGGCTAGAAACAAACTTTGTTTTCTGATGAAAGAAGAGAGTCGAAGGTTTCTTTAGATAGTTTCAATGTTTATATAGTCCTAAAACTCAATATTCTGTGGGTCTTGAAAGTTCAGCAAAAATGCCCAAAAACTGGCAGTATGGAGCTCTCTGGTCTGAACATGGCTGCCAGTCAATGAGTTAATGACTTACAGTGAATGAGATGTGTCTTCTGCAGAAAAAAACTACCTATCTCTGGATTTTTTAAAATTCTGTTAAAAAAAATCAATTAAAATAAAATAAATTTGTAACCAAAATCCAGAAATTAGCAGGGTAGGGAACGCTGAATCGTAAATATCTGGGGGTTCACTGTAATCTAAAATGAATTACTGTTCCATCATAAAACGTTATTTTAACTCTATTAACATTTTAGAATTCCTAACTATTATACAATTATACGGAGCCGCTAAGTTAACCTAAATTTGAAGTTAACAAAGTAAAATTAAAGTAAATAACACTTCAAGTCTAGGGTTATAATCAAACTTTTCCTCATTACTGGCACCTTTCTGTTGTTGCATCATGAAAAAGCCTAAGAAAAACAAAATATAATGGTGATTGTTCAACCTGCAAGTTATGTTTTTGACTTTTGGGGCATATTTTCACAGAAAATGTGGTTGAACTCCAAATTGTTCTTAAATACGACCGTTCAAATATTAGAAACACTTCGTAGTATTATTATATTGCAGGGGTAGGGAACCTATGGTTTGAGAGATGAAGCCATCAAGAGTCACGTCTGGCTCTGACATTTCTTAACACGATAAAATGTATTTATTTATTTATTTATTTTTCCGCTGACATTTTAAAGTAAAATATTACAGAAATCTCAGTGTTAAAAATGTGTTAAAAATAAAAACATTGTCATGCATTTTAATCCGTCCTCCATCTTCTACCGCAATTTGGGCGGCAGCAGCCAATACCAGCTGATATTTTCCAGGTCAGACACCAAAACGTGATAATTATTGGATAATGAGGTAGCCTATCACTGAGATGTCAACAAGTAAACCCCCCCTTAATCAAATAGTCAGATAGCTTATTTTGCAGAGCAAACCCTTTTGACGAAGAAGATGGCAAAAAGAAACAAAGATGATTATCGTGCAAAACCCTGCAGCTCCAGATGTCGCATTAAAGGGATTGTTCAGCTTCTTTAACATGAAGTTGTATGAAATCCAATTCAGTAGTGTACTACATCAACAGTGACTTTTCCTCCACTTTGTCTGGTGAGCCGAGTTCTGGTCGGTTTTCGGTGTTGAGGAAGGTAGTTCTGGCTACCGTAAATTCCGGTGTCTAAGCCACACCCACAAAATTTTGAGGAAAAAACAGATTTGTTTTTATATAAGCCGCACTGGTGTGTAAGGCGCAGGTGTGCACATCATAAAATGGGATATTTAGTGCACAGACGTTGCACGTAAACACATACACCTCCACTCCGTTTCCCGCATTCAGTTTATTGACGTGGCAGCACACCGAGAGGAATCAGTTGAGGTGGCTCAGGCATCTAGTCCAGATGCGTCCCGGGTACCTCCCTGGGGAGGTGTTCGGGGAATGCCCACCCGGGAGAAGGCCCCAGGGTGGAGAGATTATGTCTCACAGCTGGCCTTGGTGTTCTCCCGGTGGAACTGGAAGAGGTGGCCAGAGACCGGGAAGTCTGGACTTCCCGACTAAGACAGCTACCCCCACGATCTGGACCCGGATAAGTGGAAGAAAATGGAATGGAATGGATTGTGTGGTCTGACTTTTTTGTGAAAAAATGTTTTGTGATGCAAATATATTACTTTTTTAAATGAGAAGCAAAACACTTCACTAAAGTGACCCCACCAACTAGCTGGAACTACAAGTACTTTCCTCAACACCGAAAACCTTAAAAACTCAGAACTCGGCTCACGGGATAAAGTGGGAGGAAAGTTACAGCTGATGCACTACACTGCTGATGGTGATGTCATAAAACTTCATGTCAAAAAATCCGAACTAACCCTTTAATGGTAAGAATTTTATTTATTATTGGTTATTGTCCATAGGTATGAATGTGAGTGTGAATGGTTGTTTGTCTATATGTGCCCTGCAATTGGCTGGCGACCAGTCCAGGGTGTACCCCGCCTGTCGCCCGAAGTCAGCTGGGATAGGCTCCAGCATACCCCCGCGACCCTAATGAGGAGAAGCGGGATACAAAATGGATGGATGGATGGATGGTTACCTTTAGTCTAACATAGTAAAGTAAAAATAATAAACTCTGAGAGACTTATTATATTCTGTGATAAGTTGTTGGTGTTGCTTAAAAATGCACACATTTAGTTGTATTCAGTGTTAAAAAAAATATGATATGGCTCTTATGGAAATACATTTCAAAATAGGTGGCTTTCATGACTCTCTTAGCCAAAACGGTTCCCGGCCCCTGTTGTACAGTATAGTATGCTTCTTGGTATATAGTGTGCAAAAGCTACTACCCCCATGTCGTAACACTGGATATTCTTTTCATACTAAATGCTGTTGTGAGTGTGACACAACTCTTATCTAATCAGGGCTTGTGGTAAACCCCTTAGTTCCCCCTGAATCTTAACCCTTTAGGTGCCAGAGATTTTTCAAGAAAATACCAGGTTTTTTTTATTACTATTTCAAAAGGTTGTAGCTTGAAAATGGTTAGATAAAGGTATACTGTAAATGAGAAAAATCATCAGTATGACCCAAAGTCTGTGATGGAAGTAAATGTACTTATCTAATTTGCATATTAGGACATCACCAGGCTCAGAAATGGTCAGATCCCTGGGTCCACGATACCTAACAGGCTCATCAAAATGTCTGATCCGCTTGTGATACTCTTCCTCATCTCTCAGACAAACTCAGCCATCATCATCGTTTGCAGTGGGATCTTGAACACCACTGCTGCCTAGTAGTGTATTTCCGCGTTTTTTTTTTACATTCCCACTAACCCACCTCACCATTAGCGGTATTTTGACCACCCGTGCTACACGCACCGTAAGTCGTCTTTTAGGAGAAACACAAAAAACATACATGCATATTTTTTCTGTGCCGCTTATCCCCATTAGTATGCTGGAGCCTATCCCAGCTGCCTATGGGCGAGAGGCGGGGTGCACTCTGGACTGGACAGCCAATCGCAGGGCATATAGACAAACAACCATTCACACTCACATTCATACCTATGGACAATTTAGAATCGCCAATCCGGAGTACCCGGAGAAAACCCACGCACGCACGGGGAGGACACGCAGACTCCTCACAGAGGTGCCCAACAGAGATTTGAACCCAGGTCTTCCCGATCTCCTGACTGTGTGGCCAACATGCTAACCACTAGGCCACCATATAAAAAACATTTTTAGACAAAATAGAAACTAAAATGAGGAAATAAGATTAGAATCTCAAATTTGTAGAACAGCAAGCTTTGAGCAGTAAAATGTTCCTTTGGGATGTCCCCTCTTGCGACCCTGAACACTCCAAAATGTGCTGTTTTGCGGACTGTCATATCGTGCGGACTCGCTGCAGCAGCCAGCAGCCTCCTGTGTACGCGGGGGTTCAAACTCATTAAACCTCTGTACTTTGCACACCCACAAATGTTGCTCAGATTAAAGTTACAGATGTACGCCATCTCCTGGTGTAAAATAGTAACATAATATTTGTCTCTATTGCGTGTTAAATCAAGCAATGTTGCTTGTCGCAATTTTGCCACTTTGGTGCTTAATGGGTTAAATCCTGAATTTTCCCACAATATTTTGGACAATCGTATGCTCCCAACTTTGTTGTAACAGGTCAGGGTCGTTTAAGAAAACGTCCCTACAGGCATGCTTTGATGAGTTTGATGTGGAATATCTTGATATCCCTGACCTCAGTCCCATTAAACCTCATTGGGATTATATTCTGTATTCTGGCTGGGGACGGAGACACCCCCGCCTTTTGTAGAAAGTCATCGCAGAAGAGTCGAAGCTGTTATATCTGCAAAGACGGAACAACTCCTTATTTTCTTGCACGTTCACTTCCTTCAGTTCTAGATATACTTTTGTCCACATAGTGTGTGCTGGAGTTTAATTGTGGTTAACTCTGGGGTGTGTTGAACAGCGCTTTGTGCACTTCTCTGCTTTGAGTTTTTACGATAGAACTGTACGTAGCGACCAAGAATTCCATGCTTATGCACACAAAGTGTTTACTCTTTGAATGAAATCACAAAGCTGAAGTATTTAGTAGATTGCAGTGTATGCAAATTCATATGCTTCTGTGAAAACTTAACAAGAATGGTGCGTTATTTGTGTTGGGAGTCACAAGCTTTAGCCTCCAGTGGTTGTGTTTTGCTTGAATTCCTCCTTAGCCAGGAGCAGATGTACTCTGAGGAGTGGTGGTGATACAGTCACACCCTTCTGTTGGTTTGGCAACAGAACACATGCGTTCACAGAATACCAAGACTTACTGGAATGCTGAATTTACCCAGAAGACTCCAACTCGCTGATGTTTCTTCTCCAAAGCAGAAATATGGCATCGTGATGTGCTCCTTATCTGAGTTTCTTTAGTTAGATTCAAGATTCAAGATTCAAGAGTTTTACATGACAATAAAACTCTTGAATCTTGAATATGGCATCGTGATGTGCTCCTTATCTGAGTTTCTTTAGTTAGATTCAAGATTCAAGATTCAAGAGTTTTATTGTCATGTAAAACACTTGAATCTTGAATCTTGAATCTTGAATCTTGAATCTTGAATCTAACTAAAGAAACTCAGATAAGGAGCACATCACGATGCCATAGAACCACAATGAATGGTGTTAATGAAACTTACACAGGAAGTAGTGTGTTTTGTAGCTTTCGTGGCCTAATCAGGCTGATATCAACCACAGATTTATAGATTCAGCAAGTCAGACAGGAAATGTTGCTATAGCAACTCTCTCAAATAGGTAAGAAAAGACCCAGGTAGATGTCATTTCTCATCGTGATTCCTAATACAGAGAAGTTCGAATTGAAAGTCTTTTCAAAGTCAAGATACGATTCCGTGCCATACAGCTGGTACAGTATGTACGGTGTTTAACATCTGTACTGTACCACTTACTAAACTGAACCTACTAAACACAAGCATCCAACTGTGAGTGTCACTCTGCCAGCAGAATATAAAACCGGTAGCATATTTCCTGCTGTTGCGGGACACTAGTCTGCACATAAAGTATATATGAGCCTTGAGGGAGCAGGGTGTGTTCGCATAGTGTGAAAAACTACACCTTGCTTTGTCGGCCATCAGTAGATATGATGGCATGGACCTGTCTGTGGCTGTGTGTGTTTTATTATTGCCACAAGTGGGCTCATGATTTTGTTGTGTATTTTGTTTCTTGTACAGTTGTCCCTCGCTACATTGCTGCTGCTAACATCACGCCCTCATTCTATCATGGTTTTTCAAAAATGAATTGATTAATAAATGATTGCTGTTTCATGGTTGAATACGGCATGTTTGTCGAAACATACGCATATGTTAGCAAATTGAACGTATTCTTGGCATAATTAAGCATTTTCAATCATGAAAATGGCTAAATGAACAAAATTACAAGTATAAGGCCTTTCAGAAGTGTTGTGTGTGACGTCGGCTAGCTAATGTAGAGTTGCTGAGTGTTAGCATGGTTAGCAGCGTGGAGAGTGCCAGTGACTGGCGTGAATTGTGGCTGACAGCAGCTCCTGTGTGAATGTTGTCTACATACTGTATGTGTTCTCTGCGCCATTGCAGTAGTATTCTACTACACTGGTCACTAGGTGTCAGGAACATTACAGTGATGAGACAATATCCACACAGTATGTTGTCAATGCTAACGTGTGAGTATATGTTTATGTCCAAGACGTCTTATTTTCTATTTTAATGTCAACTATAATGGGTAATACAAGTGTAAAAGTGACTATAGGAGTGTTATTTCATGTCTAGAAGGCTCTAATAACACTAAAAACATATTTAGAAAGTCTTGAACAGGTTTCTATGCTCTAGCTGAGAAAATATTCCATTTATAAATAAGGAATCCTACTATCGCTGTTGGGTCTGGAACCAGTTAACAGCGATAAACGAGAAACGACTGTATTCATCCCGCGCAAGTGCAGCCATTTCAGTGTTTCTCATACATGTATTAATTTGGAGACTCTGACATGGAAGCATGTATCGCTCTTTTCATTGAGCAGCGGGTTCAGCTGGCGGCCCCTCCCCATCTAAAAGCACTCACAGGCGACCCTAAAAAAAGGACAAAAACAAGTGACAGAAGAAAGTTAATTTCTAAGCATATTTGTTTTGCTTTTTTAACCCACTTTTTGCATCTGCCACAACATTATTCCTCTCTCCTACAGCGTCCCGTACAATTTCCAAAGAACTTGCATAGTTGCTGGTTGTTTTATCCATTTTAAACCAGATTTATGGTTGTTGTCTTTGCTGGGATGTGGCTTATGAATGCTGCCACCAGGAAAATAAAATACCAGAAAAAACATCACAGTGGAATATCTGGAGTGTGTCTTTTGTTTTGTCTTTGGCTTTGTGTATCTTTTTTTATATTAAAAAAATGGGGGCCACCAAGACCGTAGAATAAGCACCGGAAGTTATGTGACTTAAGTGACTGCTATTAAGACTCAAGCTTCACTTGTTATCAATGTTAAGCAAGAGTGTTTTATTGTTTGTACGTCTTGTCGTACATCTGCAACAGAAATCATCTTTGCGTTACATCTTTTGGCGTCTTCACTGAAATTAGTAATAGTTTTATTACTTTTACACCTCACTACTAATAGTGATTTTCACACTTGCGTCACCATTAAAAATGAAAAAATATGAATTGAAAATCGCGTACCATTTGAGAAATATGATGTTTTATGATGGTGACAGTTTGACCCTGCAGTGTATTTCTGTTCTGAAAAAAAGGTTTCGGATCAATCAGTGTCCAACGCAACACAGCGGTTCTCAACTGGTTTGGTTGCGGGACCCACCATCACCCTTCAATGATAAGCGCCGACCCAAACTGCAGACATTTTTGAACGTGAACTTCTCAAATATCTTATTTATTTAATAAATCACACTCATTTATTTAAATAATATATATTTAAATATATCAATAGCGCTTTGAATTTGAGGTAGTGCAAAATAACTCGGTGTGCCAGTACAAAATAAATTTTACGATCAGTTCAGCAACAATACATTTTTATTTACCAATTCATAAATTATTTGGAAAAAAAGTGTGTGTAAAGGTTTTCAGTACATGTTACACCTGGGGAGTTGAATCAGAGCATTTGTACATGGACCTGGATGAGAAGTGACACGAAGTTAAAAAATCAAGAGAGTTCAGTTGCTCTGATTCAATTCGGTGGCGTAGCAAGCAAATAGCACGGGAGCAAGGTGCTTTTACGGACATCGGGTCATTACAGTTTTTTTTTTTTGTTTTTTTTTTTTGCAAAGACCCTGCAACCCACTGAAAAAGGCTCCCCACCAGTTGACCTTAGAGCAGGTGTGTCCAAACTGCGGCATGCGGCACATTCTAAAAATATGATTCAACAAAAAAAGTTTTAAAAAACTGCAGAAATGGAAAAAAAAAACAGCTAAAACATCTTGAGCTGTATTCTAACAAGAAAAAGTCTCAATTTTACGTGAATAAAAATAATGTAATTTTAGTAGATTAGTAAGTTACAGAAATCCAGCAGTTAGTATTAGTTGTCCAATACTTGTAGTCAGCTTTGCCTCTGGTGCTTTTTAAAGTGCGGAAATAGGTTTGTGGTGTTGCCTCATGATGTGGCCTCGGTTCTAAAGTTGGCTTTACACAATATCTTCCTTAGTCATTGACCTGAAAGTCCCAATATTGTCAAAGTCCTGCTGCTTTATTTTTGCGATAAATGTTGTCTCTGGGGCTGCAGAAGTTATTTCATGACATCAAGACTTTGGTTACTGTTTTTTTCTTATGATTGTTGATGGTGAATCTGTGTAGGCTCTCAGTCGTACAGGAGTTGTCCATCAAGGAAAAGGCGTCTTGAGACGTCATCTGTACTTCTGTGAAGAAGGTGTCGAAGGTGTCTCGACACCTTCTTCACAGAAGTACAGATGACGTCTCAAGAAGCCTTTTCCTCGATGTTGATGGTTAATGTACACTATGTTGTCCATAGATAGGTCTGCTTTGGTTTTTGAGTTACGGCATGTACTGTACCTTATAGCGCTTTATATTTAGACTGCCTTAAATTGTGATTCCTCTCATTTGTTTTGTATTTAATTGTAATTTAAATTAGACTAATCTGCTTGAGGGTATTCTGGCAAGTAGCAATGGAATTTTTGGAATTTTGACTTGTTCTTTTAGCAGAGTATTTTTTATGTTTTCAGATTATAGTGTACATATTCATGCCTGGTAAGAAATGACAAGCGCTTTTGACCTTAAAGGGATAGTTTGAATTTTTTGACATGAAGCAGTATGACATCCCCATCAGCAGTTTACTACATCAACAGTGACTTACCCTCACCACTTGTTCCCGCTAGTCCAGTTCTGGTAGTACCGCTTAGTTGCTGGGACATTTAACCCATAAGAACCCACGGTGACACGAGTGTAACAAGCACTTTGAATGTCCCAGTCTCTTACTTATAAAAAGCTTCATGTCTGATTTTAACTCAATAAGTCCCTAAGCAACATATACTAAACATCCTGGTGTGATGACCATGTAACTGTGGCAGGAAGTGCCCTCTCCAAAATGCAGGTCTGGCCTTTGTGCAAACTAACAGCTAATTTCAAAGAGCTGTTTTTTATACTAGAAGTAATTTCAAACACATTTATCAGGTTCAATGCTTTGATAACATGTCCTATATGACTTTCAACCTGGTCTGGCTATATTTGTTGAAAAATGTAATATCAAACAACTAACCTAAATATTACTGTAACATATTTGTCACATTGGGTTTTTAGCCTTAAAATCAGAATGAAGAACCTTATGTGACCCATTTGTCACAATAACAAAAATGCTAATAACACACCCAATTAATTTAGCTGTATCAATTATATTAAGTTGAAATATGTTTTGCTGTCAATGAAAAGTGTATTAAACAATTAGAAACACAAAATAATGTGAAAGTATTTGGTTTGTGTTACAAAACAGTTTTTGCAAATCCGTACATAATGTTAACAAATTTGAATATCCTGTGCCGATCCCACAAAAATGTAAATGTCTTATTCTTGTTATTAAATATTCTATTATTTCTATTTCATTTGTAGTATGAGAAAGAACAAGCGCTACACTCTTCATGATGCACTGAGGCCATTTTGGGAGACGATCGTGAGTTTGAGGGATGTGACGAGTGCTCAGTTGAAGACCCTGATTACTACCCTTTTAACAATCCCAATAGTCAAGACAGGGAGATTGACGAGTCAAATGAGTGCGGTGATTCGGACACTAGTGAATCAATTACACCGGATGATGTACCACATTGAAACGTGTATTCAGGGCAGCAAAATACATCCGTCCTTTGGAAAAAACAAGAAACTGTCCATGGCCAAAAACAAGGAACTGAAGAAAGAACTGTCCAAAGGAAAAAACACTTTTCTTGGAGGAAGAAAGCATTTGATGCCCCCGAGTGTACATCCAAAGGACCACATGTCACACCTCCAGACAATCTTCTGAGTCCTCTGGGGTGCATCAGAAAGTCCATAACACCAGAAATGCTTGAGTTACTAAAGGAACCCACAAATTTGTACAGTGTACAAAAATCTGCACATCGCAACAACGTTAACACCACTGTAAAAGAACTGGAAATACTGATTGGCCTCTACCTGTGCATGGGTCTTTGCCAACTGACAGGAAATCGTGCATACTGGGAAAATGATAAAGGTACATTTTGAATACCTTCTTGAGTGCTCATGTGCAGATTTGTTGGTGCACCTCTCTGAAAAAGTCCAGGCTTTTACTGGTGGATGGTGGGTCTGTATTCATTTAGTGCTTTTAATTTGATGTTGTTTTTGTCTTAGTTTTACAAAATACATAAAATACAAACCAAACCAAACCAAGATAAATTAGATTTATGTTTTGCTAATGTGTTGAAAATATTTCACGGTAACTAGCTAGCATGCTGCTAATGCTATTGACATCCATTCTCGTCTTCAGTCATGGTCACATTGACACAAGTCCCCAAATAGCTGTCCTCGGCTATACCTGCCGGTAACTAGCAGCTCGTAACCCAAATTTTATCTCGCAGTTCAAAGCAAAAAATTAGCAGAGAGACGGCTCGCATCTAAAAGACACTGGTTATTTGGGACACTCATATGCCAAGTACTGCTGTATAAATGACAATAAATAAAATACCGGTAGTGCTGTCTTACCTTCTCTCTTCCCTGGCAGTCGACGTACTCCGTGAGGGCTTTAAAGCTAAACTTACCATTCAAAATACCTTTTTCTTTGTCAATTTCTGCTCAATATTTGTTCCCTCTTGTGGCTCCACATCCACCACTGCGTTTCCCCAAACTACAGTGTGGGCCGAGGATCAAACAAGACGTGCGCACGTTAATCGCGCGTCAAAAAAAAATTAGTGCCGTTAAAGAAAATGTCTGTTAAGGTGTTAACTTTGACAGCCCGAGTAAATATAGAGGATCAGAGCATTTAAACATTGGCCAGTCCATCTGTGTGCATTAATGTGTGTTTGTGTGTGTGTTTCCGGACAGATAGGACACTAATGGGTAAATGATTTAGAAGGAAGCAAAAGAGTGATGAAGGTTATTTATAGATCACTAGAGACAACAGAAAGTCTATTTGTGGCCTGACTGTCATGGTCAGACAGCCACTTGCGGCCACGCCTCTCTGCTAATCACATGGCTGGTCTCCATCAGCCAGACTGGAGGTGACACTGACTACCTGACTGCACTCGAACGCCTCACTTCATCTGATATTAACACTCTTCTTAAGCAAGCCAAATCAGACAGAAGGTTGGATATGTTTTTATGCCCAAAGTTGTGACTTTATCTGAAGACTTTCAAAGTACTGTATCTTCACGCAAGTTATTGAAATGATCAGCTGGAGGATACATTCCTGCTGTGTGGTATGACGCTCTGCTTCCGTCTAAGCGGTCAAGTCACAAGAGCGTAGGATCGTTGACAGCTACCCTGCAGCTTTTGGTAGGAACAAGGAAATAAGTGTCTCTCGCAGCAGTTTGGCTTGGTTTATACTTCAGAACAGTATTTGTCATTTGAACAATTTGCATGATTATCTGTGGCAACAGCAAAACTCTGGTTTTTAGAGATTTTTGTTTATTTGGTTCATTAATCAGGGATGGACAACATAATTGATCTGTCATAATTTGGAGGCTAAGAATGATTACTTGTGTGCAATTGACTGTTCATGAGGTGCATTACATGGCTGCAACAAGGGCGGCACCTTTTGATTCAGTTTCAACTAGTTAGTGGTCTACGGCGAGGCTTCTCAACTGCTGTCACTCTGGCAACCAAACAAGTTTCTTTTTATTTGAAGTAGCCTCCAAAAATACACATATTTCATCTTTTAAACATAAACACACACACTTGTAGGGCTGAAAACATGTAGTAGACCACCACCCAGTGTAAGGTTGATACCACAGCTGTCTTAAATTGGCGTTTATCAAAATCAGTTTTTATGTTTTTGTGTAATGGTTAATAGCATTCATACATTTTTATATAATTTATATCATTTTGGAAATACTGTTAATAGCACTAGTATTACTAAAATGATATATTTAATCCTAACATAGAATTATTAGTGTTATCCATAGGAATGCTCCGATCGAACGACCGCCGATCAATATCGGCCAGTTTCGGTTAAAAACACGTGATCGGCATAAGCCGATAAATGCCTTTCAAAGCTGATCACAAAAAACAATTGGCATGTGGCTGCAAACCTTACATGTGTGCTGTGTCACGTAGGGTTGCCAACACCCCTGTGCTGAGCTGCTAAGGATGCACTTTGTCCTGTATTGCCGTGAGAATCAAAACTAGTATGGCTTCAGTTTGACAGCTTGACACAGGCTATGCCAGTGGTTCTCAATTATTTTCTGTCATGCCCCCACTGGAGGACAGAAATGTTTTCGCGCCCCCCCCAATTTTAAATACTATTGACAAACTAATATTATTCATTTATTTATCTGTACTGTACAGACTGAACTCTTAACTGAAACCAGCGGAATGCAACAAATAGGAGAGCCGTAAACCAAACAAGCGTATTCAAGAGTCAAATTCCACGCCGAGTACGACAAATTCATACATGTTGGCAGGTCTGCACTAATATTCAAAGTCCTCCCTGTCTCTCACGCCCCCCCTGACAGTTCACCGTGCCCCCCCAGGGAAGCCCACCCCATTATTTGAGAAGCACAGGGCTACGCCAATAGATGCCAGCGTGTTAGTTCGGAGCTTGTTTTTGTCCCAGGGGAAAGCCACAAGTGGATATCACATTCATGGGGTAGGTACTAACTTTTTCAAGTGTCACTGAACAACTTACCTCTCATGTTGTCATTATGTCTTGTCCTTAAACTATTTGTGTGTCGTTATTTAATGAACATAAACACATAGTGTGTCCAGCTGTATAGTGGTGATACTATGACCGGGGTCTCCTATCTTGCCAGCTGATTTTTAGCTCACAGAAGGGTCAAAGAATATTTGCTGTATTTCTTAGCAGTTTTTGATTACAACTGTTGAAATCAGACTTTATGCCGTTTATATAATGGAAAATGACCACAAAGACGATGGCCACACTGTTTTGAGTGGAGATCTGCCTGGTAAATAAAGTAGTGTGCAATTTAAATGTTGCCAGTCATAAATAAAACACAAATAGTTGACAGCTCTAATAGTAATCAAACATACTGTTTTAAGGTAAGTAGGTTCTTTTAATATTGTTATCTTGAACTAATTTATTTCCTATACTGTATATTCCATTACTCCAAAATATGCATCAAATTAAACTCAGCTTTGTGTCAAAAAGTACAAAAATTGTTTCACACAAATAAAGACAGAAAAAAAAGACAATCTGGCCAAATGTTTAATTTTGAATAGTTTCCTATTTGCCAGCGGCCCTTGGCCAATAGCCCTCATCATAAATACATTTAAAAATGTACAGTTAATACATATGATTGCTATTGGTATCAGAATCATCAGCATAAAACCCTAATCAGAGCATCCCTAGTTATCAAATTTCAAATGTAGTGTTTTATAAATAAACAGAAAAAAATATATTTCTTCATTGTGAATGTGAAATTATAATTATTTTCTTTTACTCGTGAAAATAAAATGTGATTTAGTGGTTAAATGCTATGCTTTATTAAATTTGTTAAGCACTGCACAAAACGTTTGTCATACAATAAAATGTTAAGAGGAAGAATGTATGTATAAAAAACTATAGAATAAAATAATTATTAATATAGGAAGAAAATCAAAAATATGTTGTAAACATTTTTATTCCTAGATTAAAACATAGGCTGTAATTTAAATATTGATATGTAATTCTTAACTCACCCACTTGTGGATCCTGATCGCTGGTCTAAGGAATTGTAAGCTCCAAAGCATTTATGTTGTTAAAACTGTTTTTTTAAGGCGTCCACCTAATGCAGTACAAATCTGCAGTTACTTCTATACGCCACAAGGTGGTGGTCTCTCACTGCGTTTCCCTCCGTGCTGAACCACTGAGCCAATTAGATGACCTATTTGCCTTTTGGTCTACATGCACACCCTTTCTCACACACTGAGAATTAGCCGTCTGTCTCTCTGGCATTGCAAGGTGGGCCCACCTCTCTGTAAGCTTTCACTAATGGTACACATTGTATTTTCCGCCCATTGTTTAACAGAGACTGTGGGGAACAGCAAACGGGCCTTTCTTGCAGAGGTATGTTTTGCAGGTTACACCTGAGACATGAGTCAGTTTTCAGTTATTCATCCTGCTTGGTGGCTTACAGTGTGTGTGTGTGTGTGTGTGTGTGTGTGTGTGTGTGTGGACCTGCAGATCACATTGCTATCTGTACTATTTACTGGAAGGGCACTGTAGTAACCAGCATAAGCAGCACAAGTCCAATCTTTGGACCGCTGCCTTTTGGCCTCCTACTGTTTTCTGTGCATAGGTAAAATACACACTCTGATACTTTAAAAGACGTATTGAAATGTAAAAATCATGTTTTACAGGGAAATGTATTCCACCTGTAAGTTAAATAAACAAGTGAGTTTATGTTTAAGAATATGATGATACAGTATATAAAAGTATTTCATGGCCGGTATCACATTCCAGGTATATAAATGTGTAATAGCAGTCATTTCCCACAGTTCTTTGAAGTACACCCACTCACAGGAAGGCACACCTCCTGCAACTTACTGTACTGTATGTTTCCTCTGATTGGGACACACGATGATGTACTTGACTAAATATGGTCATATCCTGTCAGACTTGTAGAGTCCACTTTTATAACCCAGCTTCCTGTCAGACAGGTATATAAAAAAGAGAAGGTTGTGACTTCCACAAAATCCTGGTTACATGATGCAGATATTTTAGTGAAGGTTGTCATTTCGATGCGTTTGTTTAGGACTTTTATGGAGTGTATAGAGAATTATGCCGGCATCCCCAAACCGAGGCCAATGTGTGCGCTTTCTTGTTAGACTGTAGCCGTGTGTAAGGCACCTGTAGCATCGGAAGATGCAGCAATGGGCGTCTGTTCGTGCATCCGTGGGCCCCAAACTTTTTTGTCCCATGCAACACTATGTCTTTGTCCCGAGTGTTAGCAGGAACAGGTGTCCAAGCCATGCACAGTCGCAACTTGTTTTCTTGTGCACAGTCTCATCCTCATTTAAAGAGCTTGACATCTTTCTTCCACTCTCATTTAAAGTCATTTATTCTTCTGTGGTGCACTGTGGAGCAAGCCCCCCCTGCATTTTACAAGGAAATGTGCCTCTACAGTGACTCCTTGTGCAGGTTACCTCTTGAACTCTTGAACAAAAAGGCAATGTTCCCTCTCCTTGGGCCTCTTACACTTATCTGATAGCGTTTTTCTTTTGTGAGGGGCAATCAGCTGCAGGCTTTGCAACACAAATACGTCATGCTGACAGAACATATAGATGCTTGGACATTTAAGCATGTAAACTTTGGCACGACTTGAAAATGCTTTAGCAGATACCTTTCATGCGTGCATTATTCCATATGCTAATGTCATCACCCTTATTTGCGCATTTGCTGGTGTTGTCACTCCTCAGCGTTTCATTCACATGGACATGCACTGCATTGGTAACATGTGTGCACAATGTGAATGCAGTGTGCACAAATAAAAATAAATACTGAATGCAAGCAGCAGGTGGACCTCGTGACCTCAGTGCTGACCTACTTGTGCTGAGAAATGTTCATAGCGCATGAGGAGAAAGGAAGTGAAGGGAGGATGAGGAGGCGGCGACGTAACTTTTTCAAGGGTGGGCTGCAGAGGAAGTGGCCTCAGTGTGACCCACAGAGTGTCTTTCCTGTGCCGGACATGTCTTTGAAAGTGTTAGATGGAGAGGGAGGAGGCACCGTTAATGTGATCCTCCCCCCTGATTAATAGCGTTATTTGTCTGAGCGCCTGTCTGACCCCACTCTTGATGCATCAGACTTTAAACCAGTGGACAAGTTTGGCTCGCGTTACGTTAGCCTCGTGCTTCCTGTAGCAACATTCCAATCAGTTTATGTGAGTTGAGTCAGTGTCACAAGTTGTCAATCTCTTTACACTATTTTTTTATGAATGTGAATGAATGTTTTGTGGTTGTTTTTTAACCCTAAATGACTTTAAATGGCATTGCTT